>NW_016107363.1:3421065-3485609 GCF_001604975.1 Cebus imitator
AAAAAAAAAAAAAAAAAGAACCAAAACCACATCATCTCAAACTTTAGTAAGAAGTTCAAAAGGCAAAGTACAAGGTTTCATCCAGAGTCAAAATTACCCTTAACAAATCCCCTGAATCACTCAGAAAGTACAGTTCACGTCTTACGTAATGATACAGTACATGTTTTGTGTAATACCAACATTTGCCACCCACTGAGCTTGACTGACATCAAAGTATTCATGCAGGTAACTGGGGATTGCTTTTCAGTACCCAGAAATGAACAAAGCATGAGTAGAAGAGTCCCTGCTTGTCTATGAAGTTCATTCCATTACACACACACACACACACACACATGCACACACACACGCACGCATACACACACAGACACACACATACACACATGCACACACACACAAAAAAAATAGCTGGGCATGGTGGCATGCACTTGTAGTCCCAGCTACTTGGAAGGCTAAGATGGGAGGACCGCTTGAGCCCAGGAAATGGAGATTGCAGTGAGCCTAGATCATGACTCTGCACTTCAGCCTGGGAGACAGAGCTAGACCCTGAGTCAAAAATTAAAAAAATAAAATAAATTAAAAAAAGAAGCAAGATACGTGAAAGCACCTACAAAATAGTTTCGATGCCCAAGCACGAAGGGTCACACCTGTAACCTCAACACTTTGGGAAGCCAAGGCAGGCAGATCACTTGATGTCGGGAGTTCAAGACCAACCTAGCCAACATGGTGAAACGCTGTCTCTACTAAAAATACAAAAAGTAGCTGGGTGTGGTAGTCCTGGCTACTTGGGAGGCTGAGGCAGCAGAATCACTTGAACCTGGAAGGTGGAGGTTGCAGTGAGCTGAGACTGCACCACTGCACTGCATGCAGCCTGGGTGACAGTGCAAGACTATCTCAGATAGATAGATAGATAGATAGATAGATAGATAGATAGATAGATAGATAGATGGTTTAATGCACAGTAGGTGCTCACTAATTCCAACTCTGTAGGTTGCTTGACTGCCGCCACTGTTAACTAAGATTTTAGAGACACAAAACTAGTTATCTTCCTACCATCTGCAGGTGTTGAATTGTGTCCCCACAAAGTCCTACATACTCATTCCCAGGGCCTCAGAATGTGATCTTATTTGGAAATCAGGCCAATGCAGATGTCATTAATTAGGATGAGGTCATTAGGGTGGGCCTTATTCCAATATAACTGGTATCCTGACAACAAGGGGCAGCCTGGACACAGACACACATATCCAGGGAGAACACCATGTGAACACGAAGGCATACATCGGTGTGGTGCTTCTGCGGGCCAAAGAATGTCAAAAGACCACCAGAAGCAAGCCACCAGAAGCTAGGGGAGAGGCACAGAGCACACCCTCCCTCACAGCCCTGAGAAGGAACCAGCTCTGCCTACACTCTCAGATTTCTGCCCTCCAAAACTATGAAACAATACATGGTTGCTGTTAAAGCCACCCAGCCTATTGCATTTCTGTTGCACTTTGTTACAGGGGCCTTAGCAAATGAATATATCATCTAAGCTCACATTTTCTCTTGTGGCTCCACTCAAAGGCTCACACCCAAGCTCTTGGGCACTAATGGCTTAGAGTCCTGTGACTCTAAGCGGAGTCACAACTTAACTGATGGCTGAGTTTAATGAGCGTATCTTTTTTTTTTTTTGATACAGTGTCACTGCATCCTCCACCTCCCGGGTTCAAGTGATTCGTCTGCCTCTGCTTCCTGAGTAGCTGGGACTACAGGCGTGCACCACCACACCCAGCTAATTTTCTGTATATTTAGTAGAGACGTGGTTTCACCATATTGGCCAGGATGGTCTTGATCTCCTGACCTCGTGATCCACCCACCTTAGCCCCCCAAAGTGTAGGATTACAGGTGTAAGCCACCACGCCCGGCTGATGAGCATGTCTTATAGCTCTTCACTCTATCGAGTAATAAACCTCCAAAATTAAGACACAGGATGGGGACAGCACAGGATGCTCAACCTCACATCCTAGTTCCCAGATAAGAATCTCCAGGGTAAAAGCACAGACACTAGCTGCAACTAGCTGCCTCACTGAAGCAAGAAAAGCCGTTCTTCTCAATTTTTCCACTTTGTTGGCCCACTCCTTTTCTTCCCATGGTGAATAAAAACACCCAAGGGGAAATGCGGACCCATTCATCAACATTCCCAGCCAGACAGTGAGCTGCTTAATGGCTTTATCGATTCCTTGTTTTGCTCTACATTATGTGTTACATTGGCTCAAGCAGTCCATACAAGAAGAATCAAGATGGTGTTGGCAAAAAGGCATTATTTCATTTTAAGCTTGTTACCACTGAGACCAGTCAACCCTGAACAGAAGTAGCCAAGTTTCAAAACAAGCAAGTGCAAAATTTCTATTCATTCAGTGCCAACAGCTCCTTCCCGTGGCCCGTGTCCCTCAGTTTCAAAGCCCTATCTTGGCTGGTAAAGAAAAACAAACTGTGGCAACCACCACACCCTTTAAGTGGATTTTTCATGCTAGAAAAATGTTTTGCTTTGTTTTATACTCCATGACAATAGTTCCAAAATGCTTTGCAAGGATAAATTTCTTATTAGTAAAATTACAGCTACCACAAATCGCTCTATCCATTTTCACATAAATGCCAACGTTGAGCGAAAATAAAGTGATTAAATGGCTCACAGAAATCTGTCAAAGAAATACAGGGTCTTCAACATCCTTGGAGATGTATCCATGTTAATGGATTACATTCAAGATGACATAAGCCCACAACACACGGCAAATTCAAACAAATTTATTAAGTCCAGGATGATGACCTAACACCAAATCCTACATGGTAAAAGGATTAAATCAGACCCTTCAGCAATGTACTTAGACGCCCTAGACAATGTGGGCAGCTGGTGGTATCCTAAGCTAACAGACCAGGGAGAGTAAAACTCAGTATTAAATGTTCTATACCATTTATTTCAATCACAGATCCAGTCAGGCCCCCATAATAGTAGGTTCCACATCCTTGAATTCAATCAACAGCAGATCAAAATCCAAGGATCCAGAGGGCCAATGATAAGGGACTTGAGCATCTGCAAATTTTGGCATCCACAGGGAGTCCTAGAATCAATACTCAGCAGATATGGAGGGCTGATAATACAGTATGGTCTGAATCTCTCGCCCGAAGTTCATGTGCTGGAAACCTGATCCCCAATTCAGCAGTGTTGGGTGCAGCACAATGGGAGGTGTCTGGGTCTGGGGAGCACCACCCTCATGAATGGATTAATGCCATTAATGAGGGAGTGGGTTTGTTATTGGGAGAGTAAGTTCCTTATAAAAGGACTTAGTTTGCCCCCTCCCTACCTTTGCTTTTCCACAGCGGAATGACACAATGAGAAGGCTCTCATCACATGCTAGCCCATTGATCTTGGACTTCCCAGCCTCCAGAAGCCTGAGCTAATAAACATCTCTTCACTATAAATTACCTAGTCTCAAGTATTCTGTTATAACAGCACAATAAATTACCTAGTCTCAGGCATTCTGTTACAATGGACTAAGACACATGTTACTAAAATGTAGGTTAAACTGCATAAAAATATTTAGAAAATTATTCCCTTCTAAAAAGTAATTGTGTCTTACTAAAGAATAAGAGTAAAATAATAATAATAATAAACTAATAGATTCTAAACTCATATACATGCAACTATTATTTTTATTCATCATCTCTTCTACTTGCCAAAGAGGAAACAATTTCGAACTAGCAAAGAGGAGACTTGGGTTTAAACTCACTTCTGCCACCAACTCACTGTGACTCTCAATGGGTCTCAGACTTTCTGAATCTCAGTTTCTTCATCAGAAATGAGAGAAGTGTTACACTAGATTACAGAACCAAAAGCTCGCTTTAAAGCCTCAGATAGCAAGTGTCTTACCCTACACTGTCCCAATTATTTGTCAAATAAAGAGGTCACATTATGTGTTGCATATACTGTGCTTCAGCAACAACAACAAATCCATCAGAGTTGAAGAACGGATTCTGTGTTTTGAAAACCCACTAGTGAAATCTTCTCTCTCTTGCAAAAAAATTCCTGTTGTTTGTATAAATGAATATGTATGTTGTCTCACACGCAGGAAAAGTAATGTGAAACTTACGGTAAAATTCTTCATTTAAGCTAAATGTGCATATGCATTGTCTTCTTACAATGGAAATCAAGTTGAGACTAGGGGGTTCAAGAATGAGGGGGTATCCACACATAAATTTCTACATTAACCGAAGCATTTCAAAGATAAGAGAATTTCCAAGAATACCCTTTGTCCTAAAATACCTTTGGCCAAAAAATTACTAAAAACTGATCTAAGAAGAATACATTTTCCATTTCTAAAACCAAATACAAACTGAGATTCTGCAAATTTGTTTTCAAATGAATTGTCCTTCTGTCTAAATAGATTTTTGCCTTGAACGTAGGCTGTGAATAAATCACATGAGGTGGGAGAGCTTTCTTTTTAAAAATACCATCAATTTTTCCAAGTCTTGCTAAAAAACACAATGGTACTAACACTTCAAGTTATAGCTGCTTATTCTTTAAACACTTTGTTTACTGAGAGAAACAGACCTATAAAAAGAAAAACATATAAATTATCTAATCTATCCCCTTGAAGTGAACATTAGATTTTTTAACTATGATATGAACCAGTTACCTAAAGCTATAAAACCAGTAAGACTCTAAGACCCCAACCCTGTTTTACATGTAAATATTAGACAGTCCCACCAAGCTTGACAGCTGGTGTGTCAAGTATACAAATGATATTCCAGCCTACCAGGAATGAATATAATGTCTTTCAATTAGGAGAAGGGTCACAGGCTAGGGCCAAACTACTAACGTTACCAGAATGAAATTCTCTACCACATTCTCTCAGGCAGTCCAAAGGACGTGCCTCCTTTGCCCAAGTTCTGACATCTAGTCCCTTTCTTGGAATTGCAACACTGTTGACCCGTCTTGGAGAATATACAAACTTTGAGGACACATTCTCAGCTGTAAGAAGAGACACCTTGGAGTTCCCACAGTCTTACTTCCGTTAATTTCAGTTAATTTTGAGCAGCTAAGTAACACTATATAATCAGATTTTTTCCCCTTGTGCAAAAGAAGTACAACGTTAATAAGTACTAGCACCTAGCATGGAAACAAATGGTTCACAGCAAACAGACACAATGCAGTTCCTACATTCAGAGTATGAAGAAAAAAAAAAACACATCTTGTTAGGTTTTGTCCAGGGAAGTGGGAAATTATTGCTGCTCTCATTATACAGACACATGCAGCATGTTCAGACAGAAACCAAAAAATGTAGACTGTCATCTGTGAGCTTTGACAAAATGACAAACATCTGTAAATAAACAGACTAGTTTTCTCATTTTTCATCCAGATAAGAAAACCTTTCATTTTCCCACAACAGACAAGGCACAGTTAAAAGGAAAAAAAAAAAAAATCAATGCACTAATTGTAACAATTCCCTGTCGATTTCAGACCTTAGCTATGCTAAGACCAGGCCAATTTTATTGTAACATCGTGTTTCTTCTTGTAAACTATTTTGCCAAACACACTGTGCACATTTCTCAGTCACGCCTTATTGATAAGAGTCAGGCTTGAAAGCAGGGCTGCCAGATTATTAGCGTAGCATATAAATTACCAACATGCAAAATGTTGATGGATGTCAGCGCCACTGGTACAACCAACCCAAGGTAGCTTTGAGGCTCAAACCAAGGGCCTGGCACTAAGTAGGCACCTAATAACTACTCGCCAAACTGAGTAACACTCTACCTAACAAACGAAACAACTTCATTCCTGGGTGTGCTTTAGCAGAAATAACTAATTGGATGGAGGAGGTGGTATGCAGAGGGGGTGTTCCTCCAACCCTCTGAAGTTGCGCTTGTCCTCTAAATGGCAGCATTTGTAATCACTGTCTCTCTTCTGCTTGCACTCCCAATGTCTAACAGCCACAATTAAGGCCTGACCTACTTTCCTCAAGCGTATCTGTACCTCGGGCACCAAGTCAATCCACACTTGGTCCACTCAGAATGGAAGAAATGCCCATGTAACTAACAACCCACAGCTGCACCCCACACACGCAGAGATGCAGGGCTCTGCATTGTAATCCACCCGGCACCCTCCTCCCGGATGACTATTTTCATCCCCTCTTTCTGTTTAAATATATTTTGGCCCATAGCATTCTGATGAGTCCATGCTGGGCAGAGGACAGGCTTCCAAATATGTATTCAATCAGTCCAAACATTCGGGAACAGGTAAGATATTCTGTTAACAACAGTGCCTAGTACATAGTTTAGATTCTGCTTTCAACATTGTATTTTTTTCAAAAAGTAATTTTAACAATCAATACACATTCATTACGAGCCACAGTGAACATCCTGAGATGCATTTTATTTTTTAAACACAGCTGTACGTCTGCTGCCTACATTGCTTTATCAAGCTCTAAGTGATTAAGGAAAAAAAGAGAATTCGTTTGCTGTGATAATACACAGATCTGTGTATCTTTCCAGTTGCCTTCAAGGTTGAAAGAAATGAGGTCTTCATGAGTACCAGCTAGCTATTCATTAAATTTAGTAGAAACAAAATATTACTTTTCAAGCACTTTAAAGAACTGAGAACGCTACAGAGCTCAGCAGAATTTTTCTGAATTTTTTTTTTTTAAGTTTTCCTGACCCCCTTTTCTAACTTCTCTCCTCATTAAAAATGCCTCAATCTGAAAGGAAATGAGGAGAACAGGAACAAGAGCTGATGAGTAAATGCAAGTGATTATTATAAGAACCTCACTCATCTCTAATTTTTGAAACCCAGTTCATTTTGTTTAGCTAAGAAAAGGAGAACTGTATACACAGCTTGCTTTTAAGAAAAGATTTTAAACCTTTAAGCAGCAATTTACACCCATGTAACCGGGCCATCTTTTTTGTTTTCTCATTATTTCTACCTAGCTAACAAAGGAAATGCTGATTCCTGGACTTAAAGGAAACTAAAAGAACACCTAAAAGCAATTCATCATGGTGGGGCCTCTCTTGACACACACTGCTTTAGGGTTTCAATGGTGTGGGCCCTGATGGGGATGAAGTGCCCAGTGTGTATACAGGGATATGCCCTGAAGAAGAGACAGATACAGGCCAGGGTTCCCTGACTTGCTCCAGCCCTGCACCCATCTCAAATTCCAACGTGCATAGGAATTGCTTGGAGAATCTTGTGAAGAACAGATCCTGATCCCTGAGATCCCACAGTAGGGCCTTAGAGTCTGAGAGTCTGCATTTCCAGTAAGCTTCCAGGTGATGGTGATGCTGCTGACCAGAGCATGACACTCTGAGTAGTAAGACACAGAATATCCCAGAGCACCCCAGGCCCACTTAGGACCTATATTGTGTTTATCTGGCCAGTATTCATTCTCTCTAGGAAGCCACCTTCAGGACAATCCCATGGGCCATACTTAGGTCAAAGATGGGGCTATGTCCCATATGGAGTCCAGTAAGGGTCAGCCCCCCAGCCGGGGCTTTTGCTGGACCTTGTGGGGTAAAATGAATGACTATTTCCTATTCAACCTGTGGAACACGAACTTGTGGGACTACCTTCACCAGAATTCAAGGAGGTGGGCAGGTGATTTTCAGAGATAGGGTAAATATCGAGGGATCACACGCTAGACAGAGAACTCCACCTCAGAATTCTCCCTCTGCAAGGCAGAGGGTGTGTGTGTGTGTGTGTGTGTGTGTGAAAAAAAAAGAGAGAGAGAGAGAGAGAGAGGAGAGAAAGACAGAAAAAAGAAAAAAATTGGTGTTTCCTACAATGACTGCTAAGAAAATCATATGCAACTATTTTGATTAGGCGTAACTTTATATAAAAACAAAAACGGCATGTTGCAATATCCATTTACCCTGGCACAGTGTAAGCTTCAGAGAAAGGGAAAATTCAGTCATCTTTTTTCCCCAGTGCCTCTTGCTGAGGGAAACTCCAAGCAGTCTGGGCTCATCCAATATTGTTTTCATGCTGACTGAGTTACACAGCAGTTTCTAGGCCATGTTGGCTCTGAAGGCGGGAACACGTTTCAGTTATCCTTTCCAGTCTCTGCAAAAATCTCAGCAACTGACACACAGCAGAGAATGACCAATCAGCACTCCACTGCGTGGGGGTACTTCATATCTGTCATCTTCTGGAACATCCCCTTCTACCCCTTTAAAGAACAATTCTCAAGGATCTTTGGGAAATGAAGTTCAGCGTAGGTTGACTAACTTAGTTGCTTATGCCTAGAAACAAGACTTGAACCAAATCTGTCTACCAGTTCCAGAGTTCTTGTCACCATCTACCCAGTTCCAAAACCCATGTCCCCAACCCTAACCACTTTATCATGGTGCTTCAGTGAATATTTCCAAGCCAGAGAGTATCATGCTTCCACCACCAAGTTCAAAACCTGAGGTCCACAGTATTCTCTCTGGTTTCTCTACACCTCACTGCCCTCTCCTCTTCCTCATGCTTCTCTATCTCCTTTCCGTGCCACTGACCTAGAGAAGGGCAAGCCACCGGTCCCTCTCCCCTCCTGCTGAAAGGCAATTCAGCAGTAAGGCAAGGACATGTTATCTGTCCCTCAAGAATGGAGGGAAGAAAACCCACTGCAGGGCCAGCAACACAGCAGATAGGACATCCTGGATGCATATACACTTGGCCTGCAATTATCACAGCAAGCTCATCCCTGTGCCCTCTCAACCTCCAAAAAAACAAAGAAAAAGCAATAATATCCACAAGAAGGAAAGCTAAGAGGACCAGCTAGTGGAGACTGAATATTGCCCTAGGGTATCCAGTACCACAGGAAGAGGAGGGCTAGTCAAAACCCTCGTTTCTATTATCCTGTGATCCAACAGTTCCAGAGCTCTGTACTGACCTGCAACAAATATTGGCAAATGTGCACAAACGGTATATATACTGTTTTCTATAAAGTGGCCTTAACAGCTAATTACATTTGCTGCGTTTATTTTTTGGGGGACAGGGTCTTGCTCTGTTGCCCAGACTGCAAGGCAGGCATGGCTCACTGAAACCTCCACTTCCCACAGGTTCAAGCGATTCTCTCAACTCAGCCGCTCAAATAGCTGGGATTACAAGCATGCACCGCCACACTGGGCTAATTTTTGTGTTTTTGGTAGACACACTGTTTCACCTGGCACCTCTGCAGCAGATATTTAACAATAAAATACTATACTATACCTAAAAAGACTATGCTAGATGCATTAGGGATCAACAATGAAGTATTTTTTAAACTATTACCGAATGAAAAAAGCAAGCAATAGAATGATAAACACAGTATATTAGTCAGGTAAAAATAATGTATATATTTGTATAAATATACTTTTGTAAACCTATTCAAATCACTTCATACTCTAGAGCAGCAGGGCTGGAGGAAGTAGTCAACAGATGTAAGCCTTAGTTGAAATGTTCTAAGGAAAAAAAAAGTATTTATGTCATACACACACACACACACACACACACACACACACACACACACACACATAGAGAAAAAAAAATACACATATATATGTTTTGTTTTGTTTTTTGAGACAATCTTGCTCTGTCACCCAGGCTGGAGTGCAGCGGCTTGGATGATCTTGGCTCACCACAATCTCCGCCACCTGTGTTCAAGTGATTCTCCTGCCTCAGCCTCCCGAGTAGCTGGGATTACAGGTGCACACCACCACACCTGGCTAATTTTTGGTTTTTTTGTTTTTTTTTCCAGTGGAGACAGGGTTTCGCCATGTTGGCCAGGCTGGTCTTGAACTCCTGACCTCAGGTGATCCGCCCACCTCAGCCTCCCAAAGTGCTGGGATTACAGGTATGAGCCATTGCACCTGGCCTATTTTTTTTTTTAATTAAAGAAAAAAATAAGTGTCAACAATGCCTACTCTAGGAGTAGATGCTCCCATGCTCCCGGCCCATCCATCTCAATCAGAAATCGAAGATGACACCATCCTGAGAAGACATGTGCCCAATGGTACACAGACACAAGGGTCTAGGCATTTCCAAAGAGCTGTGTCATGCTCAGGCACCACTTACCACATGCGTCTAGGAAAGCGTCAGTCTGATACCCTCTGGCTCCTAGTATCATCTCTGGCCTAACTCCTCAACTTCTAACCACCAATTCCCTAAAACTGTGGGTCTCTTGCTCTAACCAACTTGAAATGGCTATCTTTTATAAATCTAGTCTAGTAACTGAGCTTTACTACACACCCATATTCCACTCTCATTTTCCCTGCTGAGTTTAGGCATCATCCATCCATCCACCAGTCCACTGTCCACCTATCCACCTGTGCACTGTCCACCTATCCACCCATCCATCCATCCATCCACCAGTCCACTGTCCACCTATCCACCCATCTACCCATCCATCCATCCACCCTGCAACTCTTCATAAGCAGCTGCCACGTACCCCACGTGCCAAGCACACAACAATGGACAAAGCCACCCTGACACTCAGACCAGTCTAGTGGCCTGAGCTACACACACTGATCCCCGCCCTGACCCCATCAGCCACCTGAATTCTGAAAGTTCGGAATGACTTTGAGCCATCAACAGCTAAAATGCAAAAGAACTGCATTCAAATCCTAGCCCTGCTACTGGCCAGTGTGTAATTGGAGGAAATTTTTTCTGTGAGCCTCAAAGTTTTCTCATTTCTTTGGTAGAGATAGTGTCTTAGAAGCAGGTATCTGAGAAGACACTTATATCTCATGAGTTTGTGGTAGAGATTAAATTAATAAATGCAAGGTGCTAAGTTCAGGACCTGGAACATATCATTCAACAAGTGTTATTTTCCTTAATGAGAGGGTATTAGAGTAAGAATTGGCAGGCTTTTTCTGTAACAGGGCATATAATAAATATTTTAGGTATGCAGGCTACACAGCACTCTCCCACTGTGGTGCTGTTTACAAAAAATGGACGTGGCTATTTCAATAAAATATGAGCATGGGTATTTCAAGAAAACTTTACTTATGGACCTGAAATTTGAATGTCATACATTATGTATGTTTCAAAATAATATTATTTTAATTGTTTTCAACAATTAAAAATGTAGCAAAATATTCTTAGCTTGCTAGCTGTACAAAATAGGAGGTGGGCCAGATTTGGTGGTCCCAGGCTGCAGTTTGCTGACCCCTGTTTTACAGGAAATCCTATAAGCTACAGAGAGATCAAGAAATCCCAACTTAACATGCTATGAATTTTTCTTCCCTGTAGAGAGCTGACTACAACTGCTGTTTGTTGCAGAAGCCTCCAGCACTGGGCTACTTGAAGAAAACAACACATCATCAAAGCATACGTATACATGGATGCATATATGAGTATGTGTGTGTATATATTTTTTTCACGTATATGAATATGTTAATAAATATTTATCCCTCCCTAGGGCCGGGCACAGCGGCTCACGCCTGTAATCCTAGCACTTTGGGAGGCCAAGGCGGACAGACTGTCTGAGCTCACGAGTCCGAGATCAGCCTAAACAACATGGTGAAACCTTGTCTCTACCAAAATACAAAAAAAAATTAGCAGGGGGTGGTGGCTCAGGCCTGTAGTCACAGCTACTCCAAAAGCTGAGACATGAGAACAGCTTGAACTCAAGAGGTGGAGGCTGCAGTGAGCCAACATCATACCACTGCACTCCAGCCTGGGCAACAGAGCGAGGCTCTGTCTCAATAAATGAATAAATGAATGAAAGAATGAATGAATAAATAAATAATCCCTTCTAAATTTTGTATTTCTGGAATGTTTTATGATGGATATAACATCAGTGTAACAGTACAACTGTAATTTAGGAAAACATGTAGAATAGGGGTCTATGTTCAAAACTTTCTCCCTGCAGTAAGAGTACCAGATCAAAAAGAATCACCACAAGCTCACATGCCTCCTTTCAGGAACAGGACACGTAACTGTAATAAACTGCAAATAATAATCTGAATCTAACCACAGGAGGCATCACAGAAATCCAAAGTGATGGAGATTCCACAAAATAAGTGGCCTGTACAATTCATGGGGCAGGGTCATGAAAGGCAAAGTTCCAGATTTAAGAAGACTTTTTAAAGAGACAAGACAACCCAGTGTAATGTGTGATCATGGATTTGAATACTGGACCAGAAAAAAGCTAAAAAAAAAAAGAAAAAAGTAAAGTAAAAGTGGACCCACTGCAGTGGCACATGCCTGGAATCTCAACACTTTGGGAGGCCAAAGTGGGAGGATCACTTCAGCCCAGAAATTTGAGACCAGCCTGGCAACACAGGAAGACCATTTCTACAAATATAAAAATTTTTAAATTTAACTGGGCATGGTGGTACGCACCTGTAGTCCTAGCTAGCTACTCAGGAGGCTAGGGTGGGATGATTGCTTGAACCCGGGAGGTTGAGGCTGCAGTGAGCTATGACTGTGTCACTGTACTCCAGCCTAGATGACAAAATAAGACCCTATCTCAAAAAATATATAAAATTTAAAAGTTTACTGTTTCCTATAAAAGAATAACAGACATTAGTGGGATAATGAACTAAATTTGAAAAAAGTTTGTAATTAGATAACAGAACTGTATCCAAGTCAGTTTTCTGATGTTGATGACCGTATCATGCTTAAGCAAGAGAATGTCCCTGTTTTGAGGAAACACATCTTGAAGAATTTAAAGGTAAAGAAACACCATGTCTGCAACTTACTCTCAAACTTCTCAGAAAAAAAAAAAAGTGTGTGTTTGAGAGAGAATGAGTCAGAGAGAGACAGAGAGAGACTGTGTGTGTGTGTGTGTGTGTGTGTGTGTGTGTGTGTGTGTGTGTGCGCGCGCGCGCGCAGGCGCGCGCACGCGCGTAGAGAGAGAGAAAAACAAAACAAATGTGATCGACCTAGTATCTGGAGAACCTGAGCAGAAGGGGACATAGAAATCCTTTGTACAATTTTACAACTTTTCTAGAAATCTGAAATTATTTCAAAATTACAAATTTAAGGCTGAAGAATACATGATAGCTACAAGTTCTCTGTTAAAACCTCTTTATATAGACATCATGCCTGTTTGCTTTCTACGCTTCCATTTTACAAAATAATGGAGGGTGATATTTGCTATCAGCGCTACAAATAAGCTAACATCAAGACTGTGTATACTATCACCACAGGCCCTTAATTTCTGCTGTAACATACAAAGGAGTCAAAACACTGCCCCATCCCCCTTAACGGCAACCCCTGTAATGGGCCATAGTAGACTCCTTGGCATCCACCAGGTGAGTCACACCTGCTGTGTGTCCTACATGTAGGCAGAGAGCTGGAAGCAGACAGATGTATCTGGGCACAGAAATGCCTAGGTAACATGTGGTCTACAAATGACAAGGAATAAACAGAGTAAGAACATGGCAGCCCAGTCTGTCTGATGATGCTCTATCATTTATTTCCACATCAATGTTAGTCAAAGAAGCCAAGTAGCTTCTTTCCAGGAGGCAGCGCCAAGACAAATGGGACATCCAGACCAAAGGAATGTGTCAATGCCCTCCTGGTCCCACTGCCTTTCCCATCCCTGTGTTTCCAGTTTGCAGATTCTCATGACCCTACTGCTCTCATCACTGTGGTCAGGTCCTTCCCAGGAAGGCAGACTCTCAAAAGTAGCAACTTTTCAGTAATGCTGGCCCTGCAGACAAGATAACTTTAGAAACTGGTGGTGCAAACGTACAGAAGAACAGTCAGGCTTTAGTTTCCTATCAGTGACCCATGGAGATCCAAGGCAACAAGTTCTAACGCCACCTCCAATTCCCCTGCACTGGGAAGGTGCTCACTGGTTGCCATGTCATCTTCATACACCAGAGTCCAATCCCAAAACCCGTACAGGAAAATGACCTGCTAATTGGGTCCCCAGTGCCTCCATCATAAATAGATACTACAACTGGCAGTGTAATTAGCAAGCTTCTGCTGCCAAGACAACCACCTTTTTTTTTTTTTTTAATTTCCCACTGAAGAACTTGTCCTTCCTGACCTTAAGTTTCAAATCCTAGATATTTTGGGATGGAAAAGGTCTACTCAATCAGAGGAATCTATCACCTAATGAAAGCAATTAAAATAGCAATTAAATCAAAATCCATACTAGAAAAACAAGGCAAAAAATAAAAAGAGAAATTAAGCAGAAAGCAAACTGCATTTGTAATTTCCTTTGTCTCAACTGTCCAGAGGCTTCACTAAAAATGCACGTTTTAATCCAGCAGCC
Source organism: Cebus imitator (assembly GCF_001604975.1). Classification (NCBI taxonomy): domain Eukaryota; kingdom Metazoa; phylum Chordata; class Mammalia; order Primates; family Cebidae; genus Cebus; species Cebus imitator. The sequence continues at coordinate 3,435,279 of NW_016107363.1, forward strand.
CTATCAGTGTCTTTTCATTTTCCACTGTGATTACCAGCTGGATGGTTTCACAAGGCAGGCAGCAGCACCTGGCACACAGTAGGTCCCCAGCAAAGGAAACAGGTTTGAGAGAAGAGAAGACTTCTTCAAGAATTTTCTGCCACTGACCAAAAAGGAACTTGGATCTTCATCATTCGTCTCCTAAGAATCAAACTGCATACTAAATAAAAGACGTTTTAACATTCCCAACCTGGTTCTAATATGGTTTTCCTTTTTTCAGACAGGGTCTGGCTCTTTTGCCCAGGCTGGAGTGCAGTGGCACAATCCCAGATCACTGCAACCTCTGCCTCCTGGGCTCAAGCCATCCTCCCACCTCAGCCTCCCAAGTACCTGGGACTATAGGTACATACAACAGGGTTTTGCCATGTTGCCCAGGCCGGTCTTCAACATCCAAGCTCAAGCAATCTGCCCACCTTGGCCTCCCAAAGTGCTGGGATTTAGGTGGGAGCCACCACACCAGCCTCTAATATTGTTGTTAAAAAATCTATCAACAACCCACCCAATGGCTATAGACCAAATGGCAAGTCATAAGTTAAGACTGGGTATTAAGGTTACAGATGATTTCCATTTTCCTCCTTGTACCTATATGAATTATTTCCCTATTTTCTTTTCTTTCCTTTTTTTTTTTTGAGACAGGGCCTCCCTCTGTCACCCAAGCTAGAGTGCAATGGCACAATCTTGGCTCACTGCCATCTCTGCCTCCCAGGCTCGAGATCCTCCTGCCTCAGCCTCCCAAGTAGCTGGGACTACAGGTGCCAGACATCACACCTGGCTAATTTTTGTATTTTTAGTAAAGATGGCGTTTCACCTTGTTGGCCAGGCTGGTGTGGAACTCCTAAGCCCAAGCAATCTGCCCACCTCACCTTCCAAAGTGCTGGCATTACAGGTGTGCACCACCACACCCAGCTGAATTCCCCTGTTTTCTATAATGAACATTTGTTACACTTCAATGATCAGTGAAAAAATTATGAAAAGTGGAGACATTAGAATGACATTCCCATTCAAACAGAGAGTAACCTTCAGACTCCAGCATGTACCAAGTCACCTGGTGATCTTGCTAAAACACAAATTCTGATTCCATTGGTCTGGGGCAGGCCAAGATACTGCCTTTTTAATAAGATCCTGCGAGAGGGCTGGACAAACTTAATGGAGCTGTGATTACTAAGGACCTATAAAACACAAAAATGATTCAGATGCCAACAATCCCAGTTTTAAAGAGAGGATGATGGTAACAAGATCTTAGATCAAAGCAGGGTAACATAAGCAAACACGTACAAAGAAAAATGAATGCATTTTGGGCACCAGCCAGAAAACGTGAAAAAAACAACTGAACTTTACTTGAGAAAATACAGTGCTCTGCTGGAAGCACTCGTCTTCATAGTTAAAAACAAATGAAATTGCTTCTTATTGATTTTAAGTTGGAACGCTTGCTGTCCAATAATTCCAGAAAAGGAAACCGTGAGCGAGGGACAAGATATGATGAGAGAGAAGAACTCTGGAGGTAATCAGACACTGCTGACCCCCACTCTGAGCAGGAGTTAAAACGTGAGACAAAGGATGGGGTGTGGACAAAATACACGCCCAGACACCCAGCTCTGCGTTCATCTCATCCGCCAGGGCCTCTTGCCATTATGGACTCTTTTTATTATTATTTTTAATTCTGGCTCTAAATGTTGTTCAATTAAGTTTTACTCCTTTCCTTACAGATCCTTAGGATTCTAATTTACAAATAAAATCAAGAGAAGCAGTTACGGCTAAGTGTTATCAGCATGTCTCCTCCAGAGAGGCTGTCCCTAGTACCAAAATAAAAGTCCTCAGATTCCCAAAGATAAAAAGCTCAAAATGAATGAACTCGAAAAACCAAGCAGAGAAATGAAATCACTATTATTTTTGGCAGGCAGGGGAGAAGGTTCCCATCCTTCTCAACACGTCTAGTTAACTATTCTTTTGTGTACTTCCAGCTGATACTGGTGACCTTTGATTGAAAATGACCCAAATCAACCCTTGGTTAACGTAGGCAGAAAAAGAACGTATTGAATGATGTCTCAGAGACACAAATCAAGAGCCAAATAATGCAGCCTTAGAAAGGGCAAGGATTGGAGTCATTCTGAGCTTCAGGGAGCAGAAATTGAGAAAGATGAGGGTGTCTTTGTGTTACGTGGCTCAAGCCACCCCTAACCTGAGTTTTGTACCACCCTCAAATAGGTGTGGACAGAGCTCCTCAATCAGTAGATGATCCCATCAGGAACACAGAGAAGAGGTCAACACCCAAAGAGCGGCAAAGGTGCTATTAGCAAAAAAATGTTAAAGAGATGCTAGGCAGGCAAAAATCACAGCAGTATAATCAGGACGGCAGCAATCATCACGTGCTTGCTAGGGACCAGTGCTTTTCTTACACCCTCATCTAATTCATCCATCAGCTCTATGAGACAGAGACCATTATCCCCTCTGATAGATGTACTGGGGCCTAAGGATACAAGGCTAGTCCATGACAGAGATGGAGACACTACAGTTTACAAGACCACTGTAAGGAAGCCACTGAGCCCTTCCCTGTGCTCAGTCTCCACGGACAACAAAATCAAGTCTGAATGCCTCCGCCTTGCATTCGGGGACCAGTCAATGCATCCAGCACTGGCATCCATGCCTCTCAACATTGGCTCCCAAGCCTCTCAAATCTCTGCAAGGCCCACCTGCCAGTGGGCAGTCACTAATGGCTTTATACCATGAGGAAGCACCTAAGATTCAAGGCAGATAACGGGTCCAAGTCCCAGAAACGCATGATTCAGCTCTAGGAATAAGCCCATTTACCTCCTGGTCACCACCTTATGCTCATTACTTCCTCTGTTCACGTCATTGTGTTCACTTCATTGTGTACCTGAAGTCTCAGCCAGGACGCCTGCAGGAAGGTATCTTATCTCATTACGCTACTGCTCTTCAACACCTGGGAGCTGAATCAGTGTTTCAGCATGTTATTAGCTTCAGCCTTACACAGCAACACACACTGCTTTAGGGACTCTTTGCACAGATTTTTTTAACCCCCAAAACCCCAAAGTGTTAACACATGGAGTTTCCACCAACAGTTAACCTGAAGCCATTACCCTCCTTGCAATAATGTACAAGAGGAAACTCCCTAATAGTTGAAAATCATAACGTCCCATTGGACATCTCAGGCATTCATTTCTCTAACTACGGTCTGGAAACAGCAAGGTCCAGGAGTCAACAGCTGCACCCAAGAGTGACCCTGGTTGTCCTTCCCCTCACAGCATCCCACAAACACAGAATACATAGTTAAATTTAACATGAATCCCACTCTTATCAAACAAAGGCAAAGGCTCCTGGGTTCAAATCAGGCTACTTCCTGGCTGCACTCGCCACTTTGGATAAACTGTTCTGTCTTACGCTGTCCTCATCATTCCTAGAGAAACAGCATCAATCTCGGGTTGTGCCAGGACCAAAAAGAATGTACTGGACAGCTTTCCACTTTGGCTACACGTAATTGCTACTCTTGTGATTTTTAACATTTATATATAATGGCATGTATGAATATATGATATACTTAGCATTCCCAAAACACACACAAGAAAAATAAAATAAGGGCCAGGTACAGTGGCTCACCCTGTATAATCCCAGCACTTTGGGAGGCCAAAGCAGGTGGATTACTTGAGCCCAGGAGTTTGAGACCAGCCTGGGCAACATGGCAAAACCCTGTCTCTACAAAAGATAAAAAATCAGCCAAGCATGGGGTTACATGCCTGTAGTCCCACCTATGCAGGAGGCTGAGGCATGAGAATCGCTTGAACCCGGGAAGCAGAGGTTGCAGGGAGCTGAGATCATGCCACTGCACTCCAGCCTGGGCAAGAGAGCGAGACTCCTGTCTCACAAAAAAAGGAAAAAAAAAAAGCAAATGGGTTCTCTCATTTACTCGGCCCCTGCTCGCCCTTCTCACATTCTCGTGGACACATGCTCTAAAACTGATAAGCAGAAACCTAGAATCACAGGAAACAAAAAGCCCAATGGCTATGCGCACCCTGCACTCAGAAATGAATCAAATGCAGAGTCAGGGAACTAAGGTGGGGAAAGGATGCCAAGAAACCTTTCTACTAAAACCAGGGCTTCTGCTGTGTGGGGAGAAAGACGGCTGATTTGACCTTCCTTCTCACCCCAGAGCTTTTACACTCGAGTCTGATTAGCTAGTGTCTGGAACTAATTAACAGGTGTGGCATGAAAGAAAGACAAAAACAAACCCTGGCAACTTTCTCTCAGGGAATTAATGACTAGATTTACAACTTCTCCTCTAGGCTAGAACTAACTGGGAGCACAGTGAGCCGGGATTCATTATTCAAAGAGTATCCACCTCCAGAAAAGTTTAAAATTCATCCCTGGCTACTGGGCTGCTTTCCTGGCTATAGATGGGTACAAAACATATCATTGACAAAAACACCAGAATGGACCCAGCCCAGGCTTTGAAAAGTCAGAAAGCAAGAACACATGTCTGCTATGCTCTGAAACTAACATGGCAATGAGGGAAACACAAATATTTTCTCTCCGTCAAAAGACATTACTCCCCTGTAACTACTTGGAAACCTCCGGAAACCAGTACAAATCACACTGCGCCTTGCTAACATGCCCTCTGCAGACCAAGGGTATAATTATATCCTGTTACCCAAGGTAACTTAAGAAGATCTACTGAAGGGTTTCTGCAGCCAAAAGAAAATAATACCGTTAAGTCCTTTAACTTTATTCTTAGCCACAGGAATAAAACACACTTACCCAGTTAGGATTATCCCCCTTACTTTTATTAACATATGTAACCCTTACGGAGTTGCAAATACATTCTAGGATTTTATCAACCATAAGTCAGAGCAGAGTTGACCCTTGAACGACTCAAGGGTTAGGGATACCAACCCCCTCCATAGTCAAAAATCTGAGTGTAACTTCTGTTGGCTTTTGTTGTTTTGTTTGTTTGAGACAGAGTCTGTGTTGCCTAGACTGGCTGCAAACTCCAGGGCTCCAGCCATCCTCCTGCTTCAGCCTCCCGAGTAGCTGGGATTACAGCCACCGTGCCTGGCTCAGAGCACAACTTTGGACTCCCTAGAAGCTTTACTAATAGCCTACTGTTGACCAGAAGCCTTGCTGATAACATAAACCATCAGTTAACACAACATTAACAGACTAGTATCTACATGTATTTTATGCATTTATGACATTTATTTTTTTCAATATTTCTCAGCTACATGGTTCATCTGTGATTTTTAAAACATTGTGACAAATATCCAAAAAAATCTTTTAATACATTTATCAAACGCCCGGGCCGGGCGCGGTGGCTCACTCCTGTAATCCCAGCACTTTGGGAGGCCGAGGCGGGTGGATCACGAGGTCAAGAGATCGAGACCATCCTGGTCAACATAGTGAAACCCCGTCTCTACTAAAAATACAAAACATTAGCTGGGCATGGTGGCGCGTGCCTGTAATCCCAGCTACTCAGGAGGTTGAGGCAGGAGAATTGCCTGAACCCAGGAGGCGGAGGTTGCGGTGAGCCGAGATCGTGCCATTGCACTCCAGCCTGGGTAACAAGAGCGAAGCTCCATCTCAAAAAAAAAAAAAAAATACACATATAAGCGGACCCACACAGTTCAAACCCATGTTGTTGGAGTAGCTGAGATTACAGGTGCCACTGTGACTACTCAGAGCACAACTCTGGACTCCCTAGAAACTTTACTAATAGCCTACTGTACAAACAAAGACTTCACCCTATTCCATGTATCCCACAGTGGCCAAGTGCCAAAAAATTAAGACATCAGCCTAAGTTTTAGCCTTCTGTCCTCGCTCACCTGGCCTTTTCCCTTTCCAGAACTCAGCTCTTAGTCTTTAAGTACCCAAAATTCAATCCAATAAGGGCAATTCACAAGCTGCACACAGATGGTTATCCACCTATGAACAGAAGCATCACACTTTTAGAAGGGCACTGGCTTTGGAGTCAGAGGTGTGGTTCCGCCGCTTTCAAAGTTGTATGACACGGCGCAAGTTTCTTAACTTAGCAAAACCTCTACTTGCACACCTGGGAAATTCAAGGATGAATTACAGATAAAGTGTGTCCAGCCCCTACCATGAGGTTATTTTATTTTACCAGCTCACCCCTGGTGAGGGAGATGTTCCTCCCTTGGGGCTTACAGTGGAAAATACTACACAAGAGTAAAACTCCCAGACCCTGTGAAGGGACAGGGAGAGAGGCAGCTGTCACTAGAGGCAGACGCAGGTGATTACAGCACTCCCTAGAAAGGGTTTGCTTTGATAATGTGGCAAGTGTAAACTCGGCCAAAGTTCTGTGTGGACAGAAAGGTCTGAAGGACTAGTCTCTTTCAGAGTCACTCTGAAGTCTGGCCCTGCTGCAGAGTTAAACTAGGAAGTCCTCAGAGAACTCCTTTTGTTCCCATTCCCACGTGGGCACTCACAGGCTGCTCTCAGAAGCCCTCCCCTGAGTTTCCAAGGCAGGCTCCAGGTGGGGACTGAGGATCTCCAAGTTCCCTTCAACACCCTAACTTGAAGAGTTTAACATTATTGTTTATCCCTCATAAAAGAACTTACCACAGAAACCCAGATTCTTATCACCTGCACCAAACAAAGGGTGTGTGTCCACCCTGCCAAAAATTCCCTGGGAATGAAGCATTTCCATCAGGAACCTAAAAAACAATTCAACAAGGACGGGGTTTTCCCAGCTGTCCCTTTGCTTCCCTCCTAGCCATTAGCCACCCCTGCCCATGTCCTTGGCCTGTGGAAGCACATGAACACAACAGGACCCAAGATAGAAGCCCTTCTGGGCAGACCTAACAGACTTCTCATATGGATATGTCCTGTCTGTCTCTCACATTCTCCACATTTTAATTTCCAAATTAAGTAGCATGCTGGAGAGTACAGAATATTTACTTTACTTGGAAAAGCCACCCATTTTAACATTCTGTTGGAAAAAGGAAGCAAGCATCCTCAAGGGGATTCTGGGTGTCTCTACACTACTCAGATGCAGAGGCCACCACCCGATCCAACTGGCCAAATAAATCCACAGCTACATTAAAGTACGGACCGCTGATAAGATCCTGGAGTCCAGAGTCTGGATCCTAGACGAGCTTGACTATTCACAAAATGCCCAGGAAAGCAAACTCAGGGTCCGGGATTATAAAGCCTCTTTCACCAGGCATGAGGTGCTAAGTGCTGCAATGGATTATATCAGTCTGTCAAGGAGCTTCTACAAGCCGTGTGCAATCTGTGAAGATCTCCAAGTTGCCTTCTACCCTTCAAATTGCTCAGCAGGGGCTCAAGCGAGATGCTGTCCCTGGATTTCACAGGCAGCAGGGACCTGTCTGCAACCCACATAGGTCCCACAATGTAGCACCAACAGGAACCAGGACAGGGAGAAATTAATGCCAGGAACTCTGCTAAATGTCTACTCATGAGCTGGTAAAATATGAATAACAGCTTTTATTTTATTATGATTTTTTTGAAAACAGTCTCACTCTGTCGCCAGGCTGGAGTGCAATGGCACAATCTTGGCTCACTGCAACCTCTGCCTCCCAGGTTCAAGCGATTCTGCTGCCTCATCCGCCTGAGTAGCTGGGACTACAGGCGCACACCACCATGCCCCAGCTTATTTTTGTATTTTTAGTAGAGATGGGGTTTCACCATGTTGGTCAGAATGGTCTCCATCTCTTGACTTCATCATCCGCCCGCCTCAGCCTCCAAAGTGCAGGGTTTATAGGTGGCGTAAGACACCGCACCCAGCCACAGCTTTTATTTTTAAGTGTTCCCTAGATGCCAAGGGCCGTGCCAGATGCCTCACATGGTTTACCTCATTTACTCAGGGACTGTTACCCATTTCACAGATGGGTAAACAAGCAAGCAAAGCTAAATGACCCTAACTTGCTATCCTCATATCCCCGTAATATCCCAGAAGCAGTATCTTCCAGAAGACAACCTTCTCCATCTTCACGAGAGTTCCTTTTAGCCCTACACTTTGAAGTTGTAGGGAACAGAAAACAGGTAATCAATGTCACACAGGCGACTGCAGCTGTAAAATGCTCTTCCGAAAGTGAGAAAAGGTTGGAAAGAGCTCTCTAGACTGGTGCCATCAGATAAAAACACAACGTGAGCCACAAATGCGAGCCACATGTGTAATTTAAAATTTTACGGTAGTCACATGAAACAGTAAAAGGAAACAGGTGACAGTAATCTCAATAGCATTTCCTACTTAACATAACAACTATATCATTTTAACAGGCAGTCAATGAAAAGTTTTAATCGGATATTTCACATACTTTTTTCATTTGTCTTTGAAATCTGGTGTGTATTTTACACTTAAAGCACATCTCAATTTAGACATGCCACGCTTGAAGTGTTTAATTGCCACATGTGGCTGGTGGCTACCTTATTGAACAGACCAGCTCTACAGACATTTCACAGTAACTAAGGAAAAGGCTTAACATCAAAAGGGATCGTGAAGTGAAAAAACATCGAGGACTACCCGAAGTCATCCAAGTAGTTGGTATGTTACCAAGCACCCAAAATTTACTTGATGTCAGCTTCACAAATGAATTTCTTTCACCTCACATCCTTACTCTTCAAATTCCTCATCAAAAATAACACTGATCAGAGAACCACTCAAATCAGGAAAAACAAGCTATCCTAAAGGTAACAATAAATTTATTCAGAGATAACACAAGATACTTTGTCAGGTATAAACAACAGGAGGAAAGGATCCATTAAGTAACTCACTGTTTTAAAGACTGCTGTCACCACGCCCATTCTTAACACTTACTTAAATAGCTAAGAATTCAGAAAGGTGTCACTTTGGAATACAAACAGTCCTACAAGTGCCATAATCTGATGCAAAACCTCTGGGCTTTGAAGAAAAGAAAAATAAGCAAGTAAATTTAGATCTCTAAACCTCCATTAGTGGATCTCACCAATTAGAATATGATGAAACCACCAACAAGTAACTGAATTTTTTTTTCTGAATAAACAAATGTGAGTCAAATATAAGTTCAAATCAATTTCATGGACCAGGAAACCTTAAAAACTGCCCACGTAACAGCACACCTATTTGCAAGAATATAGTATCCACTTGGATACACCTCTCATTCTTATGCTATTTTTGAAGGTTGGCTAATCGGCCTTATTATAGCACAGAGATGACACAAAAGTCCTCTCCCAGACCAACTTTTGCAAATAATCCTAAGATCTAGTTCAGGCTTCGGTAGCAAAGAGCTCTCTGATCAATAAGCAATATCTGCCACAGCTATGGAAATGGGGACCATCAGCTCAAATGCCAATCTCCAATTCCTCTGTAGAAAAACTGCAAAGTAACAAACAGGACAGGGACGGGAAGAAAACAAACCTATTCACTTTCACTGAATGTCCCTGTTTGTATGTACCTAGTGGGTGTGACTGCCCCATATTAACACAAAGATACACAGCAAGGCATGTGTACCCTACTCATGCTGATAATTTCAGTAATGAGAATATCAACAGAAGCTATTAACCTTATCCTTCAAGGTGGGGGATATAGGACAAATTAAACCTAAATAGCCATCTTTGCTAAAACCTCTGTCAATAAAAAAAAAACAACTCTTCCTGGTAGCCATGTGAACCTTAAATTCATCTAACTCATGCTCTGCACAAAAGAAAGCATGACAGCAGCCAGAAAGCCAGTTCAGATTCTGGTTCTGCCACTTTATTAGCTGTGGGATCTCTGCCGTCCCAGCTCAAGCAATCCCATGTCTTCACAGAGTTGCATTCGTTGAAAGCATGTTTATGCACACTTTTGTTTCATGCATCTTGAGCAGTGGCTATGAAAACCAGGTACCATTTATAAAATTTTGTGTATCCGCCGGGCACAGTGGCTCAAGTCTGTAATACCAGCTCCAGCACTTTCGGAGGCTGAGGCGGGCAGATCACCCAAGCTCAGGAGTTCAAGACCAGCCTGGCCAACATAGCAAAACTTCATCTCTACCAAAAATACAAAAATTAGCCGGGCATGGTGGTGGGCGCCTGTAATCTCAGCTACTCATGAGGTTGAGGCAGGAGGAATTGCTTGAACCCAGGAGGCAGAGGTTGCCGTGAGCCGAGATCATGCCATTGTACTCCAGCCTGGGTGACAAAGCAAGGCCCCATCTCAAAAAAAAAAAAAAGGTTCTGTCTGCTTAATGCTTTTCTGGTGCTTCACACACACATTTCATTTAATATTCACAAGGACTCGAAAAGGTTGAAATTCTCATTATCCCCATTATAAAGATAAGAAAACCAATAAAGTTAAGTAACAGGCCAAAGTTAGCAAAGGGCAAAGCTGGGATTCACCCTGGTACCTGCAAAATTCTTTAAATGCATATTTTTTAAGATGCATTTCCCACTGGCCTCTTTCATCAGAATCCACCCGTCTTCAAGTCTCATTCCCTCAACCCCATTTAAAGGTTCCAAGGCATGTAAGATTTATTTTCACAAAATCCTTTGTTTATGTGGTCAGAGTGCTTACATTACCCTAGACTCCCCAGAAATCAGTTTTACCTCCACTTCACATCATAAGGAGAAGCAGAAATTTCAAGAACCAGCAACTCCCTCATTTCAGTTAAGAAACTTCACTAGCAACTGAGTTCTTCTAAAAACCACATCCTAAAATATATTCAGAAAGAACGCTACTGCTAGAGTTACCCACTGCCATAGTTTGAGTTTGTCTTCACCAAAACTTGTTGAAATTTGGTCCTCAACATGGTGGTGCTAGGAAGTGGAGCCTAGCGGCTGTCGTCTCAAGTTGCAAGGGTGGATCCTTCATTAATGGCTTGGTGCCGTTCTCCAGGTAGGGACTGAGAATTCTCATTCTGGCAAGCCTGAGTCATTTCTCCTGGAAATGGATTAGCACCCTTGAGCATGGGTTGTTACAAAGCCAGGGCGTCACATGGGTTTTGCCTCTGTTTGCACGTGTCCACTTCCCTTTTCCCCTTCTCGCTGTGTTACGATGCAGCACAAAAGCCCTCACCAGGCACCTGGGCCATGCCCTTGAACTTCCCAGCCTGCAGAACTGTAAGCTAAATAAACCTCTTTTTTTTACAAACCACCCAGTCTCAGGTAACAATACAGCAACACCAAATGGACTAAGACCTCTGGCATACGAACCTCTATCCCATTAAATAATTTCCCAGCAGCTTCTGCCCAAATTGACTGAGAAAATGTGGCGCGAGTGCCTAAAACTGTCAAGAGATTTTCTGCACCCTCCACTCATAGCCTTTACGCACATGTAAATAAGAGAAAACGACTGGTTTTAAAAGAGAAAACAACCGGCGGGAAGAGGGATAAAATAGGGCAGGCACGGACGAGCAATGTGTTCAAGAAAACTTAGCTTACCTGGAATCACCATGATGCACCAGCCAACATCTGTCTCATCAAGGGCAGGAGATCTGATGATCAACTAGTATTTGTCAACCAGGCATGATCAGCTCAGGCAAGCCCCTCTCCTAGACCAACCTGCACAAAGCCATTACTGGGCAACAGATCAGTATTCATTTTCCTGTTCCACTGTCAGCGGAGGGAAGCTCTGCTCTCTCTACATACCTCATTCACCATTTCTGGAACAACCAAAGCAGAAATAAGTAGGCTACCTTGTCCTGAATCAACACTAAGAGCCAAGGCCACTTCTGATACAATGACTACTAGATTCACAGAATTTAGCTTAAATTATTCCACAAGAAAGAAAAAAAAAAAAGGCTTACTACCACTACAACCATCAAAACATAATCCTGCTGTCCCATAGACATTTGTTCCTTAATTAGAATAGAATCTTGTTTTCAGCAACAGATACCTTCACAGCCAACAGAAGAGCTTCTCTCTTTTTAAAAATAACCTTCAACCCTCATGACAATATATATACTTGGAATTCTCTTAAGGAAGAAATTAACCTTGGATAGCTTATCTTTTAAGAAGATGCAATATACAAATGTGAGATATCTGGAAATGACATCAATGTCTTGACATCAGTGTCTTGTCAAACATCCTGTAATCATTTGTAGAGCATTATCTTCTCATTCTGTCAGCCCTCAAACATGACTATCGCTACTTAGACACCAAAGATACCGCACAAGCAGGAATGTGGTCCTGACCCCAAAGAGCACAGTCTAAGGCCAGGCACAGTGGCTCACACCTGTAATCTCAGCACTTTGGGAGGCTGATGCAGGCGAATCACGAAGTCAAGAGATCGAGACCATCCTGGCCAACATGGTAAAACCCCATCTCTACTAAAAAATGCAAAAATTAGCTCGGCTTGGTGGCATGTGCCTGTAATCCCAGGTACTTGGGAGGCTGAGGCAGACTTGAACCCAGAAGGCAGAGGTTGAATGAGCCGAGATCTTACCACTGCACTCCAGCCTGGCGACAGAGCAAGACTCCATCTCAAAAAAAAAAAAAAAAGAACATAGTCTAATGTGGCTCTGAATCACATGTGGGAAATCATGCAAATGTACCACATATGATAGTGACCACTTAATGAACATGTACTGAAACAAGGGTGAAGGAAGGAATCATCCCCTCAAAACTTCCATCTGCAATAGTCAAAAGTTAGCCACTCTATTGTGTACAAAGTTCAGGCTTTCACATGTTGTTCTGGAAAAATTAAAATGTGCATTATTTCTATCATTTATTGAAAATTCATGTGCAAAAATTAGGAAGGCAGTCATAATGTAAAAAATAAACAGCAAGAGACCCACCAATGTGGCATCTCCGACATTAATGTACTCAGATCCTACTATATTAGTCACTGGCTTTTCCCCTTTTTCCCCTGACATCATAGCCTTCATGGGCCATTTGATAACAAGAAAGTGACCAAGAGAACCAGCTCTTAAATGAGTGATTTTTCAAAACACACTTTTGTTGTAGTTGAACAAGCTAACAGAAATTCAGATCAACAAGAGAAGTCAACGCAGGACTGCAAAATACCCAAGCAGCAGGCAATTTGTAGAGCCAGAAAAGGACACAACCAGGAGAGCTAAGCCTCAGCTTCATAGGTGAGACTGGCAGGAAAGAAGTCATGTCATCAGCCAGCAATGCACACAGTTACACATGAAATAATTTCAGGCAATACAAAACCCCAAACAAGCCCAAAGAAAAAAAAAATCTGTCCCTCAGGAAAAACACCTATGCTTGGGAGACAAACACCTCCAGGGGCCAGCTGTGTATTGTAAATAACCACTATGGGCCAGGTGTGTGCCCCATCCCAAGGGGTAACACTATTTAATTTCAGGTTAACTATTTAATTTCTAGGTTAACGTTGTTGCCAAGTAAGACACAGGCCCTAGGCTGCTAGATCTTCCTATTTTTCAAGAGTAACCCAGACTTTCATGGGAAGCTCTCAAGAGGACCAGGGCTTCCATCTGTTCCAGTCACCATTGTCTCCCAGTGCCTACAACAGTGCCTGGCATGCTCTAGGCACTCAGAAACTTGTTGATGGCATGAATGCGAAATGACTGATTTTTAATCCATTCTTAATTTTTAATTCATTTTTTTCTTTTAAAAACAGTATACGCAAACAGAACATCTGTAGAATTCCAGAAAACCCAAATGCCTGTCCTTTCTCCGTTTCTCCTTTCCAGACACAAGATCCAGAACAAGCTTCTTGTCTCATTTCAGACAAAGACAACTGTCCCCACCACTCCAATCATAAATCACATTAGTTTTAAAGGCTACGCATAACTTTGTTGACATAAGCGAATCTTTGTATTTGTCTCCAGGAAAAATAAGGTTTCATGTTTAAAAAGCAAACAAAAAAAATAGCTTATAGGCATTCCATTAACCAAGTTCCACTCATCACCTTGTCTGCTACTCCCTCAGGATAATCTGCAGCAAGGTTAGCAAGATAATGGAATGGTTCTCGATGCCTTAGGAGGCAAACCATCATAGGAAAAAGTCAACAAGTGCACTTCACAAAATCACACTGTGTCCCGGGTATCTGATTTGCATATTGCAAAAAGACCATAACCCTTCCAAACTGCCTAGCCTGGAATCAACAATCTCTAAAATTTCAGAAAACATGTTAGAAACCATTTAGTAAAGGGTGAGGAAAACAACCCCAAAGAAAATGAAGGGTCTTGCCCAAGATCCCACAGCTGGTTTGGCTGGCTCCCACGGCTAGTTCTAAACTCCAGAGGAAAAATGCAGAACCCAGCCATCTCTTGCCAAACACAACTCCCTCAGACCTTTTCCTGAAGTTATGCGTCAGAGCCTGCAGCCCACACTTAGGTGATATACACGGGATATACATGGGATATTAAAAATGCGGCATTATTACAAAGTAACCATATTCAAAGCCCCAAACAAAAGTTCTCAAATTACAAAGCAAATCAATTTAGCTAATTTGGAAGAGGAGTAGTGTCAACAAAACTTACCAACAACAAATTCAGACTCTAACCACAGTTATTATCGTCTTATTCAGAAGCTAAAGTAATTTGCAGAAAGGTCATCTCTTCAACGTAACCAAATAAAATCCTATACTAATTACATTACTTCCTTATTTAATTGTAGCAAGTACACGAAGACACCTTTATTTCACCCAGTGTTTATGGCACTTGCTTGTATGGGAAAAGTAATAGGGTGAAATACATAAAGCTCAATCTTTTAATTGGCCCTCCTGTGCAATTAGGAAATACAGTTTCCATACTGTCTTCAAAAAGCAAATCGTCTGAAATTTAAAAAAACAAAAATCCTGAGCCAGGATTAGAGGAACATTAGTCACACCCCCTTACTACCCTGGTGACCTTGGACCTACCTCCTTCAACTTTAGTTTCCTCATCCTACAGTGGGAGTAATCACGGTTTCTACTTCCATGGATGATTAAAAGCATATAAAAATGCTCAAGCCCGGGGCACAGATGGCAAGTGCTTGGTAAGTGTAGGCTAATTTAACTATTGTTCCCATTTTATAGATTAAAAGGCTGGGGCCCATTTGCCCAAGGTAAATGCTGTAATGAACTGAGTATTTCAGCCCGGGTGTCTAGGGTTTTGGTGTGGATTCTGAATAAGAGATAAGTATATCTGGAACTCCCAGATCCCCAGCGCCACCCAACCCTACTCCCACAAGATGCTGGGTAACCACCCTTAGCTACCCGCAGACAGAGCTAAGCCTCCATGCTTACTGAAGAGAAATGCTTCTGGAAAAGTGTCATTTTAAAAAATGGGTAGAACTCATTTATAAATAGCCACTGCTTTGTAAATAAATCCTTTTTGACAATTCTTAAAAAGTTATTGAGACAATCTTAAAAAGTGAGTATTTCCTCACTAATCTGGACTATGCTTTTATGCGTGGTCAATTGCTTATGGCTATGTCCCCTATCCAAATCATTCCCAATTAATGAGCAGATCTGATTTAAGGGCACTGCAGAATTCGTGAGGCAGCAACGGTATGAGAACTCAAATATCTCTTAGATGTATATTGTAACTAGTACAAATTCCTCAAAAGTATATCCACTGCATTATACAACAGCCTGCTTCGCTCACTTAGAAAGATAGTATCACAGGCCCAAAAATAAGAACCAGTTGTCCTATTTTCTTACATGGAAGTGTTACATATTCCATGAACTATGCTTTCATTTTTTTCTTTTATAGTTGCTAGAATTCAGCAGCCAACTGTGTCACTTTGCTACTCCCCAAAAATAGCTAAACTGAGTAGTTTAAAATCACATTTTGTTGTTTGGCCAGAAAAATATCATGCCAATTTCAGTCTGAAAAAAAAAAAAAAAAAAAAGATTAGAGGGCAAGAGGTGTGCATGAGTGTGTGGTTCTCTCTCATATGCTCTGTAGCTCTGAATCCATGAAAATATGGAGACAGGATATGAGTGTATTCAAGTGCTAAACAAGTGCAAAATACAAGCAAACACCCAACTACTGTTTGCCTCCCATCAGTGGAGCCAAACTGAAACCCAGTAATGAGAGTAACCAATTTCCCTCCGTTACTACACCGCCCATGAGGCCTGAGAATAGAAATTAACATCTCAGGGCTCAGGACCAAGCGACTCTTTCTACACAGGGATTTGGAAGATTCATGAGGTATATTTCAAGCCTGTAGAAAGCATTTTTCCCACTTTAAACTGAGAAAGCAGAGACCTCCTTTGCAATGTGGGCAAGGTGGTATCTCAGACTTTGTGAGGGCTTTCTCATTTCTTTAAACCTCAAAATGTCACCTGTTAGTAATCTTACATAGGATGTCCTCATGTTGATTGATCCCTATTCCTCCTTACCCTCAACAGCAAAAACAGGCACAAAAACCCATCATACATGTTTACAGAATTTTTTTAAGCTGTTTATACATACAGTTGTCCTTTTCAGTTCCACTCTCCTTCTTTCCATATACTCCCATCCAAATCTCTTAAATACACATAAAATAAAAACAGTGGGGGCCGGGAACGGTGGCTCATGCCTGTAATCCCAGCACTTTGGGAGGCTGAAGTGGGTGGATCACAAGGTCAAGAGATGGAGACCATCCCTAGCCAACATTGCGAAACCCGTCTCTACTAAAAATATAAAAATTAGGTGGGCATGGTGGCATGTGCCTGTAGTTCTGACTGCTCGGGAGGCTCAGGCAGAATTGCTTGAACTTGGAAGGCGGAGGCTGCAGTGAGTCGAGATTGAGCCACTGCACCCTAACCCGGTGACAGAGTTAGACTCCATCTCAAAAAAAAAGTAAAATGAAAATAAATAAATAAATAAATAAATAAAAACACGGGCCATGAGTAATGGCCCAGGCCTGTAATCCTAGCACTTTGGGAAGCTGAGGCAGGAGGATAACCTGAGGTAAGGGGTTTAAGACCAGCCTGGGCAACATAGGGAGAGACCCTGTCTCCATAAACATAAAAAATTTTTGATTAAAACAAATGGTTATTGAGAACGTACTACTTATCATGCACAGCACTAAGTCCTTATATGCATTCTCATTCAAGCCTCACAAAGACCTTAGGCTTCTATCACCACCCCATTTCACAGAGGAAAAAAAAAAATAATGAAGCACAGAGAGGGTAAGTTTTCTAAGGCAGCACAGCTATCAATGGCAAAGATAGGCTGGCTCCAGAGGCCATATTCTTACCTACTTTGCTATATTCTATATAACTCTCAATAGCCACCTAGTTTAGAAAACAAATAAAAAGTATTAACAAGTTCCAGACTCCTAAAGGATTTCTTCCTGCCACCTGCTGACAAACCAGTATGGTGACTCTCATCAACTGGCTGACAGACATCAAAGTTCTCATTCAATGTGTGTTACCTCCTGCCCCACCCACCCCAAGTGCAAGTGAAACTCTACCCAATCCAGTTTGGGAGGCTTCCAAAAGAGACACCAGGCACATATAAAACCTCATCAGCTGTCGTTCTTCTTCCTAGCCCTAGAAGGACTTTAAAAAAAAAAAAAAAAAAAGAATTTTTTTTTTTAAGTGGTCCTGGGTAGCTGGGACTACAGGCGCCTGCCACCGCGCCCAGCTAATTTTTGTATTTTTAGTAGGAAGGGGGTTTCAGCTTGTTAGCCAGGATGGTCTAGATCTCTTGACCTCATGATCCACCCACTTCGGCTTCCCAAAGTGATGGGATTACAGACGTAAGCCACCATGCCCAGCCAAAAAAAAAAATAATAATTTAATAGTTGTATTAAGGGCTGCAATCATAAAAACCTTGGGCCTGCACAGACCCAGTAAGCCATCTCACACAGAATATATTTTTCTGTCAAAACACCAAATATCTTGCTACAAATGATACCAGGTGAAATGGTCCCTCCAATTATAGCTGTCCCCATAGGAGGGGACAATCACTCAAGAAGCCCTCTAGCTACTTAAAGAAATATTGCACAGCCATTACCTAACAATCCTTTTCATACTGAGTAACCATGAATTTATTTGTTATACATCTCAATCATCACATACTTTACTGAAAGTGAAATTCACCTGTATTATCTTAAGACATTTTTTAAAGAGACATCAACAATCCTGTGTTCTTGGAAATTTGAAATAGGCAAATTGTAGGGAAAAACAAGGGAAAGTAAATACAGGTTTTTAGAATATACTTATCCTTTTTATTGATTTTTATTGCTTACAACTCCACATAAACACAATACCAGAAATACGTTAAAGCAAAGTCCGTAACAAATAACTCTTTTTACGCAAGTACAGTTGACTTTTTAAGTGCGCAGAACATTGCCATAGTCCTAGATATAGTTCATTTCCAAGCAACAGGGCTGCTCCCAGTTCTCAGACTGGCAAATGGAGGTATTTTTTTTTTTAGAACAGGGTCTCTGACATCCAGGTTGGAATGCAGTGGCACCATCACAGCTCACTACAGCCCCAAACTCCTGTCCTCCACTTCTGGAGTAGCTGGAACTGCAGGCGCACACCACCATGTGTAGCTAATTTTTTTATTTTTTGTAGAAATGGGGTCTTGCCAGGCTGCTGATGGCTACTCTCAAACTCCTAGGCTTAAGCAATCTGCCCACCTTGGTTACCTAAAGTGTTGAGACAACAGGCAGGAGCCACCATGCCCAGCCCACAATTGATCTTTTAATCTTTATTTTTTGAGACAGAGTCTCCTCACTGTGTCACTCAAGCTAGAGCACAGTGGCATGAGCACAGCTCACCACAGCCTCAATCCTGTGGGCTCAAGCAATCCTCCCATCTTAGCCACCCGAGTAGTGGGGACTAAGGAGTGCACACGGCTAATTTTTATTTATAGAGGCAGGGTCCCCCTATGTTGCCCTGGCTGGTCTCGAACTCCTGGGCTCAAGCGACCCTCCTGGTTCCCAAAGCATTGGGATTATAGGAGCCACAGTGCCCAGCCTTATCTTTTAATCATTTGCACAGGCAACCTCATTCTGGGACCAATTCAGTGACTATTGCCAAACTCCACAGGAAGCCCTCACAGCTGGCTAGGAGCAGGCTCTTCTCAGCCCCTCCTAAGTGACTCCCTCTGCCTCATCAGTGGCTACTTTACCTAGATTAAGCTCAGATGGAGAATTAAAGGTGGGGAGCAAGGTACTCCTTGGCTTCCATGATATTATTGAACACAGCCGTTTTATTCTCTAAACAGGATACGGTCAAAAACAGTTTCAATGACCACCACCCAATATCTAATAGAGGTCAATTTCAAACCAAAGCAAACCAAGGCCTTATTTCAGGGCAAGTGGGGACTTCGGATGCCCTAAATTTTTCCCCTAAGCTCTGGGTTATGGAATGTGACCACATGAAATGTAACCCAGGATGACAGTGTTAATTACAAATGTTTAAATCTCTTAATTGAAAATGTACACACACTGTCATCTTCATCCTGCCTAGAAATGGTATTTCACTGTTCCACATGCTAAACAGAAATCCAGATTTTAAAAGAACAAACAGCGTTTCCCTGTAAAAAGTGAAGCGCTAAAGCAACAGCCCAGTAGCAAAGCTTAATTTGCCTTCTTCACCCACGTAAGGCTAATTTAAGTACCCAGACTGTCTCTTTGGTTAAGAAGTTTCCAGGGACCGGGTGCGGTGGCTCAAGCCTGTAATCCCAGCACTTTGGGAGTCTGAGGCGTGCGGATCACGAGGTCAAGAGATTGAGACCATCCTGGCCAACATGATGAAATCCCAACTCTACTAAAAATACAAAAAAAAAAAAAAAAAGGGGGGGGGGGGGGGGGCGTGAGCCTGTAGTCCCAGCTACTCGGGAGGCTGAGGCAGGAGAATTGCTTGAACCCGGGAGGCAGAGGTTGCAGTGGGCCGAGATTGTGTCACTGCACTCCAGCTTGGTGCCTGGCGACAGAGTGAGAGACTCTGTCTCAAAAAAAAAAAAAAAGTAGTTTCCAGGGACTGGACACAGTGGCTCACGCCTGTAATCCCAGCACTTTGGGAGGCTGAGAGAGGTGAATCATCTGAGGTCATGAGTTTAAGACCAGCCTGGCCAACATGGTGAAACCCCATCTCTACAAAAATACTGTACAAAAATTAGCCAGGCATGGTGGCACGTGTCTGTATACCCAGCTACTCAGGAGGCTCTGAGGCAGGAGACTACATCTCAAAAAAAGAAAAGAAGTCTCCAAAAAAAGGTAGGGAGGCAAGGGGTGGGAGAGCTCCCGAATTACTCTAGGGTATTTTAAATGATCTATCGTGAATGCAAAGAAAGTTACTTGCAATCGGCATTCAAGTACACAACTGATTCTACTCTGTTAACTGGGAGCTTCTTACAATAGAAAGGCAAATCTGAAAAGGCTTGTTTGCTTTGCTGCATTAAATCATCAGCATTCCCTGGATTGCTTCATGTAAACAACAACATAATCTTTTATTCAGTGAAAACAGGTCCATAATTAAGGGTATAAGCTCACAGCTTTACTATGGGATACTCACTTTTCCCACAGAAGCCAACCTTTCCTATGACCTCTCTTCTTCCAGTAACGGCAACAACTTCCTCTATTTCCAAAGGGCCCTGTTTATGCCTATCTTTATTAGTGTTCTAAGTCCATCAACCCTCGAATGTGAACACTGTGTTAGAAGGAAACATCAAAGATTTTTATTCCATAACTGTGTCAAAGGGACCCAGTTTAGAGATTGGATAAAGATTCTTCATTTTCAAACATGATACATAGGAGGGGGAAAAAAACCTGCACGATCTCACACCCTGTAAAGAGAAAGATTGCTGACTTCCTAATATTACTTCTGCGTTTTCCAAAAAAGGCCGTAAGGGATGCCCATCAGGACTAAAGCCCGAACATGCAAATAAAAGCAAAGACTGCTTAGAGGGAGATTCATGATTCTCCCGACATCAGTCATAAAGCCTCCAATTCTGACACATCCAAGGCACACACCTGAGCTTATCCATCTCAAGTGTTTCCTATGGCATCATCCCAGATGTAACGTAATTACAACACAAAACATACAAAACCAGAGTTCCACTCTGAGGGCCGGAAGACAAAAATCAATTTTTAAAAAAAAATCTCCTGAATAGCTTGAGAATGTAAAACAGATAAAAGGTTAACCCTCTCAAGTAACAATTTATATCGGGTCAGAGGCAATTAAATTCCCAGTGATTGGACACACACACACACACACACACACCAGAGTTTGAATGAACTATGTGTAGGATTTGCTTTACAATAATAAGGTGTTGGGGAGGAAGAGATGAGGGAAGATTCAGTTTCGAGTTTTGAAGTTGGGTGGAGGATCCATTATATTTTGCTATTTTTGTAAATGTTTCTGTAGTACTTTTTAAACATGTATAAGAACCTAATATGCCTAGTATCGTGTTGGGTAACATTCTTGGCTTTGCACTTGGAAAGCAACACTTGAGGCATTATTAACCCTGAATGGATCCCAAACCTGCCACACTGCTGTTGAAAGACTTAAAAAAAGCCACTGTTTCTGATCCACTGGGAAAAAGCCCATGCCAGGGCTGTGATTCCAACGCCCTGCCCCAACTACAGCTACCCCGCATTCGGAACAGGAGCTGAGAACTCAATGCAACTGAAAATGCAACTGAAGAGTTATAAGATTCTGAGAGGAAACAAAAATACTAAGGAACAAGGGATTTTGGCTAAGACCTTACAAAGAGGACCCTACTCCAAAACAGAAGCATTTTTATCCCTCGCGTCAAACAGATAAGCGCTTCTGAGGTTATGGCAGGCAAGAAGTGGGGGTCCCAAGGCGAACTCCAGCCCCTACCCGGCTTCGAGAAGACCAGGAGCAGCATTCTCAGGCCTAGGCCGCCTCCTCGCACCAAGGCGCCTCTGCAGCCCCCAGTCTCGGAACCCGGGCACGCGCGCCCCATTCCCGCGGCGTGGAGGTGGCCGAGGCCGACCAGCATGGAGGTGGCAGGAGCCCCACTAGCGGCTCGGGGGCGCCCCCTGAGGTCCAGCGGCGTCGCGGCAACCTCGGAAAACGGAAGGCAAGCGTCTCCCAGAGCTCTGATATTTTAACTTTGCCTTGCTCCAAAGGCTGCTGCACCCTCTCCGGCTGCAGTTTTCCAAACCAAACCGCCTTCTTCCCTGCGCCTCCCACCACTGCCCTTTCCCTTTCCGACACCCCTCGGCTCCCGGACCAGGAAAGTGGCTATTTACCTCGCAGCGTGGGCGCGAAAAGAAAATGAGAAGACGAAAATGGTCCAAGCCCCACGAAAGCAGGCTCCCTGGCAAGTCCAATTTTGGATCTCAAGCTTCCTCAAACACCAGGAAAAAGAAAATCACGGTCAGCCCACTGACTGCATCCCCGAGCACAAAAAGGACTTAAGTGGAACTGGAAATTCCTCTAATTTAAAAGGCTGCCCTCCACGGCCTCCCACTGCACCCATCAAAGCATGGCCCTCACAAAGCTCGACCCCTGTGTGCACCTCAGCCTGCTCAGCTGGCAAGTCCGTGGCATAGCAAAGGAGACTAGAAGGGTGAAATGATTAACCCAAATACCGAGCAGTGGTCTTTAACTTAATGAAGGCAGCTGTTTCTAAGGGGAGATGTCCCCATGGCCCGCACAACCGTAGAGGCAGGACTTCAGTGGGCAAACCCCAGGCCCCAGGGTGAGTGTGGACGCACGTCCTCGCTCGGCCTCTGAGCTGGGCTTCTGGGCTGTGGCAGGAGCTCCGTGCCGCTCCGCGGGCAGGGGGATGCGCAGAGAGAAAATGGGGTGCAGAAGACAAGACGGTGCTTTGCCTTTCTGCCCCTCGAGGCCATCCCCGAATGTGCAAAGGGGGCATTCGCTGCCAGTCCCCCGAGAGGGATCGTACAGGGCGGCGAGGGTGCTCGCGCCCTGATTCGGGGCGCACGACGGGACTGGGGGACCCGCTGCACCAAAAAAGGGCGCTCCAGCTGCCCGGAGACTGGCGGTTGTAACCAGACAGAGGGGAAACCTCGGGGCACTTTCCTCTTTTTCTTGATTCAGATAACCTCCACCTCCGGGTATCCAGGAGCTGGTGGATTAGAGCAGAAAAACCGGGAATTCTCTGTCCTTAGGGGAGCAAGGGATGAAAAGCGAATCGCCCCCTTTCTAACAGCCTTTCCCCGGACTAGAGCAGGACTTGGCCTCCACCCCCAGGGAGGGAGCAGGACAGCTACGAGGGAGCTCCGGGCTGCAGCCCGGGGGACCTGCAAGAGAGGAGAGAGAGGCAGCTGGCCTCTGCCCTCCTCAGGGGAGAGAGGAGGGGGGCTTGCCAGCTGAGGGCTGGAAGTGGAGGGTCGCCGAGCCGTATACCGTTACGATTTATTCTAGTTTTCAATGGCCAATATTGTTCCCGTCTTAACCTGGCCAAAAAGGAGAGGAACTGGGTCTGCCAGCCGCGAACAGCCTGTAAAAGGGCAAAGATGAAGGTAGGCAGGGCGCGCGAGACAGGAAAAAATCCGCCCTGGCAACCCGGCCGCCGACCCGCCCGCCTCCTCCCCCCCACAGCCCGCCAGCGCCCGGACCCCAGCAATCCATTCGAGCAGAGCAGCGGAGGGAAGGGACCAAGGGCCGGGGCTGGGAATGACACGGGATCTCTCCCAAACCGCCTGCGCTCTGCCCTCTCACTGCGCCCAAAGAGGATGCCTCAAGCCGGCACAGAAGGGCTGCCCGCGCCCCAGCCCCAATCGCCCCAATAGAGAGGGAGGGCACCCCCGATCCCAAAACACAGGCTGCTCCCCACGTCCTCAGTCCTCCGCAGCCAGCCTCCGACTTCCATTCCCCGAAACCTAGCCCTCCCAAAGGACTGGAGAACAGCACCGCCCCCTAAGCTCCTTCAATACCCGCCAGAGCGAGGGGGTCACCCGGGCCCCCCAAACCCACGGAAGCATCCTTTCCATGGCCTCAGTCTCGCTAACCGCCCCACAACTCGAGTTCTCCCAACCGGCGGCGAATCAGCAAAGCAAGTCCCCCTTTCTCCCGATTCCGGTTCCCCAGGCCCACCAAACCGAAGCGGAAGCAGACCCCCGCGTCCTTCAGTCCCTCCCTGGCCGGCCCCTGCCTCCACCTTCCTCGACCACCAGCCTCCCTAAACATCGCCCAAGCCCGCGGAGCACATCCTCCCCTCCTCCCCAGGCACCGGGCCCCCCTCCACCCCCTCCAGGGTCTCCCGGACGGGCGCCGGAGCTCCGCGCCCAGTCGACAACTCCGCATCCCCAACGCGCACCGGCCGGAGCCGCGTCCCCTCGGCGGCCGGCACTCACCGGGGAAGCATACGACATAATGGAGCACGGAACTGGTGATTTTCAGGAACAAAATCCACCAACACGGTTCCAGTAACCTCCGCATGTCCGAAAACGCACATCGAAAAGAGGAAACCAGGGGGGTAAACTTGTTGAATAAGTTCTTGCCTCCGTGAGAGCCTCCGCTAAGCCGGGGCGCTTCCCCGGCTCGCCAGGTCCACGGGCGCCCCGCGCTCGGCGGCCCGAGTCCCCTTGGAATCCGGGAAGCCGCCGAGCGCCCCCCGGAAAATCTCAAAAAGTGACCGGGAACGCGGAGCCACGCTGGGGACGATCCTCTCGGCGGAGAAGGGCCGCTTTCCGTTCAAAAAGGAGCGAGCCGAGCGGGCAGGGCGCGGAGTCGGCGGCCGGCGGCAATGCCCCGGGCCCGGGGCAGGCAGGGACCGCGGGCGGCGGCAGCGGTGAGCAGCCGAGGATCCCCAACTTGAGTCGGCAGCGCAGCACAGCCCGAGAGCCGGCGGGCGGCGGCGGGGCTGAGCGCGGCGCGGCGTCTCCGGGCTTCAGGCAGGCAGCTCTTTCCAGGGCCCCGGGAAGGAAGGAGGCATGTTTGCGAGAGGGGAAGGGGAGGGGAGAGGCGGGGGGAGCGGAGAGCCCCCCAAAATAGAAACGGCCGGAGGAAACGGAGGAAAACACAAAGGATCTCAGAGGGGCGCTGGGGCGAGGGCGCCTTCAGTCCATGCTCCTGAAAGTTGTGGCTCCGGCGCAGGCTGGGGAGGAACGAGGAGCGCGGGGCTGGAAACTGGCCATGCCTCCATACAGGAAGTAACATGTGAGCATGGATCCTGGCAGAGACTTTAAAGCCGGCGAGCGAACGAGCGAGCAAGCAGGGGGCGCGCGGTGGCGGCGGGGGCGCGCAGCCCGGGCCAGCTGGCGGCGGGCGCGCGCGCTCCGCGGTCTTAAAGCAGCCGCGCTCGGCTCCCGCCTTCCACCGGTTCCTCCGCTTTTCTCCCTCCACGCGGAACCAGGGGCTCTACTGGCACAGTTTGGGGGCTGGAGGCAACTGTAGCCCGAGCTCGGAGAGAGGAGGGAGGCTGCCTTCTGGGGCCGGCGTATCTTTTGCCGGATTCCCGTTGTTCGAGCTCTTAAAGACGCCGCACGGTGCTCGATTTGGCGAGATCCCCCGTCCCCGTAGCTCGCTGATCCCGGACTAGAGGGGCCTCTGGCCCGGGCGCGGGGAAAGCGGGAGGGCGGCCAGCTGCCTTTTTAAAGCCATGGGGTTGCCTGTTCGGCTTCACCGCCCTGGCCGTGCTGCGGTGGAGCTCACCGTCCGCCGCCCCTGTTCGCGCCCCCAACCCCGCGCATTCCCCCGCCGGGAAACAAAGCCGAGCGGCCTTTGCACTCTTGCTACGTTGAGATTTAATTTTTTTTTTTCCTTTTCGGGCTTTCATTGGCCCAGTCCACAGCTGGGGAAAAGGGGGAAGGGGAGAAATATTGATCCCAGGCTTGCGAAATCCAACCCTTCCGAGTCCCACATCCCCATTCCCGGCGCCACAATGGATCTGTGGCGGAGTTTCCCCAACTCGCAGCTTCTCTGGAGAAGGTTCCCGCACCCAGGCTTGGCGGTGGGGAGGACGCAGGAAGTGCGCCTCTTACCCCCTGCAGGGTGAAAGCAGCGCCGCGGGGCAGGACTGATTTCCTGGCAGCTATCCCGGCAGCGGCTGCTTCTTTACCAGTCGGGGAGAGGCGTCCGGGGGAAATGGGAGGACGGGGCTTATCTGTAATGAGTTTTGTCCCTTGGCTCTCAGTAAGAAGATCGTTATCGCTTAGACTTCTAAGTGCCCTATTTTCCCTTCTTACGCTGGAGCTAAAAGTGGGGGAGGCGGGCTTTTGATTAAATGTGTAACTGAGCCAAGGTAATTAGCCGTTTGAAATTTTTTGCCTAATTTTTCTGCCTGTGTTTAAAAGCGATCTTGACGTGTTTTTTGTTTTTGAGTCGGAGTCTTGCTCTATAGCCCAGGCTGGAGTGCAGTGGCGCGATCTCGGCTCACTGCAACCTCCGCCTCCCGGGTTCAGGCGAGTCTCTTGCCTCAGCCTCCCAAGTAGCTGGGACTACAGGAGCCCGCCACCACGCCCGCTGCTTTTTTTTTTTTTTTTTTTAAGTAGAGACAGGTTTCACCATATTGGCCAGGCTGGTCTCGAACTCCTGAC
The DNA here is from genome assembly GCF_001604975.1 of Cebus imitator. NCBI lineage: Eukaryota > Metazoa > Chordata > Mammalia > Primates > Cebidae > Cebus > Cebus imitator. The sequence goes on from NW_016107363.1 coordinate 3,461,658, forward strand.
CTTGTAATCCGCCCGCCTTGACCTCCCAAAGTGCTGGGATTACATGCATGAGCCACCGCGCCCGGCTCTTGACGAGTTTTAAATGTGTCCCTGCTGTTTCATCCCAACAAGGCAGGGTCCTCCACCCACCCAAACGTCACAACCGGATGCTAGGTTTTCAGATAATATACAGATGGTCGGAGATCCTCCCGCAAGATGTGATTAGGGAAGCAGTTTCACACCCACACTTCCAAACGAAAAACCTTTGAAAAGTTACGTTTGGGATTACAAACTAATAAAAGCCAGGAAGTTCCCGCGGAGGGCCCACGATCTATCTTTAGCAGAACTGGGGTGAACACCCTCCCCCAGGGTGGGGAATGAGGCGAGTTTGTTTGCTTTGGAATTTGGTCCTTCCTGGTTTTGTTGGAATCCTGACTTCTTTATAAAAGATTGCGAGGGCCATTTTTCTTGGAAGTGTTGTATTGAGGGATATTTGCTCCTCAGGGGGAGACAGGTTAGAATTCAGCATGCCTGACTACCTTCTTAATGTTAGTGATAAAATGGGAAAAACTCATGGAACACTTATGTCAACATCCTCAGGTGAGTTTCCTCCTCTGTGAAATGGACAGTAAAAGCTGTCCTTTGTAGAATGCTTAATTGTCTACCGGGCGCTGTGCTGAATTCATGCCACAAACCGTTTGCTCATTCAAAAAAATGTATTGAGTACCTACTGTTTGAGGGACACACTGGGAACAAAAGGGGCAAGCCCTCAGTCATTATGGGAGCATACCTTCCTAAATCGATGCTCTGCTCTCTCATGGAGTCCTGACAATACTGCCAGCTGTGAGAATTATTTACCCCATTTAATAGACAAGGAAACATGCTCACAAGAGTACAATGATGAATCCTCAGCTAGTGGGCAGCAGAGCTGAGATTCTGAACCCAGGCTGGTTTGCTTTCACAGCTGTGAAAAGGCAACAGATTAATGGCTTGAGAAGGCACCAAAATGTGGAATGTAAAGAAACAGCTTCAGGATCGGGGAAAATCTCACATGGGTTTGAAGAGTGAATTACCACTATCCTAGGAGGCCTCATGCTGAAATTTAACATCAAATTCGGTATTGACTGGTGACTGTCCTAGGACCCCAGGCTGAAGTTTAGCCCCAGACTATTCCTGGAAGCTCAACCCAGGCCCCACCAGTTCCTATGAAAGATAAAATTTTGCAAACATACCTCACAGATGCCTTTTCATATATTCTGCAACCAAGTACAGAGCAATTCATACACAATAGACACTGTTTCAAGTGCTAGCCCCACAATCATGACCTAGCCCTGCCATGCTCCTACCCGGCAATTACAGTTCTAACCCAGGTGATATGGGGGATTGGGGGCTGTATGATACAGTGAGCAAGTTGGTGTGAAAAGCCCTGAGAATGCCAAAGGAGGGACAGCCTCACTACCCTGATGGAAGATAAAAAGGCTACAAAGAGAAGATGCTGACATTAGTAACAAATGACCCTCAAATTTAGCAGCTTAAAATAATACACACGGCCAGGCGTGGTGGTACACACCTGTAATCCCAACACTTTGGGAGGCCGAGGCAGGCGGATCACCTGAGATCAGGAGTTTGAGACCAGCCTGGGCAACATAGTGAAACCCGTCTCTACTAAAAACACAAAACTTAGCCAGGCATGGTGGTGCGTGCCTGTAATCCCAGTTACTCGGGAGGCTGAGACAGGAGAATCATTTGAACCCAGGAGGTGGAGGTTGTAGTGAGCCAAGATCACACCATTGGACTCCAGCCTGGGCAACAAAGAGCAAAACTCCATCTCAAAAAAATAAATAACAAAATAAAATAATACATACTTATTTCCTGTCACTTTTAGAAATGAGAAGCTGGGGCACAGTATGGCGGGGTCCTCTGCTTAAGGTCACATCAGGCTGGAATCAAGGGGTGGGCCATCAGGAGCCTTTCTCATCAGGAGCTAGGGCTCCTCCACCAAGCACATTGTTATTGACAGTATTCAGATCCTTATGGTTGTAGGACTGAGAGTACTATTTTCTTGCTGGCTGTTGGCCAAGGGATGTTTTCAACTAGTGGTCTAAGCCACATGGCCCCCTCACAGCATGGCAGCTTACTTCGTCAAAGTCAGCGGGAGAATCCTCCTACAGGAGTCTAGAGAGTGCCTATTTCATCACTTTTGCCACATAAGCCTCGTCAAGGGAGTGCCTATCCTGTCATGTTCACAGGTCCTGCCCACTTTCAAGAAGAAGGAATAATATGACAAGGGTTGGTGATCTTTGGGACCATGTTAGAATCCTGCCTACCATAGTGCTGGTGACCTATTTTGAATATAGGCTAGAGGTTAAAGGCAGTAGCTTTCAAGATAGTCTAGTTAGATTCTGATGCTACTCATATATGCATTACCACAGGCAACTTAATCACTTTATGCCCTGGCTTCCTCATTTGTAAAACAGGAATACTGTAACAACTGCACCTCTTTCTAAATAGAGGTGAATAAAAGGAATTAATATACATAGACTATTCAGAGCAGTGCTCGGCACCTAATAAGCATTTAATAAATAAAAGCTATATCTGTTCACCCAGCCTATGTAATCAGAAGTGAACATCTGTTTTTTTCTATCTGCTCAGCATCCATTTCTTTTCTTCTAGTAATAGTGTCCCACTTTTCCTTTGTGCCAATCTCCCCAGATGGTCTTGGTGACCCCTTCTTCCCCTACCCCTACTTTCGCCTCTCCACCTCACTGGCTCAGATGGACACGTGCCCTAATCCTGACCAAATGGAGCATGTCATCCCTCAGGCCTGACTGGTCTAGGGATGGGCACAGGTGTCCAGTAGGTCCAATGAAAGTCAAACTTCCTTAGGTTTGCCAGGCCAGATGAACTTAAACCTCAAGCTTCAAGGTGGGCCCTCACTTGGGGCGAGCCCACCTGAGGCTGAAGCTGACACACAAAAGAAAACAGAATAAAGAGGTGGGGGCCAACACACCCCTGATATCTTCATTTGAGTCCTTGAATCAAATCATACATGAAGCCAAACCAACTCCTTGACTTGTCAGTTACTTGTGCTAATAAGTTCCTCTTATTCCTGTCCCTTGCATTTTTAGTCATTAAAAATGAAAACCTGAAACCTGGAACCAATGGTGACAGATACGTAAAATATCTACATTTTACAAAGAAGGAAGCCAGGGCTGTTAGAATTAAGTGATTCAGTTGAGGCAATTGAGATTATAAACAACAGAAGATTCAAGCTTCTGACATTCTTTTATATCAATCATTTATTGCTGTGTAACAAATCACTTCAAAACCTAGTAGTTTAAACAGTAGGACAGAAGTTTGGGGTGGGCTCAGCTGGGTGGTTCTTCTGCTGGTTCTGTGTGAGATCACTCATGCAGCCATAGCACCAGAAGCCAGAGGCTCAAATGGGGCTGCATAGTCTAAGATGCCCTGACTCAAATGCCTGACAATTTGGTGCTGACTGTTGGTTGGAGCACCTCAGACCTCACCCATTAATCTCTACAGCAGCCTGTCTTAAGACTTATGTACAAAAGATCTCAGGTAGGAGAGTGAAAGTGAAAACTGCAAGGCACCTGGAGACCTAGACTTAATAGTTACATGAAATTACTTCGATTTCATTTGACTGGTCAGAGCAAGACAAGGCCAGGGCAGATTCAAGAGGAGGTAGAAATGGACTCCAGTTCTTGATGAGAGAAACAGAAAAGTCAGGAAGCAAAAGGACATAAAGAGAAAGGTAGGAGGAATGTTATGGCCTTCTTTACAAGCAATCTACTTCATCTATTGTTAAAAGTGAGTCGTTCCTGTTATGGGTTGAATTGTTATGAAGTTATGTTGAAAGAAGATAACTAACCCTTACAAGCTCAGGACATGACCTTATTTGGAAATATGGTCATTCCAGAGGTAATCTAGTTAAAATGAGGTCCTTAGTTTGGGTCCTAATTGAATACGACTGGTGTCTTTATAGAAAAGAGAAATTTGGACACAGACACAGACAAGCACACAGGAAAGATGATGTGAAGACAGGAAGAAGACAGCCATGTGATTGGAGTATGCATCTACAAGCCAAGGAACACCAAATACTACCAGCAAACACCGAAAGCTAAAAAGAGGCAAAGACTTCCCGTACAGGTTTCAGAGGGAGCATAACCCTGATGACATCTTGATTTTAGACTACGAGCATCCAGAATTGTAAGACGTCGAATTCCTGTTGTTTTAAGTCATTTAATTGTATGTACTTTGTTACATCAGCCCTAGGAAATAAATACAAGACCCATTTACCTTTTACCCTTAGTTTGTTGTCATGTATAGACAAATCACATTTGTGACTGGGCTTTCAACTTCTCAAGTCAATGTTTGTAAAACAACAACAATAAAATCCATCCTAACTTTAAATTTGGGAGCAATGTGTATTTTAGAGTAAAAGAACTTAAGACTTAGCAAAGCCTATTTATTCTGAAAATATATATAATCATAAAAAATCTCTAAGTCCCCTAATAATAACTTTTGTCATTACAGAAAGCACAATATTCAGTGGCTGAAAGAAAATGAACATGTACTGTTACTTTTTTTTTTTTTTTTTTAATGGAGTCTTGCTCGGTTGCCCAGGGTGGCTAGAGTGCAGTGGCATGATCTCAGTTCAATGCAACCTCTGCCTCGTGGGTTCAAGTGATTCTCCTGCCTCAGCTTCCTGAGTAGCTGGGACTACAGGCACGTACCACCACGCCCAGCTAATTTTTTGCATTTTTAGTAGAGATAGGGTTTTGCCACATTGGCCAGGCTGGCCTCGAACTCCTGGCCTCAAGTGATCCACTCGCCTCGGCCTCCCAAAATGCTGGGATTACAGGTATGAACCAACATGCCTGGCCATGTAGTGGTGCTTTAATACATTATTTTAAAAGTAAGATTAAGTTTGGTGTGGTAGTTTATGCCTGTAATCCCAGCACTTTGGGAGGCCAAGACGGGGATCACTTGAGCCCAGGAGTTCAAGACTAGTCTGGGCCACATAGTGAGACCCCAGTCTCTTAAAAAAAGAAAAATTAGTCAAGCTTAGTGGTGTGTGGCTGTACTCCCAGCAACTCAGGAGTCTGAGGTGAGAGGATCTCTTGAGCCTGGGAAGTTGAGGCTACAGTAAATTGTAATTGCAACACTGCATTCCAGGCTGAGTGATGAAGCTATACTCTGTTCGTTTGGTTTTTTAAAGTAGGATTAAATAGTCACAGCAAATATGACTATAAGTAACAAAAGCCCAAAATGAACCAACTGGAACAAAGAAAAGAAGTGACTGATTCATTTTATTTCTGGGAAGTTCAATGCTTCAGGTAAAACTGGATCCAGGGGCTCCAGTGATGGCTCCAAATTCTCTCTTGTACTTCCATGGCTCTGCTTTACTTTGTCTTTGGTTTCCCTTTCTGGTTCCTGGTGACTCTTTTTCTCAAACGGAGATCTTTCCTAGTGTCCATATTGATTCCCTAAAATGTACAGTCTTCTGACTGTTCTTGCTTGGGTCCTGTATCCCCCCTGCCTGGACCAAGAACCTGGTCTTGGCCATGATTGTCAGCACTTTAGAAGGACAAGGAATAGGAGAAGAGTAGGCAGGAAAAAAGTAGCTACAATCTCATTTAATCCTTGACAACAGTCCTCTGAAGTAAGAATTATTGTTATTCCTATTTTTCAAAAGTGAAAACTGAGGCTTCAAGAGGTTAGGTAATTTGAAGTGAAGCCACCAAGGACTAGGGAATAAGATAGGAACTCAGGGCAGGTGTAGTGGCTCTGGCCTGTAATCCCAACACTTTGGGAGGCCAGTGTGGGCAGATCACTTGGGCTCAGGAGTTCGAGACAAGCCTGATAACATGGTGAAACCCCAGTTCTACTAAAAATACAAAAAAAATTAGCCAGGCATGGTGCTGAGTGCCTGTAATCCCAGCTACTCAGGAGGCTGAGGCAGAAGAATTGCTTGAACCTGACAGGCAGAGGTTGCAGTGCCAAGATCGAGCCATTACACTCCAGCCTGGGTAACAGAGTGAGATTCTGTCTTAAAAAAGAAAAAGAAAAGTACAATTCAGGTTGGGCAAGGTGGCTCATGCCTGTAATCCCACACTTTGGCAGGCCAAGGTAGGTGGATCACTTGAGCCCAAGAGTTTGAGATCTGTCTGGGCAACATGGCAAAATTTTGTCTCTACAAAAACAAACAAACAAAAATAAAAATTAGCCAGGCTTGGTGGTGCATACCTATAGTCCCAGCTACTGAGAAGGCTGAAGTAGGAGGATCAGTTCAGCCCAGGAGGTCAAGCCTCCAGTGAGCTGTGATTGCGCCAGTGTACACCAGCATAGCCAACAGAGTGAGACCCTGTCCCTCCCCCCAAAAAAGTACAACTCAGTGGCCTTTAATATATTCACAAAATTGTGCAACCCTCAGTGGTATTCAATTTCAGAAGATTTTCATCACCCTCAGAAAAAAACTCTATACCCGTTAGGCATTCACTTCTCTTTGTCCCCTTCCCTAACCCCTGGCAACCCTCATTCTGCTTTCTATCCAATGGATTTGCCAGTTCTGGATATCTTCTATAAATGGAATTATATGATATATGATATTTGTGTATTTGTAAGTTGCACATACTATATATGCAATCTCAACCAAAAAAAGCGATTTCAATTTGACAAAACAATTGACTGTTCTAAGTCTAGGAATATGTACTGGAACAATTACGAGAACCTTTGTGATAATATAATTATATAATTTCTATTTTTACTACTTGTGAAATAAGAGAGATCTTACATGCTTCTGTGAGATCTTCCCTCATTATAACACTGAAAAATTATTGTACTTTCTTCTAAACTGTCACACTACTTGCCTGGACCTATAAATACTAGTTAGGATTCTTATAGTCTTAAGTGACAAAAATACAACTCAAATTGGCTTAAACAAGAAATGGGACTTTAAAATCCTCAACAAAGCATGGGCACATTGAGTCCAGTGATATATAATAAGAATAGTACACCATGACAAAGTGTGGTTGACTCCAGAAATATAAAACTGGTTCAATATTTGAAAATCAGTCAATATGTTCCATCATAATTACAGACTAAAGAAAACTGCATGATCAGGCTGGGCATGGTGGCTCACACCTGTAATCCCAGCACTTTGAGAGGCCGAGGTGGGCAGATCACAAGGTCAGGAGTTCAAGATCAGCCTGGCAAACATGGTGAAACCCCGTCTCAAAAAACAAAACACCAAAAAAACCACATGATCATATCAATTGAAGCACAAAAGGTATTCGACAAAATTCAATATTCATTCATAATAAAAGCTCTCAGTTAACTAGGAAGATAGGAAGTTCCTTAACATAATTAAGGACATCTATAACAACAACAACAACAAAAAAACCCATAGATAACTCATGCAAGTGTGAATTCTTTGCTTTCAAAACTGGCAACAAGGCAAAGATATTCATTTTCACCACTCTTTATTTTTCTCACTCAAGGCAAATAATACATTCTCAGCACTGTTATTCAACATTATTCTGGAAATCCTAGCCAGTACAATAAGACAAACAACAAAACAAACAAAAAGCCATATATAATAGAAAGCAAGAAATAAAATTGCCCCTATAGAGATGACGTGATTGTCTACATAGCGCCCAGTGAGTTTAGCAAGGTTGTAGGATGCAAAGTCAACCTACAAAAATTACTTTTATGTCCATATATGAGCAGCAAAATATTGAAAACTGAAATTCAAATAAACTCATATACAATAAACTCCCCAAAATGAAATACTTTAGTATAAATCTAGCGACATATGTGTAGGATTACTATATAGAAAACTACAAGAGGCTGATGAAATAAATCAAATAAACATGAATTAAATGAGCGATATACCATGTTTATGGATTGGATGACATTATAGCCAAATAAAAATTTTCAATGAATCTATACATCTGTGCATTTCCAAACAAAATTTTGTCAGAACTTTTCGTAGATATAGACAAGTTGATACTAAATTTACATGGAAAAGCAAAAGAACTAGAATAGCCAAGCAGTTATGAAAACGAAGAAAGTTGCCGGGCGCGGTGGCTCAAGCCTGTAATCCCAGCACTTTGGGAGGCCGAGGCGGGTAGATCACGAGGTCAAGAGATCGAGACCGTCCTGGTCAACACGGTGAAACCCCGTCTCTACTAAAATACAAAAAAAATTAGCTGGCATGGTGGCGCATGCCTGTAATCCCAGCTACTCAGGAGGCTGAGGCAGGAGAATTGCCTGAACCCAGGAGGCAGAGGTTGTGGTGAGCCGAGATCGCGCCATTGNAAAAAAAAAAAAAAAAAACAAGAAAAAGAAGAAAGTTAAAAGTCTCACATTACTTGATTGTAAGACTTACTATAAAGCTTCATTAATCAAGCCAATATGGTATTGGTAGAGTTATAGAAACATGAAATAATGAAATAAAATAAAGAAGCCACAAATAGGCTCACATAATATTGCCAACAGATTTTTACATAATATTGCCAACTGATTTTTACAAAGATGCAAAGGCAATTTAATATAGTAAGGATAGTTTTTTCAACAAAACATATGAGAACAATTGGACATCCGTATGAAAAAAAAAAATCCTTAGCCTCTACCTCACATCTTATGGCAAAATTAACTAAAATAGAATATAAGTTTAAATATAAAACATAAAACTACAAAATATTTAGAAGTCATAGGAGTAAATCTTTTTGTCCTTGAACATAAAGAGATCTCCAATAAGACAACAAAAGCACAATCCATAAAAGAAAAAAAAAAGATAAATATTACTTCATCAAAATAGGCTGGGTATGGGGGCTCATACCTGTAATCCTAGCACTTTGGGAGGCCAAGGCAGGTGGATCACTTGAGATCAGAAGTTCAAGACTAGCCTGACCAACATAGTGAAACCCCGTCTCTACTAAAAATACAAAATTTAGATGGGAATTGTGGTATGCACCTGTAATCTCAGCTACTTGGGAGACTGAGGCACAAGAATCACTTCAATCTGGGAGGCAGAGTTTGCAGTGAGCTGAGATGGTGCCACTGCACTTCAGCCTGGGTAACAGAGTGAGACTCTTTCTCAAAAAGGAAAAAAACAAAGTCTAAAAGAGAACAAATTGACAAACATCACAACTCAAGGAACTAGAGAAACAAGAACAAACCAAACCTAAAACCAGCAGAAAAGAAATAACAAAGATCAGAGCAGAACTATATGAAATTGAAACAAACAAACAAAGATACAAAAGATAAATAAAACAAAAAGCTGGTTCTTTGAAAAGATAAACAAAATTGATAGATCATTAGCAACATTAAAAACAAAAGAGAGGATCCAAACAAGCTCAATTAGAAATGAAACTGGAGGCTGGGCATGGCAACTCACATCTGTAATCCCAGCACTTTGGGAGGCTGAGACCAAATCACTTGAGGTGAAAAGTTCAAGACCAGCCTGGTCCACATGGCGAAAACCCGTTTCTACTAAAAATACAAAAATTAGCCAGGTGTGGTGGCTCGTGGATGTAATCCCAACTACTTGGGAGGCTGAGGAAGGAGAATCACTTGAACCTGGGAGGCGGAGGTGCCAGTGAGCCGAGATGGTGCCATTCCATCCTGGGAGATAAGAACGAAACTTCATCTCAAATAAATAAATAAATGGAACTGGAGATATTGCAAACAATACCACAGAAACACAAAAGATCATTCAAAGCTATTATGAACACCTTTACATGCACAAACTAGAAAATCTAGAGAAGAGGGATAAATTCCTGGAGACATACAACCCTCCTAGATTAGATCAGGAAGAAATCAAAACCTTGAACAGACCAATAACAAGCAATGAAATTGAATCAGTAATAAACAAATTGCCAAGAAAAAAATCCAGGAACAGATGGACTCACAGCTGAATTCCATCAGATATTCAAAGAAGAATTGGTACCAATCCTAATGAAACTATTTCAAAAGATAGAGAAAGAGGGATTTCTCCATAAATTATTCTATGAAGCTAATTATCACCCTAATACAAAGATGGGAAAAAAACATAACAAAAAAAAAAAAAAAAAAAAAAAAAAAAAAAAAAAAGAAAGAAAGAAAGGAAACTGCCGACCCATATCCCTGATGAGCATAGATGCAAAAATTCTCAATAAAATTCTAGCTAATTGAATCCAACAGTGCATCAGAAAAATAATACATTATGATTGATCGAGTTTCATCAGAGATGCAGGTGGTGTTTAATATATGCAAATCAACAAATGTGATATATCACATAAACAGAATTAAAAACAAAAACCATATGATCATCTCAATAGACAACAGAAAAAGCATTTGATAAAATCCAGCATCCCTTTATGATAAAAAGCCTCAACAAAATAGGCATAGAAGGGACTTGCCTCAAAGTAATAAAAGCCATATTTGACAAACCCATAGCCAACATCATACTGAATGGAGAAAAGTTGAAAGTATTCCTCCTGAGAACTGGAACAAGACAAGGATGACCACTTTCATCACTTCTATTCAACATAGTACTGGAAGTCCTAGCCAGAGTAATCAGGCAAAAGAAAGAAATAAAGGGAACCCAATTTGGAAAAGAGGAAGTCAGACTGTCACTGTTCACTGATGATATGATCATATACCTAGAAAACTCTTTTAAAGACTCATCCAAAGGTTCCTAAAGTCAAGTCTCAGGTTACAAAATCAGTGTACACAAATCAGTGGCACTGTCGTATACCAACAGTAGCCAAGTTGAGGATCAAATTAAGAACTCAGTCCTTTCACAACTGCTGCAAAAATGTAGAAATAAAATATCTAGGAATATATTTAACCAAGGAGGTGAAAGTTCTCTACTCTATAAGGGAAACTACAAAACACTGCTGAAAGAAATCATAGATGACACAAACAAATGGAAATACATTCCATGGTCATGGATGGGAAGAATAAATATTGTGAAAATGACCATACTGCTCAAAGCAGTCTAAAGATTTAATGCAATGCCCATCAAAAAACCATCAGCATTTTTCACAGAACTAGAAGAAAAATCCTAAAACTAATACGAAACCAAAAAAGAGCCCACATAGGCAAAGCAATACTATGCAAAAGGAACAAATGTGGAGGTATGACATTCCTGGACTTTAAATTATACTGCAAGGCTATAGTTCCTAAAACAGCATGGTACTGGTATAAAAATAGGCACTTAGACCAAGGAACAGAATAGGGAACACGGAAATAAAGCCAAATACTTACAGCCAACCGATCTTCCACAAAGCATACAAAAACATAAATTGGAGAAATGATACCCTATTCAATAAATGGTACTAGGAAAACTGGCAAGTCACATGTAGAAGAATGAAACTGGATCCCTATCTCTCACCTTCTACAAAAATCAACTTAAGATGGATTAAAGACTTAAATCTAAGACCTGAAACCATAAAAATTCTAGACTATAACACTGGAGAAACTCTTCTGGACACTGACTTAGGCAAAGACTTTATGACTAAGTATCCAAAAACAAATGCAACACAACCAAAAATAAATGAATGGGACCCAATTAAACTAAAAAGCTTCTGTACAACAAAAGAAAGAATCAGCAGAGTAAGCAGACAACCCACATAGTGGAAGAAAATATTTGCAAACTATGCATCTGACAAAGGACTAGTATCCAGAATCTACAAGGAACTTAAATCAGCAAGTAAAAAACAAATAATCCCATCAAAAAGTGGGCAAAAGACATTTCTCAAACGATATACAAACAGCCAACAAATGTGAAAAAATCCGTAACACCACTAATCATCAGGGTAAAACCACAATGAGATACTACCTTAATTTGTCAAGAATGGCTATAATTATTATTTTTTTTAAACCTTTTTTTTTTTTTTTTTTGGTGACAGAGTCTCACTCTGTTGCCAGGGCTGGAGTGCAGTGCAGTGGCACAATCTTGGTGCACTGCAATCTCTGCCTCTCAGGTTCAAGCGATTCTCCTGCCTCAGACTCCCAAGTAGCTGGGACTACAGGCGCACACCCCCAAGCCTGGCTAATTTTTTGTATTTTTAGTAGTGATAGGGTTTCGCCATGTTAGCCAGGATGGCCTCAATCTCCTGACCTCATGATCCGCCCGCCTTGGCCTCCCAAAGTGCGAGGATTACAGGCATGAGCCACAGCACCCAGCAGGGAATGGCCATAATTAAAATGTCAAATAACGGGCCGGGCACGGTGGCTCATGCCTGTAATCCCAGCACTTTGGAGGCCAAGACGGGTGGATCATGAGGTCAGGATACTGAGACCATCCTGAATAACATGGCGAAACCCCGTCTCTAATAAAAATACAAAAAATTAGCCAGGCATGGTGGCATACGCCAGTAGTCCCAGCTACTCGGGAGGCTGAGGCAGGAGAATCACTTGAACCTGGGAGGCAGAGGTTGCAGTGAGCTGAGATGTGCCACCACACTCCAACCTGGGCAACAGAGCGAGACTTTCTAAAAAAAAAAGTCGAAAAACTATAAATGGATCCACCCAAAGGAAAAGAAGTCAGTATATGAAAAAGACACATGCACACACACATTTATAGCAGCACAATTCACAACTGCAAGAATATGGAGCCAGCCTAAGTGCCCACTGACCAACAAGTGGATAAAGAACATGTGGTACCTATACACCATGGAATACTACCCAGCCATAAGAATGAATGAAATAAAGTCTTTTGCAGCAACTTAGATGGAACTGGAGGTCATTATTCTAAGTGAAGTAACTTAGAAATGGAAAACCAAATACTGTATGTTCTCACTTATAAGTGGGAGCTAAGCTATGAGGACACAAAAATATACAAAGCCATATAATGGACTGTGGGGACTCAGAGGGAGGTTAGGAGGTGGGTGAGGGATAAAACACAACATACGGGATGCAGTGTACACTGCTCGGGTGATAGGTGCTCTAAAATCTCAGAATTCAGCACCAAAGAACTCATCCTTGCACCAAAAACACTTGTACCTCAAAAATTATTGAAATAAAAAATACTTGGCCAGAAATTTAAAAAAGGAAAAAGAAAGAAAAATTGGCCATGCACAGTGGCTCTCATTTGGAATTGCATCATTTTGTGAGGCCAAGGCAGGAGGATCGCTTGAAGCCAGGAGTTTAGAACCAGCCTGGTCAACATAGCAAGACCCTGTCTCTACAAAAAATTAAAAAAAAAAAAAAAATTAGCCAGGCATGGTGGCACGTGGTTATAGTCCTGGCTACTCGGGAGGCAGGGGTGAGAGGATCACTTGAGCTCAATAGTTCAAGGCTGTGGTGAGCTGTGATCACACACTGCACTCCAGCCTGGGTGACAGAGTGACACCTCATTTTTAAAAATAATTAAGAACTCTCAAAAATAAACAGTAAGAAAACAAGCAAAAATGGGCAAAATATAGGAACAGATACTTTACCAAAGAGACTATATGGGTGACAAATGTGCACATAAAAAGTTGCTCAACATCATAATCCACTATGGAAATGCAAGTTAAAATCACACTAAGATATCAGTACGTATTCATTAAAATAGATTAAGAAAAGAATGACAATACCAAGTGTTGGCTGGAATACACAGCAAATGGAAATCTTATTAATTGCTGGGTGGGAATATAATATGGTATAGCCATTCTAGAGAACATTTTCGCAGGTTCCTATAAAGTCAAACATATATTTACCATATGAGGCAGCAATCCCATTTTTAGGTATATACCCTATCCAGATATTTGTAGCAGTGCTCTTCATGATCACCCCAAACTGGAAACAACTCAAATGCCCTTCAAAAGGAGAATGGATAAACTGTAGTACATTTAAACAATGGACTATTACTCAACAATACAAAGGTACAAATGGGCCAGGTGCGGTGGCTCACGCCTGTAATCCTAGCACTTTGGGAGGCCAAGCCAAGTGGATTGCTTGAGCCCAGAAGCAATGGAAGCCCTGACTCTACAAAAAATACAAAAATTAGCCATACGTGGTGGTGGGCACCTGTAATCCCAGCCACTCAGGATGCTGAAGTGGAAGGATCACCTGAGCCAGGGAGGTTGAGGTTGCAGTGAGCCATGACCTCCAGGCTCAGGAGGTCTCATTCTGTCACTCCGGCCTGTGTGACAGAGTGAAACCTTGTCTCAATAAAAAGGTACAAAAAGGCTGGCCGTGGTAGCTCAAGCCTGTAATCCCAGCACTGTGGGAGGCCAAGGCGGGCGGATCATGAGGTCAAGAGATCAAGACCATCCTGGCCAACATGGTGAAACCCCGTCTCTACTAAAAATACAAAAATTAGCTGGGTGTGGTGGTGTGTGCCTGTAGTCCCAGCTACTCGGGAGTCTGAGGCAGGAGAATTGCTTGAACCCGGGAGGCGGAGGTTGCAGTGAGCCGAGATTGTGCCACTGCACTCCAGCCTGGCACCTGGCGACAGAGTAAGACTCTGTCTCAAAAAAAAAAAAAAAAAAAAAAAAAATATATATACATATAAATGATTCATACATGCAACAACTTGGATGAATTTCAAAGGTATTATCCCAAACGAAAGAAGCCAGTCTCAAAAGCTTACATTCATATATTCATATCATTTGTATAACACATGCTTGCATTTGTGTAACATTCTGGAAAAGATAAAACTATAGATATAGAGAACAGATTAGTAGTTGCTAGTGGTTAGGGGTATAGAAAGGGTTTGACTATAAAGAGGCATCATGAAGAAGGGTATTTTGTTTTTGTTTTTTAAGAGACAGAATCTTGCTCTGTCACCCAGGCTCGAGTCCAGTGGCATCATCATAACTCACTGCAACCTCAAGTTCAGGGGCTCAAGCACTGGGATTACAGTAGTGAGCAACTGCCCCTGATAGGAGGGAGATTTTTGAGGTGGTAGAATTGCGTTTCATCTTGATTATAGCAGTAGGTTCATCACTACAGTCAAATCTATGTATGTATTATAACTCATAGAACGGTGCACTAAGAAATGTCAGTTTTACTGTATGTAAACTTAAAAATAATTTTTTTCAATAGGACACTGCCTTCAGGAATGGCTAAATCCAGGGGCTTGAACAATGTCAGCAAGAGTTATCCTCTCTGCAATTCTTATCTCTCTTACTCTAGGCTGGATTTATTCTCAGGCCTTCTCTTTGATGGGGCCAATTGTTGTTGGATCAACATGGGTCATGTATCCATCCTGGAATACTGGAATATACCAGTCTGGGGTGGGAGGAATGGAATAAGTTGGTTGGCTGGGCCTGGACATGTGCCCAGACCTGGTGGCATGAGGATAAGTGAGGGTCAAATTGATCCACTGGTCAAACTCAATCCACCTGGACTGAGAATGATGGAGAAGCGGTTCCCCAAAGAAAAATCAAGTTGCTGTTACTGCAATAAAGAGAAGATGTACTAGACAGGCAGAAACTATAGGTGTCTCTAGCTTCCACTTGGTATTTCTTTAATTCTGGATTATATTATACTCTGCTGACTGTGTGGTATCTTCTCTATAAACTACAAAGTCTTTGAAACTGAGGATTCTGCTTTCTTTTTCTTTTTAGCTTCCAATACCATACACATTTCCTTCCACGTAGTAGGTGCACAGGAGTACCATGCATGATAGATAACTAAATATTTATTGGTATGTTTATAAAACTATACATTTGTATGTACATCAAAAGCCTCTGAAGCTAGATTATTTCATGTTTCTCCACAATCACATTAATAGCCACATTTCTATTCAATCTTGCTTCTCTCTACTGAGGTTTCTGGTTTGTTTGTTTGTTGTTTTTTGAGATGGAGTTTCACTCTTGTTGCCCAGGCTGGAGTGTATTGGCGTGATGTCAGCTCACCACAACCTCTGCCTCCTGGGTTCAAGCAATTCTCCTGCCTCAGCCTCCCGAGTAGCTAGGATTACAGGCATGTGCCACCACACCTGACTACTTTTGTATTTTTTGTAGAAATTGGATTTCTCCATATTGGTTAGGCTGGTCTCGAACTCCCAACCTCAGGTGATCCAACTGCCTTGGCCTCCCAGAGTTTTGGGATTACAGGTGTGGGCCACTGCACCGGGCCTCTACTGAGGTTTTAACATGTACAGCTCCATTTTCCAGCAATAGCAAATCAATCATTACATCATCATCCATCATGTCTGAGTTCTCAGTAATGAAGGTGTCTTTCTTTCCACATTAGCAATTTGGGTGGGCGAAAGAGCCATAAAGATGTATGACAGAAGGCTGTAGAATTGGATTAAACAAAGTTAAACAAGATTCCATTTTCTGGGTCCCTGTTGGCTGTGGGAATTTTTGTTGATTCATAGGATGAAGGGGGAAATTGTTCACAAGTTCTTTTCTTCAAGCTCTCAGAAGAAAATTGTACTGAGATCATTTTTTGCTCTGCTACTGGAATAGCAGAGAGAGCTGGGAATAGTGACCATAAACTGATTTGTTTATTTGAAAGTTTTTAAAGAAAATAGCTTATCCATTTAAAATTATAAATTGCAGCAGCTATGGGAGCTGGGTTAATTGTTCTAAAGTAACGTAATTAGGTGGGCTCACTGCCCAGCCAACATGGCCCCCAAGTGAGTCAATGGGTACCTCTAATGCCCTCATCACCTTTTACTCCTCCCAGGCCTCCGAATGCTCCCTCCACATCAGCCTCCCTCCTGTTTTTCAGACTTAACAGCTATCATAACTCCCATTTCAGGGTCTCTGCCGTTGCCCATTCCCGGCGCTCAGGGTTTCTTACCCTTGGCACTATTGACATTTGGGACCAGATAATTCTCTGTTGTGGAGGGGCTGGCCTGTGCACTGTAATATGTTGAGCAGCATCGATGGCCTCCACCCCCTAGATGTCTATGGCAAGCCCTCCCCTGAGACGTGACAACCCAACATACCTTCTACACATTGCCAAATTCCTCCACCCCTGCCAGCTGAGACTGCTATTTTAGCTGGAGTTCTTTTCTTCCACATTTGGCTGTGCCGTTTTCCTCATTTCTCAGCTTGGCTTCACAGAGGCTGCCCCTGACCACCCTATCCAACCAGTCATTTAAAAAAAATAATTAATTTATTGGTTGAGATGGAGTCTCACTCTGTCACCCAGGCTGGAGTACAGTAGCGCGATCTCAGGTCACTGCACCCTCCACTTCCCTGGTTCAAGCGATTCTCGTGCCTCAGCCTCTTGAGTAACTGGGATTACAGGTGTGAGGTACCATGCCCAGCTAATTTTTATATTTTTAGTAGAGACGGGGTTTTCTCATGTTGGCAAGGTAGATCTCAAACTCCTGACTTCAAGTGATCTGCCCATCTCCCAAAGTGCTGGGATTACAGAGGGCATGGTGCCCAGCCCCCCTCCCCTTTTTTTTTGAAATGGAGTCTCACTCTGTCACCCAGGCTGGAGTGCATTGGCACAATCTCAGCTCATTGAAACCTCCACCTCCTCGGTTCAAGCGGTTCTCCCACCTCAGCCTCCCGAGTAGCTGGGATTACAGGCACCCACCACCACACCCAGCTAATTTTTTGTATTTTTAGTAGAGATGAGGGTTTCACCCTGTTTGTCAAGCTGATTTCGAACTCCTGACTTCAAATGACTCACCCACCTTGGTCTCCCAAAGTGCTGGGATCACTACCGTGAGCCACCACACCTGCCCCCCACCTGGTCACTTTGTTTTTTTTGAGACTGAGTCTTGCTCTGTTGCCCAGGCTGGAGTACAGTGGCGCAATTTTTGCTCACTGCAAACTCTGCCTCTCAGGTTCAAGTGATTCGTCTGCCTCAGCCTTGTGAGTAGCTGGGATCACAGGCACATGCCACCACGTCTGGCTAAATTTTTGTACTTTTAGTAGAGATGGGGTTTCACCATGTTGGCCAGTCTGGTCTCAAACTCCTGACCTCAAGTGATCCGTTCACCTTGGCCTCCCAAAGTGCTGGGATCACAGGCATAAGCCACAGCGCCTGGCCCAACTGCTCACTTTCTATCACAGCACCCTGTTCCCTTCCCAGTCAATTATCATACCATGTGTGTGGATGATCTTCCTGGCTTACTTGATTATTGCCTTTCCCCAACAGGAGTAGGAGCCTCATACCGGCAGAAAGCTCATACAGCTAGTGCTCGACTTACGGCCACGGTCAGGCCTGCGGACTGGTCGTAACACAATTTGGTAGTAAGTTGAGTAGGCTATATGCATGCAGAGACGGTAGTGCTGCCGGAAGCTGGTCCGCACTGTCATATGCCCAGCTGGGCAACGTTTGTGCTGCCAGACGCGGAGCAGTCCTGGCTAGCGATTGTGGTCATAAAGTCGAATGGTCGTAAGTTGCGTAGGTGGTAAGTCGATCAATACCTGTATATCCTCATTCTTCTGGTCCTCAGACCCTGGAACAGAGCCTGCAGAGAATTAGGGCTCAGTACATACAATTAAATATGTTGGGTTAGTGAACACGAGAAGATGGCTTTGCCACCAGAACTTTTACCAGTTTAGTCACTGGTATTTCCACTGCAGAGTGTTTCTGCTTCTTAAGTTCCCTCTCAAAATTTCTCACTGTTTCTATCCTGGACTTGGTAGGAGCTCCAAATACACAAATTACATCTCAGATTAGTCCTGCCATACCTGCCTCCACTCTGGTCCTCGCAGCGTCTCTTGAGCCTGAATGTCTTCTACTTCATGTTTACTCAATAGAAGTCTTACCAGGTTTGGAGACTGAAATTTCACCTCCCTCAACACAGGCACCTTTTTATTTTTTCTTTGTCTTCTTCTTTCCTCCTCCTCCTCCACTACTACTGCTTCTGTTTCTTCTTCTTCTCCTTCTTCTTCTTCTTCTCCTTCTTCCTCTTCTTCTTCTTCTTCTCCTTCTCCTTCTTCCTCTCCTTCTTCTTTCTTCTTCCTCTTCCTCTTCATCTTTTTTTCTTTCTCCTCCTTTTCCTTTTTTCTTCTTCTCCTTCATCTTTCTCTTTTCTCCTTCCTTCTTCCTCTTCCTTCTTCCTCTTCTCCTTCTCCCTCTCCGTCTTCTCCTCCTTCCTTCTTCTTCTTTCTTCTTTTTCCTTATTTGTTGTAGAGATAGGGGTCTTGCTTTGTGCCCAGGCTAGTGTCAAGCTCCTGGCCTCAAGCAATCTTCCTGCCTTGGCCTCCCGAAGTGCCAAGATTGTACGTGTGACCCACCAGGCTCTGCCTATTTCATAGCCCTGAGGTCAACTCACTCCCAAGGCAGGCTCTCTTTCTCTCTTTCTCTCTTTCTCTTCCCTCCCTTCCTTACCTTTTTATGTCTTTCTCCTCCCTCCTTTTGTATACCAGGCTCTGCTTAGACCATAGAGATATGGGAAAAGGTTTCTGACCTAGGAGTTCTTACAGCCCTCCCAAGGAGACAGACAGTAGGCAACTAATGATAACACAATGGATAATGTTTGCATGGTGAACCGAGTGTACAAGGGCAACTGGACCTGGGAAGGCTTTAGGAAACTTTTTTTTTTGAGATGGGGTCTCACTCTGCTGCCCACGCTGGAGTGCAGTGGTACAACCATGGTTCACTGCAGTCTCAACCTCCCAGGCTCAAGCAATCCTCCCGCCTCAGCCTCTCGAGTAGCTGGGACCACAGTTTCACGCCACCACATTCGGCTAATTTTTGCACTTTTTGTAGAGATGGGGTCTCACTATGTTGCCAGGGCTGGTTGCAAACTCCTGGGCTCAAGTGATCTGTCAGTGCTGGTATTACAGGCATGAGCCACAGCGCCCAGCTAGACATTTTCACATGTGCTCACATTATAGGTGCTCATGTATGTAGATTTGTCTCTCTTTCTAGGTTTTCAGGTCTTTGGAGACAAAGATTTTATATTCTCATTATTTTCATCTCTGTTGGTTCCTTCCCTAGCACTCAGCATGGCGTTTTTTAACACACCAAACGCCCAATAATTGCTTATTGAATCCGTTAATATATAGCTCACTTTAAAAATACTGATATGGAGAGGCTGCATCTTTTTCCTTCTCTAATTTGAATAGAAAACACATTTTCAGTCACTTTACTTAGCATAAAGTCCTCTCTACAGGGAAACAAATAAAAAGTCTTTTAATTTATTTGATCCCTCAAAAGACACAATGGGAACTTGAAATTGAGAGGGAGTCAGGTGTCTGAATGAGGAGCACATGGAAGAAACAAATATTAAAAGTAATTCAGATAGGAGAGGGCTGTTGAACTGGAAAAGTAGTAATGGTGTTAATCAGTTTCCACTGTGAACTGTTAACACTTAGAACAATGCTGAAAGCACCCAGAAGGCACATCTGTGAAGTCAAGAAGCTACAGCAAACTTTCTTGTCTGTTACCTTTAGAAAACAGAATAAATCTAAAGTTTTTTTAATGTGAAAAGGAGGTCGTTTTGGTTTACTTTACATGGTCATGTGATTTATAGACTTCCAAATTGTTCCACATGGCTAAAAATAGAGGATCCGAACTTACAGTTCATAAGTTATGTTAACAGGAGAGTTTCTTTTCTCAACCTCAAGATAGATGAACTCCTCTTGGTGTTTGTTCTGAGCACTGAAAGTCAGGGCATCGAGAACCTGCTGAGATTCAGACATGGGGGCAAGCCAGGCAGGTGGTGAAAAAAGAGGGGTTTTACTTCAACATAGTCATAGAAACACGTGGTGCTGGCTGTGATTTATGACATAAAGACAATCAATCCAGAGCACCAGGGGAAGCAAAGTGGGTGGGAAAGGGATCAGAGGTAATGAAGATGAGAAGCGAGGAGACAGCACGTCATGAATCATCTCAAATTCTGCTTTGCCAACCAAATAGTCTGGCAGCAAGCAGAGGAGTATGAATGCTGGCCTCAGAAAACTTATTTAAATGCCTGGATCTGGCTGGGCGTGGTGGCTCATGCCTGTAATCCCAGCACTTTGAGAAGCTGAAGCAGGCATTTCACTTGAGGTCAGAAGTTCAAGACCAGCCTGGCCAGTATGGTGAAACCCTGTCTCTACAAAAATACAAAAATAAGCTGGGTATGCTGGCATGTGCCTGTAATCTCAGTTACTAGGGAGGCTGAGGCAGGACAGACAATTGCTTGAACCAGGGAGGCAGATGTTGCAGTGAGCCACGATCACGCCACTGCACTCCAGCCTAGGCAACAAGAGCAAGACTCCGTCTCAAAAATCAACCAATCAACCAACTCTTGATCTGTTGGTTTCAACAAAGGATCTCCTAGAAAGCCAAACAAACTTCTTGGAAATGATCTAATATCAATGGGTGAAGATCTTAGAGAGACTCCACATGCAACTAGCCCCCATGTGCTATTCACATCAGCCAATAATAGGGTGATGTTTACTGAACACCCGGTGTGGGATGGGGTAAAGGTAGGTATTCTTACTGTCACTATATTGTGGGTGTGGAAGAAGGCTCAGAGGAGTGAAGTGACTTGCTGAAAGCCATACAAGCAAGTAAATCGCAAAAGCAAAATTCAAAGGCGGTTCTTTTCAGTGTGGTAGTGTGTATTATCCATCGACACCCTTGATACTCAAACTGTTGTCCCAGCAACACCAGTATTACCTGGGAGTTCAACAGAGTGATGAACCTCGGACTTCACCCAGACCTGCAGAATCAGAATCCGCATTTCAACAAAACGCCCAGATGATTTATTTAAATTCGAGAAGCACTGTCCTAGATGTCAATCCCTGCTATACCTTAAAATCACCAGGGAGCCTTTCAAATCAAACATACCAGTGCCCACTCCAGAACAATTTTATCAGAGTCTCTGAGGAAAAGTGTGGGTGTTGGTATTTTTGTAAGTTCCCCAGGTGACTCTAATTTTTAGCATGACACTCTCTCCAAGGCTCCTTTGCAAGGTTAACTCTAAAATGAAAAATAATTCTGATTTTTCCTGCAGGTAAGACTTGCAAATGTGTTGTAGGCTTTGGCCTAGGAAGGTTTCAGTGATTTCTCTTCCTGTTGGAATAAGGGGAGGAGGAGAACTTCAAGACAGGAGGTGGAATAGGCAGAGTGATAAGAAAATGGGGAAGACCAGTTTTGAGGCCGTTAGGGAAAACGTACCTTGTTTCAAGCCACAGTTTGTCTAATTCAGTGGCCCTTACTGCACGCCACAACCACCCAGAAGCTTTTAAAAGTCCCGTTGTGCACAACATACCCCAAACCATTGACCTCAGAAGCTCTGGGGGAGGAACTCAGGCATCCATAATTTCTATTTTTTCCTTAAACACGAAGTCTCGCTCTGTTGCCCAAGCTTAGTGCAGTGGCACCACCGTGGCTCACCACGGCCTCCACCTCCCAGATCAAGCAATCCTCCCATTTCAGCCTCCCGAGAAGCTGGGACTCAGGTGTGTGCTACCATGCTTGGCTATTTTTGTTTATCTGTAGAGATGGAGGGCTCCTTCTGTTTCCCAGGCTGCTCTCAAACTCCTGGCCTTATGCCATCCTCCTGCCTTGGCCTCCCAAAGGGCCAGGCTTATAGGAATGAGCCACAGTGCCTGGCCCATCAATAATTTTTAAAGCTCTAAGTGTTTCCCATGGGGATTGGAAACCTCTCCTCTAATTAGGATCTCTGTGACCCTGAATCTCATCAATTCTCCAGCAATAAATGCCAGTTTGCAGAAAATATGGGGAATATAAGAACAAGTGAAACAACACTATAGGAAAGCAATCGGCCAAACCAAGAAGGTCAGACAATTCACCCAAAATATTTGTTTTTCTAACAAGCACATCAACGGCATAAAGAAAGGGAAGAGGTCTGATATCATATTTACTCTGTGTCAGATATTCACATTTTTTAATAACAAAAAGTTTTGGGCCAGGCACGGTGGCTCATACCTGTAATCCCCACACTTTGGGAGGCCGAGGCAGGCAGATCACTTGAGGCCACAAGTTTGAGACCACCCTTGCCAACATGGCAAAACTCCGTCTCCACTAAAAATACAAAAAAATTACCTGAGGATTGTGGCGGGCGATTATAATCCCAGCTGCTTGGGAGGCTGAGGCACCAGAATCGCTTGAATCCAGGAGGTTGAGGTTGCAGCCAGCTGAGGTCACGCCACTGAACTCCAGCCTGGGCGAGGCTCTGTCTCAAAAAAAAGAAAGAAAAAGAAAAAGTTTGGGATTAAAAAATGTATATCTGGGGGCCAAGCCCAGTAATCCACAATTTAACCCTGTTCTCAGGGAATCCTGGTAAATAATTAAACTTGAGAACTCTGGCTCAGTAGCACAGAATTCATTATGGCCCTGGGTTTTTTTGGATCTCACCCAGGTGTGTTTCAGTACTAAAAGCACAGTTATTCTTAGCTTGCCAATGGCATTTGGGCTATGCTAAATTGTTGTAAAGGTTGTCTAGACCTGCACATCCAATGCAGAAGCCAGCAGCAGCAACATGTGATTATTGAAATGTGGCTAGTTCAAATTGAGATCTTTTGTGAGTATAAAATACACACACACTGGATTTCGACTTACTATGGAAAAAAGACTTAGCATGGAAAATAATTTTGTATTGATTATATGGTAAATGTATAACATTTTGGATTTTAATATATTTTAGATACAGCATATTACATAAAATATATTTACTTTTCCTGGTTTCTTTTTTGTGAGGTAGTTGCTAGAAAAGTTTTCATTACCTATGTGGCTCACATAATACTTCTATTTAACAGCATAGTTCTGAGCCTTGCTACTCAAAATGTGCTTTACTGACCAGCACCAACAGCATCCTGTAGGACCTTGTTAGAAATGCAGATTCCTAGCTGGGCGCGGTGGCTCACACCTGTAATCCCAGCATTTTGGGAGGCTGCAGAGGGTGGATCACCTGAGGTCGGGAGTTCGAGACCAGCCCGACCAACATGGAGAAACCCTGTCTCTACTAAAAATACAAAATTAGCTGGGTGTGGTGGCTCATGCCTGTAATCCCAGCTACTTGGGAGGCTGAGGTAGAGGAACTGCTTGAATCTAGGAGATGGAGGTTGTGGTGAGCCGAGATCACACCATTGCACT
>NW_016107363.1:3485705-3521618 GCF_001604975.1 Cebus imitator
AAAAAAAAAAAAAAAAGAAAAGAAAAGGAAGGAAGGAAAAGAAAGAAGAAAAGAAAGAAAGAGAAGCCCTTTTGTTAGAACTGGAATCTGTTTTTTACCAAAATCTCTGTGCTTCTGCCCACCTCCCAGGCTCGCAGTCTAAAATCCAGAGACTCACAAGGCCCCACAGATTCATTTAGCCCCTTTTCCTGCCCCAGGCAGCACTGCATTCAGACCTTCTAAGCACATCATCATCATCGTGATCATCAAGCTATTATCTTTCTGCTCAGAGCCAGGAAATGGCAAAGTTCCACCTCTTTTAAATTCTTTCCTACAATGTAAATCGCTGGTTTCCAGCTCTGTTCTCACTATGCATGCACCAATGACTATCTTTCTTTTCCTTAATATCTCCTCTCCCAGGCCATCTTTAGATGTTGGTTTTCCTTTCCTCAGTTAATTCCATCCTCGCTGCATAGGTCTCACTTCCCATCTCATCTCATCATCGTTTATCCCTTTTCAAAGGTATGCTTTCCCCCTCAAAGAAATCCACTAAATGCTGGGTGTCACCAGCTTGTTCTTTAGGTAAAATCTGAAAGTGGCTGGTGCTTGGGCAGGGCACTAAGAGAGAGGACTTTGATAAATAGTCCTGTCTTTGGAAGGTCAGACCAAAGAAAAAGGAATAGGGAGGGGTCTATTCTCCCTCGGAGACCAAACAGGAAACGGTAAAGTGAAGGGCTTCTGCTTGGAATGAACTGGGTTCGGTGGAGCAAGGAGAGTGGGTGGAACCTAGGGATTCTAATTTTGGCTCGTTCATTAGCTCCCGTTACAAACTCAGGAAAAGTCAGTCACCAAGCCCAACTGTCCTGATTTCCTTCAGTGGATGGAGATAACGTTGCTTTCCTATTCCATGGGGATTTTAAAAAGTTGTGATAAAGAAATAAAAATTATCACTTAAAAAATAAAGACAAGCGAGTATTCTTGTTCATCAGCAACATTTACTTCAGCATGCGCCATGATAGTTTATACCCTGTGGGGGATTTTTTTTTTTTTTTTTTTTTTTTTTTTTGAGACAGGGTGTCTCTCTGCCGCGGAGACTGGAGTGCAGCAGAGAGATCACAGCTCTCCGCAGCCTTGACCTCCTGGGCTTAAGTGATTCCCCCACCTCCTGAGTAGCTGGGACTACAGGCACACCACCACGCGCAGCTAATTTTTGTATTTTTTTTTTTTGTAGAGACGGGGTTATGCCATGTTGCCCAAGCTAGTCTTGAACTCCTGGGCTCAAGTGATCCTCCCTCCTTGGCCTCCCAGAGTGTGGGAATTATAGGCGTCAGCCACCATGCCTGACCACTGTTGGGGATTTCTATGTGAACTTTCCTGGTTAAATGGATAATACTTCAATTTTGAAAAGTCAAATAGTTCTTTAAGTAAGTCGTTATTCTAGAACACCTCACTGATATAAACCAGCTCATAAAATTTATTACATTGATTTGGTGACTTAGGGACCTTCACTTCCACAAGTGAAATGAGCAATTTAACACTCAACAGAGAGTCCCTTAGTAACAAAGAGAAAACTTGAGTGCTATTATGCCCATATTAAAGCTGAAGATACTCAATAATGGACATTTGGGGGAACTGGAAACAAATCCATTTTACTAAAGGGATTAAAGCGAGAAAGCAGTCCTATAAAAGTCCTGTGTGTGTGTGTGTGTGTGTGTGTGTGTGTGTGTATTTTTAACTCTAATTTTTAAAAACTTGCCACATCTCCCAAGGCTCTTCTTAGCTCTGCTCAAAATGAACCCAGGTCTCTGGAAGGTAATCATCACCACTACGGTCTAATGTTTTCCTGCACAAAAGGATTAAAACAGTTACATTCTCTCTACAGTGTGATAAAATTCCAATGAACTTAACATTTATGTTCTACCCTTTAAAAAGTAACCATATTCTGCGTTTCCAAAACATTTTACCTCACTAATTAATATCACAGTTGGGAAAGTGACTTTTTATTCTTTTCTCTAGGCAAACAAGCTGAGATTTTAAGTGATTTACTCTTTCTGAAAGAGGAGGTCAGGAACAGAATTCCAGGATTTGGACCTGTACAAAGACCATTAAGGCCATTTTTCAGGGACTTAACAAATACCCACCTGGTGATGTTAAATTACCTTTGAAGAAAGCAGCTGTTGGCCCAAATTGTGACCTACAAAGAACCCCTGGGATTTTAAGGGTAAGAAAGATCTGTATGAGGTGGACTGACTTCTCTCCCAGGAGGCAGCCATATGGAAGGCATGTGGCCCAGTGACAACAATAACTCTCATTTATTAACCGTTGACAATGAATGCACACAAGACTTACATAATCTCACTATCTCTCCAATACTTAGGTGCATATCTAATTATCACCGTTTTGCAAACTAAGAAAGAAAAAGCCTAGAGAGATGTAATAACTTGTCTAAGGTCAAAGGCTAAAATTTGAACCAAGAATCTGAAGCTAAAAACCATGTTCTAACCAATACCCACACCCTCTTGATATAAATCCTGTGTTTATAACTGCAGAACTCATTTACCTTCTTAAACCAAATCGCCACACCCACACCACTCACTCTGCCTCATTTTCAGAATGTCAGTCCAATGGTTTATTTATCTTTTTAGAGACAGGGTCTCACTCTGTCACCTAGGCTGGAGTGCAGTGCCATAGTCATATCTCACTGCAGCCACAAACTTCTGTGCTCAAGCCTCCTGAGCAGCTGGGAGTACAAGCGTATGTCACTACACATAATTGTTAAAAATTGTTTTGCTATGTTTTCTTTTCTTTTCTTTTTTTTTTTTTGAGACAGAGTCTCACTCTATTGCACAGGCTGGAGTGCAATGGTGCGATCTTGGCTTACTGCAACCTCTGCCTCCCGGGTTTAAGCAATTTTCTGCCTTAGCCTCCCGAGTAGCTGGGGCTGCAGGTGAGCGCCACCATGCCTGGCTAATTTTTATATTTTTTAGTAGAGACGGAGTTTCACCATGTTGGCCAGGCTGGTCTTGAACTCCTGACCTCGTGATCCGCCTGCCTCAGCCTCCCAAAGTGCTGGGATTACAGATCTGAGCCACTGCACCCAGCCCAACATAAGATTTCTTATTTAAATTTGAAAACCTGGTAGATTAAATCTTACTTCAACATTTACTTTTTTTTTTGAGATACAGTCTCCTTCTGTCACCCCGGCCAGATTGTGCAGTGGTACGATCTTGGCTCACTGCAACCTTCTCCTGGGTTTCAAGCGATTCTCATGCCTCAGCCTCCCGAGTAGCTGGGACTACAGACGCACGCCACCACGCCTGGCTAATTTTTTTTTTTGTATTTTTAGTAGAGACAGGGTTTCACCACGTTGGCCAGGCTGGTCTCAAACTCCTGACCTCAGGTGATCTGCCCGCTTCGGCCTCTCAAAGTACTGGGATTACAAGCATGAGCCACCGTGCCTGGCCCAACATTTACATTTTAAAAGAAAGAGATGAGGCATCACCATTTCTAGTTCTTCATTGTAAACTGCAGACTTATAACACAATAAATAATTTGGCAGAAAAACAAATGATCAATTAAGAATATTATTAGCGGCTGGGCATGGTGGCTCGTGCCTGTAATCCCAGTACTTTGGGAGGCTGAGGTGGGCGGATCACCTGAGGTCAGGAGTTCAAGACCAGCCTGGCTAACATGGTGAAACCCCGTCTCTTTTTAAAATACAAAAATTAGCTGGGCATATTGGTGTGTGCCTGTAATCCCAGCTATTCGGGAGTTGGAGGCAGGAGAATCGCTTGAACCCGGGAGGTGGAGGTTGTGGTGGGCCAAGATTACGCCACTGCACTCCAGGCTGGGCAACAGAGTGAGACTCTGTCTTAAGAAAAATAATTTAAAAAAAAGAATATTACTACCAGGGCACACACCTATAATTTTAGCACTTGGGAAGCTGAGGCAGGTAGATTGCCTGAGCTCTGGAGTTCAAGACCAGCCTGGGAAACATGGTGAAACCCTGTCTCTACTAAATTCAAAAAATTAGCTGGCTGTGGTGGTGCACACCTGTAGTCCCAGCTATCTGGACGGCTGAGGGACAAGAGGTGGAGGTTGCAGTAAGCAGAGATTGTGTCACTGCACTCCAGCCTGAGTGACAGAGTGAGACTCTATCTAAAAAAAAAAAAAAAAAATTCATTAGTTCTTATTTTTAAGTCACCAAAAGCAACAAGCAGGTTCTATGTATTTTTTACATACCATACATGTTTTATTTTCTGTAAGGGGAAAGGGCAGAAAATTATCTAGGTTATTGCATACCTGATTGTAAATTCATTTTATTTAAGTGCTGGCTGTCCCATTTCTTCCACAACATCATTTTTTCCTACTCTTATTTCCCTGAGATTTTTGTTTTTAAGCTTTAAAAAAATTATCAACATCATTTTAAAAGAGAAGAATTAATCAGTATCACTATCAGCAGAGCTTTTTGTAAACTTTTATTTAAGCTTTTATTATTTTATGTGAATATTTTTGTCTATTGCTTGATTTAGACCTACTGACTTTTTTTCCTCATAGCGTTTTATAAACATTTGAAGTAGTTGCTAACATTAAAATCCTGGAAATTTTACACACATGCATATATTTCCACCTTCTCTTGAAAAATCAGAAAGTCTAGAAATACTGAGCAGCCCATATTCCCCACCGAAATTGATAGTGAATGCCTTTCTTAGATAGGAAGGTACCCACCTTTTCACCATGGTCCCCACTATTCCATATCCTGACACTTGGCAAGTCCCTTCAGTTGCACTTGAATTTGTTGTTAAGTAGCTATCTCCTCCATCCTGATCGACTCTAACTTCCCCTGCTGTGTTCAGAGCTGTATTCCTAACACCTACAGCAAGGCCTGGCACATAGTAAGTGCTTGACAAATATTTGTTGTAAAAATATGGAGAGGAGAAGATAAATTCCATTTGATTTGCTAAAATGAGATCAAGTAAGTGCCTTGTGGAGCTCTTAAAATATGTCCACAAATTATTTGGCATTTCACTAATTCCCCTCCCCTTGGATGTGCGACAAACTTAACCACTCACTATAAATGAATGTGGCACCGATGGCATGTGTGATTCTTGAGAATGTATTGAAAGATTTTTTTTTTTTTTTTTTTTGAGATGGAGTCTCGATCTGTCACCCAGGCTGGAGTGCAGTGGCATGATCTCCGCTCACTGCAACCTCCTCCTCCTTGGCTCAAGCAATTCTCCTGCCTGAGGCTCCCAAGCAGGTAGCCTCATACGTGTGCGTCACCATGCCTGGCTAATTTTTCTATGTTCAGTAGAGATGGGGTTTCACCATATTGGCCAGGCTGGTCTCGAGGTTCTGATCTGCCTGCCTTGGTCTCCCAAAGTGCCAGGAATACAGGCATGAGCTACTGCGCCCAGCTGTATTGTAAGACATATTGATACCTTCACCTAACTGTGTTTGGATCAGTCACTCTGGGATAAAGCCAGTCTTAACATTCTGAAGATACCCAAGCAGTCCTCTGGAGAGATTCGTGGCAAAGAGCTGAAGCTCCTGTCACCTGCCAGCACCATCTCTCAGAGCATGTAAATGATGCACCTTGGGAGCTGATTCACCAGCCCCAGTCAAGCCTTCAGATGACTGCAGCCCTGACTGACATCTTGCCTACAGCCTCGTAAAAGACTCTGAGCCAGAACAGCAAGCTAAGCCATGTATGAATTCCTGATCCATGGAAACTGAAATAATAAATACTTATTGCTTCAGGCCATTAAGCTTTGGGGTTATTACAAAGCAATAAATAACTAATACATGCCTCAAATTCACCTTAGTAAATTTGTTTGTAATTCACGTATTCTTTTTGATGGATATTAGTACCCTCTAAGAATCAGAGTAGGTGTGGCTCTAGTTCTTCTTCCTGACAATATCACTGAATGAAAACAATGAGGCAAGTTTCAGATTTAATTCTGGTAAGCAAAAAAGCAGACACAAAACAATCGGATATCCCATCTTGTAAACTCCCAAAAGTCGCTATTCTCTGTGATTTTAGGCGCTTTGATGACATTTCACATGAGTGGTTCATTCTGAGACAAATGCAATCATGTTGTGATGGCAGAATCCCTCACTCTCTAGTCATCTTGATGACACCTTCAGGTGAAGGTGACTTCACCTGAAGGGACTTTGCCTTCAGGTAAAGGATTCTTCAGTAGGTAAGTAAGTCGAGATGACACAGGAGTGAGCTGAGTTGTAAACTTTAGGCACCACTCAGGAGGCATTAGACTTCTGGGCTCACCAGGTAATTAGACATTACCCATGTCAGAGTGAAGATGCCTGTACAAATTTTCCTGCCAACTTCACATTTCATACATGAAAACTTATTTTTAACATCTCATGCTAATTATTAAAACTTCTGGTGCTGATTCAATAGGGATATTTGAAGCTGTTGGGGGAGGGGACTTCTCTAGTGTGTGGATTCCTGATTAGGATCCTTTTGATGCTGACTGAGTGTGGATTCTTCATCAGGGCACTTTGAAAGTTAATTCACCACACTTAGGGTGCTACGGTAATGTTAGCTTGCACATCTATTACACAACTCTACTGATGTATTTTAGAGCATGTTATAGACAAGAATAAAAGATGTCACATAGGAAATTTCCCTGGTGGAATGATACTCCAAGCATACTACCAGGCAAACTAAGAGGTCAGTTAACTGAAAGGCTCGCAAACCAAATTCAGATGTTCAAATTGTATGGTTCATTGAAGCAATTTAAAGCACCCATTGTGAAGCAACGGGGGAGAGATGGGATAGGTTAACACACTGAATATAAGATTTCAATGGGGTGAAAAGTTCACACTGAGTTCTGGGGGTGTTTACATTCCCTCTCTCCCTCCTCCTCTCTCTTCCCCTTTTCTTCTCCTCCTCTTCCCCTCCCTCCTCAGCATCTCTCTTCTGGCATCAGTCTTCACAGCGATGGTATCTTTAGGAGGACCAGAGGTGAGGTTTGAGCAAGGGACCCAACAAACAAAAGGTATCTGAGAACAAACACATACTTGCTCTACCAGAAACACATTTGCAAGTATTTCTGGCTGACATCTGTGGCCTGCCCCAAACATGCTAATAAGCCATAGGCGTTTTTTGGGCACATACTCTGGGAATCAGAAAGGATGTCATCGGTAGGAGACAATTTAAGACCTCATAGATTAAATATTAAATGCCTGATGTACTTGAAGGCAACCATTGCCTTACTGTGATTTTCAGCACAACCTGCCTTAAAAAAAATCTTGTCTCTTAACTTATGCAGCATGGCTGTTTAGAGTTTCTTTGTCCTTCCATCTCTCTATGCTGAGTACATGCATTGCTCTACTTACCTTATCTATGTCTAAGGTGTCTCATAAGCTACTTACTTCTATGTTTAGTTTCATCTGTTCTCCTTATTTGCTTCTCTTCTTTTCCACTGCAGAATTGAATCATCTTAAATAACACAGCAAACACGTATTACAAGAGATGATCATAGAATTAAGAGGTTTTCAAAAAAAATTTTTTTTTTAGAAATGATGCTGGAACCTTTTGTATGAAATTAATTTAGCTTATCTATCTTTGGATAGCCAAAGGAAAAGTCCTTTTGTTGGTGGTTTGTTTATCTAGGGATTTTACCTGTAAAAAGAGAGGTCTGTGAGGAAAGCAGAAATTGCAGAATTAAATTCTAAGTTGGTTTATGCAACTGAAAATTAGAGACAGGCTAATTCAATTAATTTCTATTCATGCCGTTAGTGAGACAGGAATTCAGAACATCAGATCAGATGCAGGAAATAGAGTGAAGTAAGATGCATGAAACCAAATGACTTTCCCAGAGTTTCAGCTCCAGCAACCACAAGAATACTCCTGGTTGACTGTGTTGATCAGCTCAGTACCAAGACCTGTGTGGTTCATTTCAGAGGCCCATACCTGCCACAGAAGACATTCCACAAGGGGGAGCCGATTTGCCTAAATGAGTGAGTTATTTGACTTCATATATCACTTGGCTGGAAATTCACTTGTTTTTCTGGCAAGTCAGAGCTCTTCCAGCTTTTTCTGACAAATCTGCAATGAATACAAAACCAGGCTCCCTTGGTGTGGAAGAGAACAGTGAGAGGAGGAAGCAGTTACATATAAGTTTTATTAGTGCAGAGTCTCATAAATGAGTCCCCATTAGGAGGCTGTGCTGTTCATAATTAGGTTGGTGCAAAAGTAATCGCGGATTTGTCCCTAAAACTAATGGCAAAAACTGCCATTACTTTTGCATCGACCTAATAAAATGCATATTTCTGGGCCTCGCCTCAGACCTAATCTCATGTCTAGGAATCTGCATTTTAAACCACCTGTGAAGAGAGATCTTCTGCACACTGAAGTTTAATCAATAGATCTGAGGAATTATTTTATTAACGTAAGGATGGAGTAATTTTGTTTGGATATGTGTAGAAGGTAAAGCCCTTTCTCGTACAGTTGACCCTTTACACTTGGCACCACAAATGGGTGCAGCTAAAACACAATGAATATTTTCCCATCTTAATAAGACATTGGACCAAATTTAAAAAAATTCATCAGATGAAAGCCGTGATATGTTTGGGTTTTGATAACACTTTTTGGTTAAGTTTAAATGACAGAAGAAAGGCCAGGTGCGGTGGCTCACGCCTGTAATCCCAGCACTTTGGGAGGCCAAGGTGGGCAGATCACTTGAGGTCAGGAGTTTGAGACCAGCCTGAACAACATGGTGAAAGCTAGTCTTTACCAAAAATACAAAAATTAGCGGGTATATTGGTGTGCACTTGTAACCCCAGCTACTTAGGAGGCTGAGGCAGGAGAATTGCTTGAACCCGGGAGGCGGAGGTTGCAGTGAGCCGAGATCACACCACTGTACTCCAGCCTGGGTGTCAGAGCGAGACTCTGTCTCAGAAATGAATGAATGAATGAATGGCAAAAGTAGTTGGAACCTAATTTCCTTTAGAGTAGGGCTTAATCCTCTTACCTACAAGCTAATGACTTTTAAAAGGGCTAAAATAACATTTCCAGATTGAGATTGGATTTATTTAAATGGAAATTTCACGTTGAGATTTTTTTCTATCTCTTCAGCTCCCAATAGCCCTGCTCAGGTTTTACTCTTTTTTTTTTTTTTTNTTCTTTTTTTTTTGAGATGGAGCCTTGCTATGTTGCCAGGCTGGATCTTGGCTTACTGCAACCTCTGCCTCCCAGGTTCAAGTGATTCTCCTCCCTCAGCCTCCCGAGTAGCTGTGATTACAGGTGTGTACCACCATGCCCAGCTAATTTTTGTATTTTTAGTAAAGACGGGGTTTCACCATGTTGGCCAGGATGGTCTCAATCCCTTGACCTCGTGATCCACCCGCCTCAGCCTCCCAAAGTGCTGGGATTACAGGCGTGAGCCACTGCGCCTGGCCCACATTTGACTCTTTAGCAAGTTCCTAACCTCTTTGGGCTTTGGAGTCCTCATCTGTGAAATGGTAATAATAACAGAGCATATCTACTATTGCTTGCAGGAAGCTTAACAGTAGCTACCAAATTTTGGTTCCTGATCTGCAGTTCTTCAGTCTCCTTCTTAGGCTACAGCCATTAAGGGTGCAACTCATTCTCATCAAGATCCAGGAAATCAGCTGGAAGTTGTTTGTGGAACGATCACGGCTCACTGCACCTTCAACTTCCTGGCCTCAGGGGATCCTCCCACCTCAGTCTCCCTAATAGCTGGGACTTCAGATATGCACCACAATGCTTGGCTAATTTATTTAGTTTGGTAGAGAGGGGAGTCTCGCTATGCTACCCAGGCTGGTGTTGGACGCCTGAGCTCAAGCAGTTCTCCTATTTTGGCTTCTGTAAGTGCTGAGATTACAGCGTGAGCCACCGCTGGGCCAGAGTTGTTTTCTTCAAGATAAAATAATACATAAGAACCAGGACCCTTTCAATTACTCATTTGTCTCAAGAAGTTAATTTGCATTCCAGCAATTTGCCCATCCAGATGATAACTATTTCAGTGGCTCTCCAGCCATTAAAACAAGAACTGCAGCCGGGCACAGTGGCTCATGCCTATAATCCTAGCACTTTAGGAGGCTGAGGCGGGCGGATCACAAGGTCAAGAGATCAAGACCATCCTGGCCGACATGGTGAAACCCCGTCTCTACTAAAAATACAAAAATTAGCTGGGCGTAGTGGCACACACCTGTAGTCCCAGCTACTTGGGAGGCTGAGACAGGAGAATTGCTTGAACCCGGGAGCCAGAGATTGCAGCAGGGTAGGGTTTTCCAAACTTCATGGATTGGAAGAATCACCTAACGCACTTAAAAAATAATAAAAATGCTGGATGTGTTCTTGGATAATCTGATTTCGGTATGGGAGAAGAGGGTGCAGGTATCCATATTTTTAATGTAATTCCTTAGGTGAGCGCTAAGACATGTCCACTGAGAGTGCTGCCAGAGAATGTTACTGCCTCTTACTAATCACAAAATTATTTTCCCTCGGAAAAACATCCTGCTGTTTTCTTCTAAGACAAACTGGTTTAGATGGAATGGAACAGCTAAGGGACTGACTTTTTATTTGATTTTGATCTTTCTTGTATGACTCCCTGCTGGGGTCCATTTCCTGGGAGTAGGCATTTAATGATAGAAGCACATATGACTATAACAAGTGTTTTTTGAGCATTCATTGGAGGCTTCTCAGAGAAGCCGCTCAAAAGGTGCTCTTCTGGTTCCGATTTGGCCCACCAGCCTTGGTCTGTGGATTCTCCTAGATTCCAGAAGGAAGCCACATTCTGTGAAGTTGGGGTTGGCTGAGGGAGTCCTGCCCACCCACCGTGCTTGCTGTCACCTCCATCATCTCAGCTCACTGCTTGAGGTAAATAACGGCCTGTTGGTAAGCCACATGCCAGAACTCGTCTGGAACTTTTCTCACGTTCTTTGATGTTAGATGACTTTGGTGAAACTATTCATGGAGCCAGACATGTCTTCTGTGCCACATCCCACGTTTGTTTGGCAGGTGGGAGCTCTGGGCATCCTTCCCCCAATGCTCCTTCTCCGACTCAGCCTCAGTGACTCCACATTGCCCGCTGGGCATTCCAAAGAACACACTGACCTTTCCCAAACCCATGTGGAGAGGCGACAGAGAGAGCACTTGGATGTGGATGGACAGATCTGGATTCCAGGAATACTTCCGTGATCTTGCGTGTCTGGTGCAGGTGTTTCTAGGCGTCTGCGTCCTCATTTGTGAAAGAGAGAGTCATGCCTCCCTCATAGGTTCTTAAGATTGAACCAGATAAGGTATACAGGCTGGGCGTGGTGGTTCACATCTGTAATCCCAGCACTTTGGGAGGTTGAGGTGGGTGCATCACGAGGTCAGGAGATCGAGACCATTCTGGCCACCATGGTGAAAACCCGTCTCTACTAAAAATACAAAAAATTAGCCTGGTGTGGTGGCGGGCACTTGTAGTCCCAGCTGCTCGGGAGGCTGAGGCAGGGGAATTGCTTGAACCTGGGAGGTGGACGTCATGGTGAGCCAAGATTGCACCACTGCACTCAAGACTGGTGACAGAACAAGACCCATCTCAAAAAAAAAAAAAAAAAGATAAGGTGCACAAAGCACCTGGAAGACTGCCCAGCAGGTAGCAGACAATAACATCTTAGTTGTCCTTACTATTACCAATTTTGTCAATTTTGATACACCTATTTTTTCATGTGTTAGTCTCTTCCAAAATGAGGGTGCATCTTACAAATGGTGGCATGGCACAGTTTAAATGGCAGCATTTTTTCTTAGCGGTACATTAAAATGTGACATGTTTCACAAATGATGTTGTCTTATGTTGGGTGAGAAATGGCAGCAACCGTAATTGTCCTACTAGAACGTAGATTTGTGTCCTGTGGGTTCATGTATATTTTCTGATAGAACCATTGAGCTCTGAGTAGGTAATTTTTTCATTTTCTGGAATGCTGATTTACCAAGGAACCTGGTATCTTTTTGACTTACCTGATCAATCTGCAGAATGACTCGGAATTCCGAATTCTGGGTGCTCTTTTCCAGAGAACGTGATCCACATAACGGAGTGCTTCTGTTCCTCTCCAAAGAAAGGAGACTTCTCTCTCTGGCAGCAGGGACCTTTCTTCTGGCTCAGGACTGAAGTATGACACTTGATTCCTTGTTGTTCCCTCCGGCAAGAGGCCATAAAATCACTGAATAAAACAGGAGTGGTTGTGGACCCCTGTGGCAGAAGGAAGAAACAGGTAATTGGTTGTGGCATAGACTAATCATCATGCACTGCCCGCTGTTGTGCTCACCTGGAAAACCAAGTGCCCCTGAGGCCTATGAGCTGCTCATGTCAATCCTGCCGAGAGTCTGCTTGTAGCTGAGTTACGAATCTTGACATTCTTGGTCCTGGAGTTAGTAAGAGTCTACCTTTATTAAGTACCCACTTATCTACATCGACACACTCCTATTAAGCATCTACATTGTCTCACTTATTTGTTCAAAAGGTTCTGATTTGGACAGCCCCCCTTGTCTCCCTACAGTCATGTAAGGCAGGTGGCTGTAACATGTCATGAGCATTATATAGAGCAGTCATAAAGACTTGGGTTCAAATCCCAGCTTCCACCCTTACTAGATGTGTAATTTTGGGTAAATTACTTCACCTCTCTAGGTCTCAGATTGTTATCTTTAAAACAGAGGTAGACTGGGCTCAGTGGCTCACACCTGTAATGTCAGTGCTTTGAAAGGGGGAAGTGGGAGGATCTCTTGAGCCCAGGATTTGAGACCAGCCTGACAACATAGTGAGATCCCGTCTCTACAAAATATTTAAAAATTAGCCAGGCGTGTTGACACAGCCTATAGTCCCAGGTATTCGAGAAGCTAAGGAGGCAGGATTGCTTGAGCCCAGGAGTTGGAGGCTGCAGTGAGCTATGATTGTACCACTGCATTTTAGCCTGGGTGACAGAGCAAGACCCTGCCTCTGAAACAGAACAAATAAGCAGATGTAAAAGATAACACTTTGCTCTGAGAATGGATATGAGAGTTGAACATTATTATCCCTGTGGGCCGCTAGGCACAGTGCGGGTGCATTGTCAACCCTCAGTAGTGGTTTCCCAAAAGTCATTACTGCTTTTTCTACCTCTCATGCTACTTGGCACACAGTAGGTACTCAATACACATCTCTTCAGAGGCTGGGCACGGTGGCTCATGCCTGTAATCCCAGCACTTTGGGAGGCCGAGGTGGGCGGATCACAAGGTCAAGAGATCAAGACCATCCTGGCCAACATGGTGAAACCCCGTCTCTACTAAAAATACAAAAATTAGCTGGGTGTGGTGGCGTGCACCTGTAATCCTAGCTACTTGGGAGGCTAAGGGAGGAGAATAGCTTGAACTCGGGAGGTGGAGGTTGTAGTGAGCCAAGATTGAGCCACTGTACTCCAGCCTGGTGACAGAGCAAGACTCCATCTAAAAAAAAACAAAAACAAAAACAAAAACAAAAAAACAGAAAAAAATATCTTCAGAGAGAGACAGAGAATGAAAAGAGGCAGCTCAGTAGTTGATCAATAAGTATGAAATAACTTCTCTAATCTTAACCCTGTCCTGGGAACCGCAGGAGTCCAGATGAACAATAACAAGTTGTATTTATGTAGATTTTATAGTTTACAAAGCACTTTAATATTTTTCACTGAAAACTCCAAAAATAGGAGACAGAAAGGGTATTCTTCTCAGCATCTCTTGATGTATCTGAGGCCCAGAGAGGTTAGGGAGCGGTAGGGCTCTGTATGTGCCTCTGAAATGGAGGAGATTGAGGACAGAGCAGAGGTCAAGGGGTTTAGCAATAAAGAGGCCCTTGGTGACCTTCCAGAACACATGTTTGTTTGAGTGCTGGGGATGGACGCCAGAACTCTGGGAAATGAGGAAGGTGTGGGCGGGGAGGAAATACGAATCAACCTCTTGGCAGCAGAGCAAAGAATATAAATGGGACTGGAGCAGAACCAAATGATGGCTCTTTCAAAATCAGGGTGACCTGTACATGGTTATCCACTGGAAATGACGTTTTGGCTGATTCGAGACAACCCAAACTTACAAAGGGATAAATCATGGCAGCTGAAGGATCACGTTGAAAAATGATTCTCTGCTTTGCAAAAGAATTCTCAATAGAATCCAAGTGGCCAGTAAACACAGGAAAATTTACCCAGCCTCCACAAAAAATAAATGCCAGTTAAAATAAGGATGAGATGGATTTTCCTTTTTTTTTTTTTTTTTTGAGACAGGATCTCGCTCTGTGATCCAGCCTGGAGTGCAGTGGTGTAATCACGATCCACCGCAGCCTCAACTTCCCGGGCTCAAGCAATCCTCCCACTTCAGCCTCCCAAGTGGCCAGGACCACAGGCATGCACCGCCACACCTGACTAGGATTTTTAAAATTTTTGCAGAAACAGAGGTCTCCCTATGTTGCCAAGGCTGATCTCAAACTCCTGGCCTTAAGTGATCCTATCACCTTGGCCTCCCAAAGTACTGGGATTGCAGGTGTGAGTTACCAGGCTCAGCTGAGATACCATTTTCATTGCTAAGACTGCTCAAGGGCCGGGCGCGGTGGCTCAAGCCTGTAATCCCAGCACTTTGGGAGGCCGAGGCGGGTGGATCACGAGGTCAAGAGATCAAGACCATCCTGGTCAACATGATGAAACCCCGTCTCTACTAAAACTACAAAAAATTAGCTGGGCATGGTGGTGCGTGCCTGTAATCCCAGCTACTCAGGAGGCTGAGGCAGGAGAATTGCCTGAACCCAGGAGGCGGAGGTTGCGGTGAGCCGAGATCGTGCCATTGCACTCCAACCTGGGTAACATGAGTGAAACTCCGTCTCAAAAAAAAAAAAAGACTGCTCAAGATGAAGCATGTGATGACATAGAGAGGGGACGAGAAAGCAGGAATGTAGGGAATGTCATACACTGTTGTTGGGATTGGAAGTTGGTATACTTTTTTTGGGAATACACTTTGAGAATGCCAGCCAAATTTGACATGCACATACTCTTACCCAGAAATTTTACTCCTGGGAAATTATTCTATAGGTATTCTATAAATTATCCTATAGATATGTGTATATTTTCCTATCTATAAATATATATTTCTAAGGATATATTTACCACAATGGTGTGTGTGTGTGCATGTGTGTGTGTGTGAGAGAGAGAGAGAGAGAAAGAGAGAAGAAATCACCTAAATTTCTGTGGGCAGAGGAATAATTACATAGACCATAGATATTACATGTTATAGTACATCCATTCTGCCATTGCAAAATGAGGGGGCACTCTATTCCTTAATGGGTGGTGTCTATAATGCTTTGATAGATTAAAAAAAATAGATTTTATAAAATCATCAAGGAATATGCAATGAAAATGGCTAGGAAACAAGAAAGGGTTAAGTGGATTATGTGGGAGAAGCTGGAAGGAGGAGAAGAGATTATTACCTCTCATTATTTTCTCAACTATGTGTGAATTATTTTTTTAAAACTTGAGCATGTATTACATTTAAAATAAAACACTGGTTTGAAAAATGCCCGTCAAGAATGCTTTAAATCTCTAAGGCTCTTTGTATATTTAAAAAATCCATTAAAAAATTTTGATTTATTCATTCTTTTTTCTGGAACACGTCTACTGCATTAAGGTACACCAATGTGGTTAAATGACCCATCACCAATGGGTTTCTATAAGGTCTTTCTTCTCCACTGGCCATTTCCTCCCTTTGGAGACTAACAAATTGCCAGGGAGTTAAAGAGTCTCATAACCTGTCATTAGAAACCTTTCAACAGCCCCAATGCAGTCAGGCTCATTTGAAATGAGTTTTATGATTACAAAAGATTGTTTGAGGGCTCTGCCCCATTCTGGATTAGCAGATGAAATCTCCCAAATCTGGATGATCAGTATAAATTAAATAATCCCAGAGGTATTTAAAAAAAAAAAATGACTCCTTTATCACCAATCCCTCTTTTTGACTTGGTAAGTTCCTCTTTAAGTTCTCAAGATGATTCTAATACACAGCCAGGTAGGGGAACTCCTTCCTGTCTTGCACTGATTAGAATTTCTCTTTTATTTCTGAGAAATTACTATGCAATGGTGTAAGTCATTCTCTCTAGAAAAGGAGTCCCTATTTATTGGCTCAGCAACAGGGACATGTTTACAGTTGCCAGAAGTGCATTGACATGCAGAGGGACTGCACTAGTGAGGACAGTGTTTCTGCCACAGAGCAAGCCTTCTGAAATCTCACAGCTTTGACATCAGCTGCCCTATGAGTGCAGGAGGCAGGGCTGATGAGTGTTTTAAAAAGCAGCACTTCCCAGTGATCTAATGACATTCAGAGCTTGTCAAGGCAGTTTAGGGGAAAGGAGGCATCCTTGCTAAAATAATTTCCCCTATTATCTACCTCTGTCAAAGCCTTGCTTATGATTACCTAATAGGGATGGACATCTGTCTTGGAGAATACTCAGTTTGGTCTTCGATGTGGATACCTTCCCCCTCCTCCACGTGTGTCATTAACACATTATCCAAGAAAACTGCCTTTTCTTTTTTTGCTCCTGGTAGTGACTTCATCCGGTTTTCTTTGGCTCACACTCATTTAAGACAAAACTTGTCGTTTCTTACTGAAAGAAAGCATATCTGCTGGCTCTGTCTCTCCACGTTAATCTCCCATTGTCCCCACTGTTTTTGTCCGCTTAGCTTTGACCCTTCTGAACTGCTTACAGTTCCCTGAATGCTCCAAGCTGCCTCTACCCTGTGGCTTTGTTTTTTCTGGTCTTTCCAGCTTGGCTAACACCTACCCTTCAACTCTACAGTCAGGCCACAGGGGAGGCCTTTTCCCAAGGTCACACCAAGTTAGGTCTCCTCCTCTGACTTCATCTTAGTAATTATCATTTTACTCTGTAAAATTTCCATTTATTTACTTATATTTGCGTAGAATATTTCTGGACAGAAATATTAGAAATAAATAACAATTGTTTGGGTGGTTGAATGGCTAGAAAATATTTTGGGAGACGTATTGTACATACACTTTTTGTTTCTTTTGAACTTTTGTACTTCATATACTTATTCCAACAAATACAATTCGAATATAAAAACAATAACAAATCTCAGCTGTAGAAGAAATTCTATACTAGTCTCAGATTACATCTTTTAGGCAGATTTCTGTATATACTTAAAAAAACCTTTACTTTTAATTTCACAAGTAATATGTAAATTTTCTCTATTATAAATGCCAATGCAAATTAGTCTTTCTGCTAGCAGACTTTTCTGACATAATATTCATGTAATTTCCATTCTGGTCTTAAATGTGTTTTAAATTGAGTATATTAAAAAATTGTTTTTTCTGGAGTGTATTACAAATCTCAAGAGAGACAACTATTTACAAAATGTGGACTTGGGGTGTTTTTAAATTAGTAACATTGAGTTTTGTTGAAAGAGGTAACTGTCTCACTTTTCCTGGAATTAAATGGGCAGGCTAGACTTTCAGTGCTAAAACTAGGGAAGTCCCATGCAAACAGGGATACGTTTGTCACCCTAGACATTCAACCAATCAGAATAAGGGGCCTGACCAGTCAGAATCAACCTGTGTCAAAAAGAAGAGATGTTTGATGTGAAAACCCACACTGGGTACTGCTGCATAGCAGCTGATTACACATGCTGATTTCACAGCTCTTTCTTCATCTTCCTAGAGCTGATTGTTCATCAACTCTATGACATTTAAAAAAAAAACACCTTAAATTCTACGTTAAACTTCATTACAAAATACGTGGCATAAAGAAGGAATTTCCCTGACATTTGATGCTGTTATGCTCTTAACTGAAGCTTGAAGATTTATCACCTTTAATGGTGCATGCAAAGTAAATCTTATTTTTAACTTTAGACTCCCTTAAAAAAAATACCATTCTGACAGTTTTTTTTTTTTTTTCTGAAATAGTCCAAGGTTTACTAAGAACCACTGAATACTATTGAGATGGTATGGCAGAAATAAATAATTAAAAAGTAGGTTGGCAGATGAACATAATGAGTTTGTGAGTGGGAGGAGCAGAAAGGCCCATAAAAAGTATTCAAGCTGAGAAGAAAGAGATGATTAATTTCAGTTAGAAGTTGCTATAGAAAGTTTATTGCATTTTCAGCCTAATACTAAAATGCACACCGAATATGGCTGTTCCAGACTTCATTAACCAGTAATCCATGTACATAAGAGTGACACTAAGCAAATAAAAGTGGCAGAGCAAAATAAATGTTTTCCAAAATTAATGTCTTTTAACAGTGGTTGGCTAATTAGTTAAAACAACGGAAGTCCAAAAAGCAGGTCTGTGAAGAAGTTTTCTTCTTTGTTGTTTTCTTCTCTGTTCACAATTTGATTTCCTCATTTCAGGAACCTACCAAGAAGGGAGCAATTTTATATATTCTGTGGTTCTTTTCAAAAAGATGAAAGCTATAGACTGGAGACTCTGTCTACACATGGGTTAGTCAGATCACATGGAAGATTTTAAAACGGTTTACTCTGGCCATTTCTGATGGTTTTGAGGGACCCAGAATAGGAATTCTTTACCTGGAAACCTTTCGGGGGTGTGGGGGTCAAAACCATTTGAAATTATCTGCAAAGTCATCTAGCATAATGTTTACAAGGTTCATCTGTGTTAGCTGTAGTATGTATCAGTACTTTTTTCATTTTTGTGGCTGAATAATATTCCACTGTGTGTGTATACTGCATTGCATTTACTCATTTATCCATTTTAGACATTTATGTTATTTCTACATTTTGGCTATTGTTAATAGTGATACTATGAACATTCAGGTATATGTTTCAATACTTTTTTCAATTCTTTTGGGTATATACCTAGGAGTGGACTTGCTGAGTCATATACTCAAGGCTTATCTTTTTGAGGATGCACTAAACTGTTTTCCAC
The DNA here is from genome assembly GCF_001604975.1 of Cebus imitator. Classification (NCBI taxonomy): domain Eukaryota; kingdom Metazoa; phylum Chordata; class Mammalia; order Primates; family Cebidae; genus Cebus; species Cebus imitator. The sequence goes on from NW_016107363.1 coordinate 3,504,605, forward strand.
AGCAACTATACCACTGTACATTCCCACCAGCAATGTATGTATGGGAGATTTCAATTTCTTTTCATCTTTGTCAATACTCATTCTCCCACCCCCTTATTTTTTTGGTTATGACCAACTTTGTGGCTGTGCTGTATTATCTCATTGTGGTTGTAATTTGCTTTTCTCTAATGACTAATGACATGGAGCATCTTTTTACATGCTTCTTGGCCATTTGTATGTCTTTGTTGGAGAAATGTTTATTAAGTCCTTTGCCATTTTAAAATTGGGTTGTTTGTCTTTTTGTTGATGAATTGTAGGAATTCTTTGTATATTCCTGATACTAAACCATTATGAGACATATGATCCACAAATATTTTCTCCCATTCTGTTGGTTGCCTTCTCACACTTAAGTCCAATTTATCTATTTTTTTCTTTTGTTGCTTCTGCTTTTGGTGTTATATCTAAGAAACCACTGCCAAATCCAAAGTCATGAAGATTTACTCCCATGATTTCGTCTAAGTTTTATAGTTTTAGCTTTTACATTTAGATCTTTGATCGATTTTGAGGTGTCTGCATATGGTATGGGGTAAGAAGGGTTCAACTTCATTCTTTTGCATGTGGATAACAAATTGTCCCAGCACCATCTGTTGGAAAGACTGTTTTTGCCTCATTAAATGGTCTTAGCACACTTGTAAAAAAAATCAATTTTTTGGCTGGGCATGGTGGCTCACGCCTGTAATCCCAGCACTTTGGGAGGCTGAGGCGGGTGGATCATGAGGTCAGGAGTTCGAGACCAACCTGGCCAAGATGTTGAAACCCCGTCTCTACTAAAAATACAAAAATTAGCTGGGCGCGGTGGCACAAGCCTGTAATCCCAGCTACTCAGGAGGCTGAGGCAAGACAATCGCTCGAACCTGGGAGGCAGAGGTTGCAGTGAACTGAGATCGCGCCATTGCACTCCAGCTGGGGTGACAGAGTGAGACTCCCTCTCAAAAAAAAAAAAAAAAAAAAAAAAATCATCCATGAAGGATCCACCCCCATGATCCAATCACCTCCTGCCAGGCCCCACCTCCAACACAGAGGATTACAACTGAACAAGAGATTTGGGTGAAGACACAGATCCCAACCTTATCAGTAACCCCGGCAAGTTGGTGAGGGAGACAGCTTGACTACAGTGATGCTTTCTCTGCTTTTGCAGAAAGAAGAAAGAAATACAGGGGATTAGACTTGGAATGACTTGGTGACACAGGGAGTCACTCAGTCACATTGGAATCATTTGTCCACTTGTGGTCTCTCTCTTTCCCTATATCATCCCTCTACAAATCTGTTCTTCAGATTAATTCCTTTCTCTGGCTCTCCCCTTAGATTCTAATGGAAGCTTATTTCCAAGAAGTTTTGTGTAGAAGCTGGGCACACAGTCTTTGGAACTAAACTGCCAGGGATTGTGGCCCAGCTCTGCTACCTACTAGATGTGAGATGCTGGGTAAATTACTTTATGTCTTAGCGTTCTCATCTGTAAAATGGGAGAGATTGATTGTGTCTTCTTTATAGAATTATTGTGAATTAGTACATGAAAACACTTAAGCTAGTACGTGGCAAAGAATGAGAGGTGAATACATGTTAGCTATTTCATAATTATTGTTATTATTGCCCAGGAGTTACATCCCTCAGCTGGAGTATTATTTAGGTACAGAAGTCTTCAGGGGCTCTGAAGGCGAAGTTTCTGAAGAAGGGTTATCCATAGAGAACATGTGGCCTTGATGCTAGCAATGAGCAATTCTGCATAAAAAATAACTTGCACAGGAAGTAGATTGGATGGATTAGGTAACTGCTTTGAAAAGCCTGATAGTTTCTGTCATTGCTGATTGGCCTGGAAGTTGCCAGTTCCTTGTGGGAAATGAAACTCTGTCTGGGGGAAGGACAACAGGCCTCCCAAAGGGTATTTTCTGCTGCCATGGCTCTAGAACCTTCCCAGACCACAGAGGGTGACTCAAAACCTTTCATTTTTTTTTTTAGGTGGATTCTCATTCTGTCACCCAGGCTGGACTGCAGTGGCACAATCGTGGCTCACCGTAACCTCCATCTTCAAGATTCAAGCAATTCTCATGCCTCAACCTCCCGAGTAGCTGGGACTACAGGCATATGATATGCCACCACACTCTGCTAATTTTTGTATTTTTAGTAGAGATAGGGTTTTGCCATGTTGGCCAGGCTGGACTCCAACTCCTGACTTTAAGTGACCTGCCCACCTCAGCCTTTCAAAGTGCTGGGATTACAGGCATGAGCCACTGTGCCCAGCCAAAATCTTTCATTGTTCACATGTCTAATTCTGCTGTAAAACTGTGGTTGTCCTCTTAACTGTGATAAAAATATGGATAACACTTGAACCTTCCTCTTTGCTCACAATTTCTGCTCAACTCCTGAGCAGACTAAAGACCCCTCTTCATTCCAAGGCAGAGCAAATAGAAGTATAGAAGTAGGTGAATCCAAAGTAGGGTTCCCAGCTGACTGATGAGTCCAGATTCTTTCTTGCTCATCTGTCATCTTTATTGTATCAGTGACATGTGTTTCTTCATAGCTGCAAGGTCCAGCTGCAAGAAAAAAAAAGAAAAACGAAAAAATCCGTCTCCAGTCATGTCCAAAAGTAGGAAGGGTGTGAGAGAGTGTTTCTGTTGTTTATTTCTTGCTTTATTCCATGAAATGTTATCGTGAAGTCCCATTGGACGGGACTTCATCACATGTCTAAGCACTGACTCAAAGAGGTGCAGAAATTGAGTATGTGGATTTTTAGCTTCTTGGAATACGAGGAGGGCTCTGCTGGCAAAAAAGCAGGGTAGGGAAATGGCTGCTGGAAGCTAGGTGCATGGCATGTGTTTGTAGTCCTGGCTACTTGGGAGGCTGAGGCAGGAGGATCACTTGCATCCAGGCGTTCCAGTCTAGACTGGGCAACGTAGTGAGACCCCTGTCTCTTAAAAAAAGAAATACAAGAAAATGACTGTTAGATCGGCAATTAAAAGTGTCCGCCACACAATGGTAATACCACTTTCTGTTATATGATCGCTTTACATTCTAAACCACCACACTTCAGCAGGCTAACATAGCTTTTTGGGTCTAAATAGATCTGCTTAAAGATGTTACTATCTGCAAGCAAATCCTTCTGTCTTCCTTCCCATGGAGCATCCCATCAGACTGAGTCCTGACTCAATATTGTGGTGGCCAGGGAGCCCTATTTGTCTTTTTTCTTTAGGCTTCTGTAGAATTTGTGGTCCCCTAAGAACCAATTTAATTTAATTAATCTAATAAAGGACAGCAAAGGAGAAGGCTGCTATTGTGCCACAATGCTCAGGAGGTAGCTTTGTGTTTGCTTATTTTTTTTAAAGTTTGATTAAAAATCCAATAGAACCAACAGGTTACAATGTATAATTATCATTAATCACAGCACAGATTATCTTCATGAATTTATGAAAAAAAATATTCCAGTAATCTTATCTAGTCTTATACTGTAGAGGTAAATTTGCTGGGGAGTTCTCTTTTATCCTTCTCCCAGATTCTGTTCTGTCCCAATATTAGAAACTTTAATTATTTTGCAGGGCATATTTTCTATTTTATTATTATTATTATTTTAAAAACTATCATTTGTCAAATCCAATCAGATTTAGCAGTGGAAACTTATTTCCCACCCTTTTGATCAGTTGTTTTTTTTTTAAAAAAAAAAAAAAAAAAAAAAAAAAGGTTCTTGTTTAACAATGCATGTTGGTTACACAAGAAAATACAAATAATATAAAATGATTGTAAAAAAGTAAAAATTCCCTCCACTCTCCATCCATGGCTCCCTCACCATCTCAACTACCTAAGGCCCCTGCCAGCCAATTCCCTATCCTGAAGTCCTCCTCCCAGAGCTCTCCACAGTTAACAATTTCACTCTTGATCTAGACCTATACAAATATACAAAGATACATATGCACCTAGAGAGTTGTATGCTTTTTTTTAAAAAAAGAAACACATTATATATTATTCTAAAATTTTCTTTTTCATTTAATAATGTATCTTGGTCAACTTTTCATATGCTTATGATATATTAAATATGTCTATTAAGCATAGATATATTTGATCCTTTTCATCATATTGTAAATCATATGTATCCTTTGCACTTTTCAAAATATTTTTGTCTCCTACCCACCTCCTTTTTTCATAGAAAAGAGCTCCCCTTTAATAATGACTTTAAAGAGTTTTAAAAACAGCTCTAATGAACTTTATTAGTACTAAAATCTCGATAGAACACAACCTTCTCTAGCTTGGAACTGGACAGAGAAGATTCTATCTCTGATTTTATAGTGATGATGATTATGATACCTCCTACTTGTGTTTATACATTTTAAGACAATTTTCTATAAAGGATTTCATTTAAACTGCATCTAATAATATTTTGTTCTGTAAGCGCCTGCAGATTATCCTGATACCTGTTTTATTTGTAATAGTCTTACCATATGAACCTGGAACAGCAAGATAATATTATTACTCACGCAATCATTATTTAATAAAGATGAAAATTAGTAGCTCTAACATTACTCCATGCCCACCCTTACCCAAATTTGAATGTAGGTTTCCTGACTATATATATTTTTTTCCTACTTTTAAGCTTCCAATTACAACAAAATCAACAAAATTAAAGGGAAAAAGACAATTCCACAACTGTAGTACTGAATTTTAATACTCTATCACAACAATTAATAGAAAAACTAGACCAAAAAATCAATAAAGACTTGGAAAATTTGAATAACACTAACAACCATCTTGATGTGATTGATATTTATATACCAGGAGCTGCTGAAAACACCTTTTCTTGTCTTTTTTTAAAGACGGAGTTTCACTCTTGTTGCCCAGGCTGGAGTGCAATGGCCTGATCTCAGCTCACTACAACCTCCGCCTCCTGGGTTCATGCGATTCTCCTGTCTGAGCCCCCCAAGCAGCTAGGATTATAGGCATGAGCCACCACGCCTGGCTAATTTTGTATTTTTAGTAAGAGATAGGGTTTCTCCATGTTGGTTAGGCTGGTCTTGAACTCCGGACCTCAGGTGATCCGCCCACTTCAGCCTCCCAAAGTGAGGGGATTATAGGCATGAGCCACCACACCTTGCCTGAATATTCCTTTTCAAGGGCTTATAATATACTGATAAAAATAGACCATAAGCTAGGCCATAAAACAAGTCTCAATAAATTTAAAGAAATTAAATTATATAAGGTATTTCTCTGACTGCAGAGGAATTAAATTAGAAATTAATAGCAATACAATATTGAGGAAACTCTTAAATATTTTGAAATAGAACATATTTCTAAATAACTCATGGGTCAAAGGAGAAATCATAGAAGGCACTAAAAGGTATTTTGAACTATATGATAACATATAACTTGTTGAAATTTGTGGGATAAAGCTAAAACAGTATTTAGAATGAAAGATAAAACTTAAAAGTTTTATATCAGTGACTAAAGGTTGTACATTTACAAGAAGATAGAATAAAAGCAACAGAGTAAACCCAAATAAATAGAAAGAAGAGAACAACAAAGAGCAGATTAATGAAAAAAATCTCAGATGAACAATAAGGAAAATTAACCAGTCAAAAAGTTGATTCTTTGAAACAATCAACAAAATTGATAAACCCCTAGCTAGAATGTTCAAGGAAAAGATTAAATACAAATCACCAATATCAAGAATTAGATGTTCATGTTACAGATCCTGTAGGTATTAAAGAATAATCTTCTATTACAAACAATTTTATGCCAATAGATTCAACAAGCTGGATGAAACCAACACATTTCCTGAAAAATACAACTTATTTAAATTGATGCAGGATGAAACAGAAAACCTCAATAGCCATACAGCTATTAGAGAAATTAAATACATTATCGAAAACCTTCCTACAAGTAAAATATCCTCCAGGTCACAATGATTTTACTGGTAAATTCTATCAAATATCCAAGGAAGATGAAAAACCTCTATTACACAGTCTTTAACAGGAAAGAGAGGACAGTACTTCCCCCATTCATTTTAGGAGGCAAGTATAACCTTCATGCTCAAACCTGAGAAAGACATCACAAAAGAGAAAGTTACAGATCAGTATCACTCAGGAACATTGATGCCAAATCCTTAGCATAAAATTAGAAAAAAATCGAATCAAGCTTCTATGAATGCAAGATTGATTTAAGATTCAAAACTCAATCTGTGAGGCAGACAAATCACCTGAAGTCAGGAGTTCAAAACCAGCCTGGCCAACATGGTAAAACCCTGTCTATACTAAAAATACAAAAATTAGCTGGGCGTGGTGGCAGGAGCCTGTAGTTGCAGCAGCTACTTGGGAGGCTGAGGCAGAAGAACTGCTTGAACCCAGGAGGTGGAAGTTGCAGTGAGCTGAGATCACTCCACTGCACTCCAGCCTGGGTAATGAGAGCAAAACTCCATCTAAAAAAACAAAACAAAACCACCACAAACTCAATCTAGATGTCTATTTTTTCCTGACAGGCCTATGACTATTTATTTCTGCTAAGAGATACCAAGGTAGGCATATGGAACTTGCAGGAGAGCCCCAACTACATCTCATTGCCTGGTCTAGGAAGCATCTTCATTCTGGTGGACTCAAAACTCTCCTCCCTCATCCAGACACCAAGGCAGCTGGGGACGACAAGGGGTAAATCGTATCTCATCCCTCCCTCACTAAGAGACATCTGGTGGCCTGGTCTGAATAAAACTCATCTGTCCCTTCAGCAGCACCGGAGGCATCAGATAAACCAAATAGCCCAAGATAACATCCCAAGCTCTCTGAAAATTAAACTTCCACTGAAAGCACACTTCACAAAAGTAGGGGAAGATTTACATGCTAAACCTAAACACGGTGACTGCCAAAATAAAAGATTGACATAGGACCCAGCGTGTCCTAATCAAATAGAAAAATGTACAGAATGAAATCAAGAAAATTACAATTTAATAAAAAACAATCAACTGACACCAACACTGAGATAAATCAGATTTTAAAGCATCCATCTAAAAGTTTTTCAACAATCTATTACAATTCTCTTGATACAAATGAAAGTGAAAAAATAGAAAATGTCAAAAAGAAGTAGATGTTAAAAAAAAAGGAAACGGGAATCATAGAACTGAAAAATATAATAATAAAAATTTTAAAAACTTGCTCGATGGGTTCTATAGTACTGTGGAGATGAGAGAAGACAGAATCAGTGAACTTGAGGCCAGGTGTGGTGGCTCACACCTGCTATCCCAGTGCTTTGGGAGGCTTAGCTAGGAGGATCACTTGAGGCCAGGAGCTCAAGAGGCCAGGAGTTCAAGACCAGCCTGGGCAACATAGTGAGACCTCATGATTATGAAAAAATAGAAAAAAAAAAACACAAACAAATGGAAGTTGTAAGTGATTGAAATGGGGAAAATACACTTAGAAGGTCTCAAAAATCAATGAAAAAAAAAAAAAAAGAATCAGTGAACTTGAGAACAGAACAATAGAATTCACTCAATCTGAACAACAGAAAGCACACAGAAGAAAAAAGTACTTCAGGGGCCTGTAGAAAATAATGTGACAATCCAGCATTTGTATTACCAGAGTCCCAGAAGGAGAGAAGAAAGAGAGTGAGGCTGAAAGAATATATGAAGAGATTTGATTGCAAACTCCCAAGTTTGGCAAAAGACACAATCTCACACATCCAAGAAGCTGAGCAAATCCCAAGATGAGAAACTCAAGGAAATCCATGCCAAGATACATGATAATTAAACTTGCAAACTAAAGATTAAGACGAAAAATCTTGAAAGCAACCAGAAAGACACAATACATTACGTATGGGGGACACCCGTTCAAACAACAGTGGATTTTTTATCTGAAACCCACGGAGCCAAAGGAAGTATCACATTATTTCTAAGGTGTTGAAAGAAAACAACTGTCAATCAAAAATTCTATATCTGGTGGAACTATTGTTCAGCAATAAAGAGAACAGAAAAACATTGGAAGACAAGAAAAACTAAAAAACTTTGTGGCTGGTAGAGCTACCGTTAAAGATTGGCTAAAGGAATTTCTTAAAACAGGAAGAACATAATAAAAAAGAAATCTTGAAGCATCAGGAATGAAAACGGAAAAACAGAAAAAGCAGAAACATAAATATATACCACAAGCTATTCTTTTCCTCAGCAGTTTAATAAATCATATTCGATGATTGAAATAAAAATTATAACACTGTTTGATGCTAGAGGCAATGATATTTAAAAGTGGGAAAAGTAAAGGAACATAAAGAGAATTGGGATTCTACACTTAAAAAGGTAAAATGATACTGGTAGCTGCTTAACACATATGTATATTAAAATACCCAGAGTAATACTGTATAAAGATATATAAACAACATGGGGGTTAGAGGCACCAATTCCCTGGGCAGTCAAAAATCCATGTAAAACTTTTGACTCTCCCAAAGCTTAACTACTAAAAGCCTCCTGTTGACAGGAAGCATTACTGATAACATAAGCAGATGATAAACATATATTTGCATATTATATATATTATATACAGTATTCTTATAAGCAAGCTAGAAAAATACAAATGTTATTAAAAATCATAAGGAAGATAAAATATATTTACTATTTATTAAGTGAGAGTGGATCATCATAAATGTCTTCATCCTTACCATCTTCACATTGAGCAGGCTGAAGAGGAATAAGAGTTGATCTTGCTGTCACAGGGATGGCAGAGGCAGAAGAAAATCTACGGTCTTGGTCTCTTCGTTGTTGCTCTAAAGGAATACCTGAGGCTGGCTAACTTATATAGAAAAAAAGGTTTATTGGGCTCACAATTCTGATGGCTGGAATGTTTAAGATTGCTCATCTGTACCTGGTGAGGGCTTCAGGATACTTCCACTCAGGTGGGAAGGTGAAAGGGAGTTGGCTGTACAGAGATCACACAATGAGGCGGGAAGCAAGAAAGAGTGGAGACATGCTAGACTCTTTTAAACAACCAGCTCTCAGAGGAACTAACAGAGCGAGAACTCATTTGCCCCTATGGGAAGGCGTTTATCTATTCATGAGGGATCTGCCCCCACGACCCAAACAGCTTCCATTAGTCCCACCTCCGACACTGGAAATCAATTTCAACATGTGGTTTAGAATAGACAAACGTCCCAACCATAGCATCTGCATATAAGTAGACCCACACGGTTTAAACCTGTGTTTAATATAGTTGTCAGCTATATTTTTTAAAAACTTGCTATAAATAAGTCAGGAGGGAATTCTAAAAAAATGTTCAAGTAATACACAGGAAATCTAAACAGAGAAATAGTGAAGTGAGATCTAGAGGAAACAAAAACAAACGACTCAGGCCAAGATGGCCAACTGGAAGCAGTTATGGTGTGTGGCCCTCAAGGAGAGGAACAAAAGGGGTGAGCAAATACAGCGCCTTCAATTGAAACATCCGGGTACTCACACTGGGACTAATCAAGGAAACAACCCAACCCAGGCAAGGAAAGCGATGAAGAAAAGCAGGACAGGACAATGGCCTACCAAGGAGCAGGAGCATGGAACCAGGGGAAGCTCCCTCACTCAGGGAAGCAGTGAGTGAATGTGTGACCCTGGAAAATCACACTTCTCCCCTGGATCTTTGCAACTCTCATCAGGAGATCCCCTCATGGAACCACTGTACTAGGGCCTTCAGTCGGACACACACAGCTGCATGGAGTTTCAGCAGAGCAGCCGCTCAGGCGCATGTGGAGGCTCAGGGGTTTCATGTACTGCGGCTCCGGGCTTCTCAGCAAACGTGATCGGTTGGACCTCTGTACATACTCCTAGGAAGGGAGCTGAATCCAGGGGGCCAAGCAGCAACGGTCTGTGGGCTCACAGAATTCCTGCTGATCGACTTTCTGGACGCACTTGCTCCCGGGAAAGCTCTGAGCCCAGTGCCCCTATGTCTGGGCTTCAGCAGGACAGGTGCAGTGGTCACTGAGGGCCTGCCCACCCGGGAAGGTGATGCACAGGCAGCCTCCAGATGGCAAAATCAGGCTGCATGTCTGGCCCGGGTGTCACGGAAGCCAGGGCAGGGATAGCCTCTGGGGCCGGATGTTTCACCAGCTCTGGGAGGACTCAGTAAATATTAAACAGCCCCTGGCATGCCAGACAAGCTTCCAGACAGGCACATGAAACACGCTGGTCCCAGCCCTCACGTGAGGTCACTGCGGCAGTCCTTCTGTCTGGTGTGGTGGGCAGAGGCCTTGGCGTGTGACTGTTGCGTGCACAGGCTCCGCGAGCAGAGCTGAGCTCAGGTTCCGCGCCTCTTTTTTTTTTTTTTTTTTCCAGGTGCAGGTACAGTTTATTCTTCACAACAGAGAAATACAAAGAGCAGAGGGTAGAGCAGCTGTGCTGTGCTGGGGCTTCCTGTATGTCCCCAGTCAGTTTGGACTCTCCAAAGCCCTTAGGCTGGAACAACTGAGTCATCCAAACAGCAAAGATGGCAGCCCACCCTTCCCTGCAGGAACTCCCTTCCAGATAGGGACAACACTGCTCCTGGTGGTTGGCTGGAATTCCAAGCCAGTGGGTCTTATCCTGTGAGGCAGCAGGGAAGTGGGGCCCACAGCCAGACTCCTTCTTTAAGCTGGTTCCTGATCCATTCCTCCTCACTGGGAGGGACCTCCCAGCTGGGCTCTCTGGCTATACCTGCTGGTGTTCTCCAGCAGATGGAGATTTGAATTCTCCTTGGGACAGAATTCTTGGTGGGAGGGGCAGGCTGCCATTTGGCTGTTTGGGTGACTTAGATGTTCCAGCCTCTTTAGATTTTCTTTTGCCTCTGCCATCCCTGAGACAGCAAGATCAATTCTTTCTTCTTTCTCCTCAATCTACCCAATGTGAAGATGATAAAGATGAAGACCTTTATGATGATCCAGTTTCACTTAATAAACAGTAAATATATTTTATCTTCCTCATGATTTTAAATAATGTATTTTCATTTTTGTAGCTTGATTATAAGAATACAGTATGTAATACATATAATATACAAAATATATGTTGTATTTGCTTTTTTTGGAGAACCTAAGCTAACCAGTGGCAGAAGCGGTACCCCAGTACAGCACAGCTGCTCTACAAAGGCATGGCCAGACTGCTTCTTTAAACGGGTCTCCTATTCGATTCCCCCTGACTGGTTAAGACCTCCCAGCTGGGGTCCTTCACTGCCTCCTACAGGTGTGTTTGTGCTGGCAGCAGGTCCATACCTCCCTTGGTCAGCACTCCCAGAGGACGGGGGTAAGTTGCCACCTTTGCTGTATTGCAGTAGTCACTGGCGATACCTTCTGGTACTGGAAAATCTGACGTGACTAGGAACTGGAACAGAATCCCAACAAACCACAGCAGCCCTACAGAAAAGTGGCCAGACTATTAAAAGAAAAAAAAAAATCCAAAGGTCAGCAACCTCAAAGATTGAAGGTAGGTAAGTCCACAAAGATGAGAAAGAATCAGAGTAAGAATGCTGAAAACTAAAAAAGCTAGAATGCCCTCTTTCCTCCAAAGGACTGCATCAGCTCTCCAGCAAGGGTTCGGAATTGAGCTGAGGCTGAGATGGCTGAAATGACAGAAATTTTGTCCATTCAGAATATGGACAAAAACAAACTTCACTGAGATAGAAGAGTATGTTGTAACCAATGCAAGGAAGCTAAAAATCATGACAAAGCATTGCAGGAGCTGACAGACAAAATAGCCAGTATAGAGAAGAACGTAGTGAACCTGATAGAGCTGAAAAACACAATATAAGAATTTCATAATGCAATCACAAATATCAATAGGAAAATAAACCAAGCAGAAGAAAGAATCTCAGAGCTTAAAGACTGTTTTCCTTGGCTAGGCATGGTGGCTCACACCTGTAATCCCAGCACTGTGAGAGGTTGAGGCATGCTAATCACCTGAGGTCAGGAGTTTGAGGCCAGCCTGGCCAAAATGGCAAAAGCCTATCTCTATGAAAAATACGAAAAATTAGCTGGGTGTGGTGGCACGAGCCTGTAGTCCCAGCTATTCAGGAGGCTGAGGCAAGAGAATTGCTTAAACCTAGGAGATGGAGGTTACAGTGAGCCAAGATCGCATCACTGCATTCCTGTCTGGGCAACAGAGTGAGACTCCATTTCAAAAAGAAACAAACAAACAAACAAACAAACCCAAGATCCATTGGTATGCTGTTTTCAAGACACCCATCCCTTATGCAATGACACACATATGCTCAAAATAAAGGGATGGAGGAAAATTCACCAAGCAAATGGAAAACAGAAAAATGCAGAGATTGCTATCCTAGTTTCTGTTGGATCACTGTGTAATCAAATTAGGAATCAAGATTAAGGAATTCATCCTAAGCCATGCAACTACATGGAAATTGCATACCTGCTCCTGAATGAAGTTTGGACAAATAACAAAATTAAGACAGAAACTGAAAAGCTCTTTGAAACTAATGAGAACAAAGATACAACACACCAGAACCTCTGGGACACAGCTAAAGCAGTGTTAAGAGGAACATTTGTAGCACTAAATGTCCACATCAAAAAGTTAGAAAGATCTCAAGTTAATAATCTAACACGACAACTAAAAGAACTAGAGAACCAAGAGTGAAGAAATCCCAAAGCTAGCAGAAGACAAGAAATAACCAAAATCAGAGCTAAATTGAAGTGGATTGAGATGCACACACACACAAAAAGCCTCTCAAAAGATCAATGAATCCAGGAGATAATATTTTTGAAAAAATTAATAAAATAGATAGATCACCAGCTAATCTAACAAAGAAGAAAAGGAAGATTCAAATAAACACAATCTGAAATAATAAGGGGGATATTACCAGTGACCTCACAGAAATATAAACAACTGCCAGAGAATATTATAAACACCTCTATGCACATGAACTAGAAAATCTAGAAGAAATGGATACATTGTGGACACATACACCCTCCCAAGAATTAACCAGGAAGAAATTAAATCCCTGAACAGACCAATAATGAGTTCTGAAATTGAGGCAGTAATAAATAGCCTACCAACCAAAAAAAGCCCAGGACTATGTGGATTCATAGCTGAATTCTACTAGATGTACAAAAAGGAGCTGGTACCATTTCTACTGAAACTATTCAAAAAATTTGAAAAGGTGAAACTTCTCCCTAACTCATTCTATAATGCCAGTCTCATCCTGATACCAAAAACTGCCAGAGCTACAATAACAAAACAAAGAAAACTTTAGGCCAATATCCTTGATGAAAATCAATGTAAAAATCCTCAACAAAATACTTCCAAACCAAATTCAACAGCACATCAAAAAGCTTATCTACCAAGATCAAGTAGGCTTCATCCCTGGGATCAAAGTTGGTTCAACATATGCAAATCAATAAATGTGATTCATCACATAAACAGAACTAAAGACAAAAACCACGTGATTATCTCAATAGATGCAGAAAAGGATTTCAATAAAATTCAACATCCCTTCATGTAAAAACTCTCAATCAACTAGGTATTGAAGGACTATACCTCAAAATAATAACAGCCATCTATGACAAATCCACAGCCAACATCATATTGAATGGGCAAAACCTGGAAGCATTCCCCCTTGAAAACCAGCACAAGACAAGGATGCCCTCTTTCACCACTCCTATTCAACATAATATTGTAAGTTCTGACCAAAGCAATCAAACAAGAGAAAGAAAGAAGGGGTATTCAAATAGGAAGAGAGGAAGTCAAACTATCCCTGTTTGCAGATGACATAATCTTATATCTAGAAAACCCCACTGTCTCAACTCAAAAGTCTCTTAACCTGACGATCAACTTCAGCAAAGTATTAGGATACAAAATAAATGTGCAAAAATCGTTGGTATTCCTATACACCAACAACAGTTAAGCTGAGAGCCAAATCATGAATGAACTCCCATTCACAGTTGACACAAAACCAATAAAATAACTAGGAATACACCAAACCAGGGAGGTGAAAGATTTCTACAAGGGTAACTACAAATCACTGCTCAAAGAAATCAGAGATGATACCAACAAAGGAAAAAACATTCCATGTTCATGGATAGAAAAAAATCAATATTGTTAAAATGGCCATACTGCCCAAAGCAATTTATAGGTCCCATTAATTATATTCCCATTAAACTGCCCTTGACATTCTTCACAGAACTTGGAAAAAAGCTATTTTAAAATTCATATGGAACCAAAAAAGAGCCTGAATAGCCAAGGCCATCTTAAGTAAAAAAGAACAAAGCTGGAGGCATCACACTACCCAACTTCAAACTATACTACAGGGCTACAATAGCCAAAACAAGATGATAGTGGTACAAGAACGAATACATAGACCAATGGAACAAAATAGAGAACCCAGATATAAGATTGCACACCTACACTTATCTGATTTTCAACAATCCTGAGAAAAACAAGCAATGGGGAAAGGATTCCTTTTTCAATAAATGGTACTGGGATAACTGACTAGCCATGCATGGGAGATTGAAACTGGATTCCTTCCTTATACCATATTCAAAAATCTACTTGAGATGGATTAAAGATATAAATGTAAGACCCTGAACTATAAAAACCTGGAAGACAACTTGGCAATACCATTCAGCACATAGGCATAGGCAAAGGTTTCAAGATGAAGATGCCAAAAGCAATTGCAACAAAAGCAAAAATTGACAAATGAGATCTAATTAAACTAAAGAGCTTCTATACAGCAAAATAAACTACCAACAGACTAAACGGACAATCTACACAATGGGAGAACATTTTTGCAATCTATGCATCTTACAAAGGTCTAATCTCCAGCATCTATAAGAAACTTAAATTTACAAGAAACAAATGACTCTATTACAAAGTAGGCAAAGGACATGAAGAGACACTTCTCAAAAGAAGACACACATGTAGTCAATAAGCATATGAAAAAAAGTTCAACATCTTTGATCATTAGAGAAATGCAAATCAAAACCATGGTGAGATATCATCTAATACCAGTCAGCAAGGGTGGTATTAAAAAGTCAGAACATAACAGATGCTGGCAAGGCTGTGGAGTAAAAGAAACACTTATACACTGTTGGTGGGAATGTAAATTACTTAAGCCATTGTGGAAGACAGTGTGGTGACTCCTTAAAGACCTAAAGACAGCAATGCCATTCAACCCAGCAATGCCATTCAACCCAGCAATACCATTACTGGCTAGATACTCAAAGGAACATAAATCATTTTATCATAAAGACACATGCATATGTATGTTCATTGCAGCAGTATTTACACTAGCAAAGACATGGAATCAACCTAAGTGCCCATCAATAATAGACTGGATAAGGAAAATGTGGTACATATACCATGGGAATACTATGTAGTCTTTAAAAAGAATGAGATAATGTCTTTTACAGGGACATGATGCAGCTGTAGGCCACTATCCTTAGCAAACTAACACAGGAACAGAAAACCAAATACTGCATGTTCCCACTTATAAGATGATAACTCATGGACACATAGAGGGGAACAACACATCTTGGGGCCTTCAGAGGATGGAGGGTGGCTCCCGTGATGTATGTTTACTTATATAACAAACCTGCACATGTATCCTTGAACTTAAAATTAATGTTAAAAAATTAAAAAAAAATAAAATGACAGATTTATGTGAGAGCATAACAATTACCTTAAATGTAAATGGTCTCAATACACTAATAAAAAGACAGATTGGTAGAGTATATAAGAAAATGTGACCCAAATGTATGCAGCATATAAGAAACTCAGTTCAGTCTGGGTGTGGTGGCTTGAGCCTATAATCCCAGCACTTTGGGAGGCCAAGGTCAGAGGATTGCTTGAACCCAAGAGCTCAAGACCAGCCTGGGCAACATAACAAGACTCAGCCTCAAAAAATGTTAATTAAATTAAAACAATGAAACTCAGTTCAAATCAACAACATAGGTAGATTGAAAGTAAAAGGATGGGAAAAGCTATACCATGTAAACAATCAGTAATAGTGGAAGTGTCTATGTTAATATCTGATAAAGTACATTTCAGAAAAAGAAAATTACTAGAGCCAAAGAGGGCCAGTAGAGCATAATAACAGAATGAATTCATCAGGAAGACATAATGGTCCTAAATGTGTGTGAATCAAATAACAGAGCCTCAAAACACATGAAATAAAAATTGATGGAGCTGAAAGGAGAAACAGACAAATTCATGATTATGTCCCCTCCTGGCACATGCTATACATGCTATTTAAACAACACAATCACCAACAAGTTCTAATTGACATACATAGAAAACAGCATCCAAAGCATCCATAAGACATTGATCAAGATAGGCCATGTCCTGGCTATAAAGCAAGCCTTAACAAATATAAAAGAACTGAAATGATACAGAATGTATTCTCTGATCTTAATGGAGTCAAACTAGAAATCAATTACAGGAAAACAATGAAGGAAAAGCTCTAAAATGTGGAAATTAACAGACTTCGAAATATTCCATTGCTCAAAAAGGGAGTCTCAAGGAAATTTTAAAATACTTTAAATTCAATGAAAATGAAATTACAATGTATCAAAATTTGTGGAATGTAGCTTAAAGCAGGGCTAAGAGGGAAATTTATAGCATTATGCTTATATTAGAAATGAGGAAAGGCCAAAACAGAGAAAAAGTAAAGTGAGATCTACAGGAAACACATTTAAAAAACCCAATAAAATAGCAGATTTATGTGACAACATAACAATTATTTTAAATGTTAGTGGTCTAAATACGCTAATCAAAAGACAGACTGGTAGAGTGTATAAGAAAATGTGACTGAATTGTATACTGCATATAAGAAACTCAGTTCAAGATGGGTGTGTTTAAAATCAATGCAGTGGCTCAACGCCTGTAATTCCAACACTTTGGGAGACTGAGTAGGGCAGATCGCTTGAGGTTAGAAGTTTGAGATCAGCTTGGCCAACCTGGTGAAACCCTGCCTCTACTAAAAACACAAAAATTATCCAGGCATGGTGGTGGGCACCTGTAATCTCAGCTACTTAGGAGGCTGAGGCAGGAGAATTGCTT
>NW_016107363.1:3521693-3555384 GCF_001604975.1 Cebus imitator
AAAAAAAAAAAAAAAAAAAAAAAAAAAAAAAAAAAAAAAAAAAAAAAAAAAAAGAAGAAGAAGAAAAGAAAAAATAAAGTTAATACAGTACTACTTTAAGAAATTAGAAAAAAGGAGCAAAATAAACTGAAAGTAAGCAGAAGAAATAAGAAAGAAAAGAGCAGACATCAATGAAACAGGAAATAATGGAGAAAATCAGTGAACAGAAAACCTAATCCTTAAGAAAAAAATCAACAAAATGGACAAACCTCTGGTATAACTTACCAAAATAAAAACAGATGAGAAAGAAATACCCTATTTCAGGAATGAAAAAGCTATCACCATGGATCTTGCAACCATTAAAAACACAGTAAGATAATACTATTAACAACTTTATCATCATACATTCAGCAACTCAGAAGAAATGAACCAAATCCTTAAAAACAACAAACTACCAAAACTCAACCAATATGAAACAGATGATCTGAATAACCCTGTAAGTATTAAAGAAATTGAGTTCATAATTGAAAAGCTCTCGTAAAATAAATCTTCAGGCCAAGATGGCTTCATTGGAGAATTCTATGAAACACTTGAAGAAAAATTAACCTCAATTTTATATAATGTATCCCAGAAAACAGAAGAGGAAAAACTTCTCAACTTAATTTCTGAGAAGTTTTATATTACCCTAATACCAAGCTAGATAAAGTCAATACAAAAGGAGACAATTGCACATCAATATCTCTCATAAACTTAGATGCAAACATCTTCAACAAAATATTAAGAAACTAAATACAACAATCTGCTAAAAAATCGTACACCACATTCACTGAGATTTATTACAGCTGTACAAGGCTCATTCAACATTTGAAAATAATATAATGCACCATATCAACAAACTATAAGAGAGAACTCATATATATTTATAATACATTATAAATATATAATGTATTACACACACACACACACATAAATACTTAAAAACCTACCAAAGATTTCCAAGACTTTTTTTTTTTTTTTTTTGAGACAGAGTCTTGCTCTGTTGCCAGGCTGGAGTACAGTCTGGCTCACTACAACCTCCACCTCCTGGGTTCAAGAGATTCTTCTTCCTCAGCCTCCCGAATAGCTGGGACTACAGGTGCATGCCACCACACCCAGCTAATTTTTGTGTGTTTAGTATAGATGGGGTTTCACCATGTTGCCAGGATGGTCTCAACTTCTTGACTTTGTGATCCATCTGCCTTGGTCTCCCAAAGTGCTGAGATTACAGGCATTGAGCCACCATGCCTGGCCAAGACTTTTACACTGAAAATGTTGCTGAGATTTTAAAGAAGACCTAAATAAATGGAGATATATACCATGTTCATGGGTTGTTAAACTAAATATTGTTAAAACTTCACTCCAAGTTGATTTACATATTATACTTAATCCCAATATAAAGTATACTCATCTTTTTAAATAAAAATTGAGTTTTTATTGACAAAACAGTTTCTTTTAACTTTTAAGTTAAGGGAGGCATGTGCTGGTTTGTTACATAGGTAAACTTGTGTCATGGGGTTTGCCGTACAGATTATTTCGTCATCCAGAAATTAAGCCTAGTATCCATTAGTTATTTTTCCTGATCCTCTCCCTCCTCCCACTCTCCAATCTCTGAAAGACCCCCAATTTGTGTTGTTCTTTCTCTGTGTCTATTTGTTCTCATTATTTAGCTCCCACTTATAAGTGAGAACATGCAGTGTTTGGTTTTCTGTTCCTGTGTTAGTTTGCTAAGGATAGTGGCCTCTAGCTGCATCCATGTTCCTGCAAAGGAGATGATCTCATTCTTTTTTATGGCTGCATAGTATTCTACGGTGCATATGTACCACATTTCTTTATCCATTCTATCACTGATGGGCATGTAGGTTGATTCCATGTCTTTGCTATTGTGAATGGTGCTGCAATGAACATACACACCCATGTGTCTTTATAATAAAATGATTTATGTTCTTTTGTTTATGTTTCCCAGTAATGGGATTGCTGGGTTGAATGGCATTGCCGTCTTGAGGTCTTTGAGGAATCACCACACTGTCTTTCACAATGACTGAGGTAATTTACATTCCCACCAATGATGTATAAGCATTTATTTTTCTCCATAAACTTGCCAGCATCTGTTGTGTTTTACTTTTTCATAGTAGACATTCTGACTGGGTTAGATGATATCTCACTGTGGTTTTGATTTGCATTTCTCTAATGATCAGTGATGTTGAGCTTTTTTGTTTTTTTCATATGCTTGTTGGCTACATGTATTTCTTCTTTTGAAATGTGTCAACAAAACAGACTTTAAAATTACATGTAGATGCAAATAAATTAGAATTGCCAAAACAAAGAAGAATGAAGTTGGAGGCCTTAGTGTACGTTGGATTGGAGCATATCTCTTCTCTATTATTGCATTCATCATGTTTTTCTGTAATTGTTACTAATGTAAGGGACCTGTCTTAATCATCTCTGTGACCCTTCACACAATCACAAATGTTTTCAGTAAAATGTGTTGCATTGGTTTAAAAGTAAAAACAATTTTGTATTCATATGATTTTTATTTGAGAAGACAGGAAAGACTGGGCATCTCAACCGCTGAACAAATGGGCAGGACTCTATGTAATAGCATCAGAAATAGGGCCAGCTTTTTCTTTTTCCAAGAGCAAGGTGTCCAGAATCTTGGGACTCTGGTTTCCATTTAACACATGGGAAACATCCCTTGAGGTTATTCAGTGAGTTTGGTTTTACATCAAGGAATTACTGGGAGTCTAGCTTCAGTCAATCTTGGATTGAATTATTCATTGTAATTACTGCTTGCCTATTAACATCTTTCTTATATTGACTCTGATGACTCTAGTCTTTGATTGCATGTGGCTTCTGTACCTTTAACATCATACATCACTCAGTTCTCTAAGGTGAGCCAAGGGCTCTCTTCTTTCAATATTTAAGGTAAACTCCTTAGTTTTGGACACCAGCCCATGGATTTTACATCTTGCCAATTCTCTAATACTTTATTCTTAATCCACAGCCTTGTGGACTTTAAAAAATAGCTCTGATAATTCCAAAAGGCCATTTACTTTATCTTGACAGAAGCTGCAAATTGGCATTGATCCATGTTTGTGTATTTCTAACCATTATTCCTACCCAAAGTTGTTTATTTGTGACAAGATTTGACCCAGTTTAGTGCCCATTGAGATTATCCACCATGGCTTTTGAAATAATCTGTTTTTTGATTATCTCCTGGAAACTTCACAGCACACTACTGAAGTCATTCCAGCTGAAGCTCGTTTTCCCTTTCATTAGATCATTAAGGACAGCATCAAATCAAGTATACAAAGAAGCTTTTTCCATCCAGAAAAATTTAAAGTGCTCCAATTCCGTTTTCTGGGTTTCTCATTCTCACATTTCCTAACCAAGAAGATTTAGATAGTATCAAGGTGAGGCAAAACAAATAATCTGTTTAGATAAATATATTCAACACTGTCTTCTCTGAGGGTAGGAGTAGGTCACACAAACAAGGCATATGCATTGAATTATCAGACTTAATCTCACAGGTGTCATCTACATGTAGATGCTGAAGTTTATATCCAACCAATCACTGTTTGTTGGGCATCTATAGCATGCCACATTAACACTCTAAGGATTCCAAACATGAAAAAGAAAAGGTTTCCAGACATAAGTATGCAAATCAAGCCAAGAAGTATGTAATAAAGACCAATGAAGAAGTATAAAGTAATGCTACTGGAACTGAAGAGGGAAAAACCTTCCATTTGGCCAGATCTTAGGAGATTCCATGGCAGAACATGGTATTTGAACTGGACCTTGAAGTATGGATAACAGTTCCAACAGGAATGGAGGACATGCCATATGGATAAAACAGCACTTGCAAAAATCTAGAGATTGGAAAGTCATGGGCTATGTGCATAATCTTTTGGTCAGCAAAGCTTCAATATGCCAGCTGCTTTCTTTCTAAGGGTGAAGATATAGAAAGCAGTTTATAAGTTTGATCAAGAGCTAACTCTGAGCAGAGTGCAGTGGTTCCCACCTATAATCCCAACAATTTGGGAGGCTGAGACAGGCAGATCACTTTAGGGTCAGGAGTACAAGGCCGGCCTGGCCAACATGGTGAAATTCTATCTCTACTAAAAACAGAAAAATTAGCCAGCCATGATGGCACATGCCTATAATCTCAGCTACTCCATGGCTGAGGCACAAGAATAGCTTGAACCTGGCAGGTGGAGGTTGCAGTGAGCCAAGATCCTGCCACCGCACTCCAGCCTGGGTGACAGAGTGAGACTCCGTCTGGGGAGTGGGGAGATTAAAAAAAAAAAGAGTTAACCTTGGACAGAAGCATTGTAGAAACTGCTCATTTGCAGGAGTAGATACGTTTTCTCAAATACTAGCTTAGTCACTCAGTAGACTCCAATCCATATTTAAAGATATGAGTCCTATGCCTGTGCTCTGTTAAGAAGAAAAATAAGCCTCAGAATAGTGATGTGACTCGTCCAAGCCAATCCGCTATGTTGATGAAGACCTTGATCTCAAAATGAAGTCCCTCAAATTTCAGTTCAGTCATTATCCATACTAGGAAGAAGAACTGGAGGGTAACATCAAATCATTTTACTCAAATGTGGAATGTAATTTTTATGTAGCCATTATCATATTTTCATATAATTCAGAAAATTAAGGTGACTCAGAAAATTTTGTTTGGTTTAAGCTAACATAACATTAGTTTTCAAATTCTGAGCTTACACTTCAGGTATGACCATTAGGGATGGGGAAGAAATGAAATGCATCAGGATTGTACTGAGTGAAAAGTAGATGCAAACATTAATATGCAATATTTATGAATACTAACCACATGTAGGGTCCCAAGAGTTCACATACATCATCTCACTTAATGCTTGTAACAGCGCTCAGAAGCTGATACTATCATTTCTATTTTACACTTGAGGAAATTAATGCACAGTTAATTAACTTGACTTAGGTCCCATAGCTAGTAAGTGGAAGAGCTGGGCAATCTGGCTCAACTACTTACCCTCAACTGCTAGGCTAAGCACAATGGGGAAGAAAATGGTACGTCTCTCATATTGTTGCTATGAGCATTTCATGAGTTCATACATATGAAGTGCCTACTTCCACATCTGGTGCGTGGTAGGTTCTCAGAAATAATAAAAACTGTGATTGGAAGATGAAGTTCCTTGCCTAGAGTCGCATGTTGTTCGGCTGACTAAAGAGCATCATGATGTTCACCCTTATAGTAATTATAATAATAATGTCATGTGTTGTTGTTTAATTTTGTTTCAGAAATCTTGTATATTTTCACAGGCCAGTAAAAGTAAAATTTGAGTTCCCTGTTATGCTTATGCGAAACGAAAGTAAATATGCACGAGTTCATACTTCGACATCATGACTTGAGCATTTTTAAATGATAGACGCTCTGCTCGTGTACATAGCAGCATTATTCACAATAGCCAAAAGGTGGAAGCAACCCAAATGTCCATTAACAAGGGAAAGGCAAAATGTGCTACATCCACACAAGAGAATACTATTCAGTGTTAAAAAGGAAATAGATCCTGACACATGCTACAAAATGAGTGAACCCTGAAGATATCATGATAAGTGAAATCTGCCAGTCACAAAAGGACAAATGCTTTATAATTCACTTTATATTAGATACCTAGAGTAGTCAAATTCAGAGAAACAGAAAGTAGAATGGTGGTTACCAGGGACTGCGGAAAGGGAGAAATTGGGAATCATTGCGTTTGATGGGTACAGAGTTTCAGATTTGCAAGATGAAAAAAGTTCTGGAGATTGATGACAGTTGTACAACAACATGAATGTATTTAACGCCACCAAATTGTACACCTAAAAATGGTCAAAATGGTAAATGCTGTTATTTATATTATACTACAGTTTAAAAGACGTATGTGCTGAGAAATCGAAATTTTTTATATTCAACCAAGACGCAAAGGGCTTCACAATCATCTCAGTAAAAATGAGGCATTTTTGAAAACAGGGAGAAGTTATTTCCTTGCTTACTCATTGTGAATGCTACTCGGCAAAAGTTTTGTCTGAGTATCGAAACATGTTAATTGAGGCCTTTGGTATTCAGCAGTCAAATGCTGGGTTTCAATAATCCTCTTTGTTCTTTCTCTGATGTTCTTATTTCCAGAATCTAATTCTCCTGGGGAATGTACTACTCCCTTACAGCAGGTGATCAGTTTTTACAATCATTCAAAACTTTGAGGCAGTTATGGGTGGGAGGCCGCAGGAGGGAGAGATGCTATTATCTCAGGGATACCGTGTTAAGATTAAATTGGATTCTTCAGTTCCTTCTAGAAAAGGGAATGAGAGATAGTATTTTATGAGCACCCTTTAGCACCCGTGGTTTGAGCAACCACACTGGGCACTTTGTGTATGTTACTGTATTTAATTCTGATGGCACAGGAATAAAAGAAAATTTGTCAAATCATAAGAGATTGCAAGTGTTTTCCCTCCTCTCATTTCTAAGGGCGGAGTCCTACTGACTTATTACTCAGGGAACTACCTTTGTTGTAAACAAAATCAAGACATATAGAACTTCAGTTGATCCACAGTTCAATGCTTCGGCATTTTGTACAAACAGGACTTTGGCTCGGGGCTGGCCTGTGTATTGTTGCATCCCTGGCCTCCACTTGGGAATGGTGGATATATGTTAAATGGTTGAGGCTTGGAGGGCACAGGGAAGTGAGATTAGAGAGGTGATAGAGCTGGATGTTTAGGACCATTTTTGGGAGAGAAAAAAAGGGGAATTTCTGCAACAATTCAGAAAGACAGAGTCCCAAAATAATTTTCAAGAAGCTATCTATTAAGAGTGAATATTCCCCCTTACAAGTTTCTTGAACATTTACATCAAGATTTGAGTTGCTCTGAACTGTGCTTTTCTATTGGTTTGTTTTTCTTTCTTTTTTTTTTTTTTGGTAGGGGATGGAGTCTCATTCTGTAGTCCAGACTGAAGTGCAGTGGCATGATCTCGGCTCACTGCAGCCTCCGCCTCCTGGGTCCTGGTTCAAGCAATTCTCCTTCAGCCTCCCAAGTAGCTGGGATTACAGACATGAGCCACTATGCCCAGCTAATTTTTGTATTTTTTAGTAGAGATGGGGTTTCTCTATGTTGGCCAGTCTGGTCTTGAACTCATGACCTCGTGATCCGCCCGCCTTGGCCCCCCAAAGTGCTGGGATTGCAGGCGCGAGCTGCCGTGCCCGGCCAGTTTGCTGTTTTTATGATGTGATTTTGTGTCCAAACTGGGCCACATGGTAGGGTTGTGTGTAGATTTTTTTGTGGGTTATGCTTAGAACAGTTCTTTGTAAAATCCTTAGGCTTCAATGACGTTTAATTTTCCCATTAGAAAAGTGGTAAGAATTAATTAAATGATAATCACTGATGGAGTAGTGATAGAGTTTTCAATGAAAGGTCAAGTTCTTCTTTAACCTTGTTCTTTAGTATTTTCTGCATTTTCTAGAAGTTGCCCTTACCTCTTAGAAAGGTCAAATTGCATATTGTACTCTTCTTTTTTTTTTTTTTCCTTGAAACAGAGTCTTGCTCTGTCGCCCGGCTGAGGTGCAGTGGCACAATCTTGGCTCACTGTAACCTCCGACTCCCTGGTTCAAGCAATTCTCCTGCCTCAGCCTCTCCCGTAGCTGGGATTACAGGTACGTGCCACCATGCCCAGCTAATTTTTTTTGTATGTTTAGTAGAGACGGGGTTTCACCATGTTGGCCAGGATGGTCTCAATCTCCTGACCTCAGGTAATCCGTCTGCCTCCACCTCCCTAAATGCTGGGATTACAGGTGTGAGCCACCACGCTCTGCCATATATTGTACCATTCTGTCATTTTTTAAAAATACTTCCACAAGAGCCAAACCATGTTTAGCTTTCTTTTTTTTTTTTTTCTTTTTGATACAGGGTCTCACTCCATTGTCCAGGATGGTGGAGAGTGGTGCAATCACAGATCACTGCAGCCTCAACCTCCCGGGCTCAATAATTCTCTCACCTCAGCCTCTTGAGTACCTGGCTCCAGGCGCATGAGCCGCCATAGCCGACTAATTTTTTATTTTTGTGTAACGACAGGGTCCCTGTATGTTGCCCAGGCTGGTCTCAAGCTCTTGGACTCAAGTGATCCTCTTGCTTTGCCTTCCCAAAGTGTTGGAATTATAGGTGTGTGCCCAGCCAGTTTAGCTTTCTAGAGCTTGTAAAAAGACTAGTAAGAAAAGACACGCCTGCCCCCGCCTCCCTCCCCCATTTTTTAAATGATTACATTCAGAGTAAATTTAACATCTGACCATCAGGTCTGTCTGTACATTTCTTACTGCTGCTGTAATAAGTTATAACAAATTTAATGACTTAAAAATATAAGCAGTAACTCACAGTTCTGGAGGTCCAAAACCAGTCTTAGTGAGCTGGAGTCACAGTGTGGTAGGGATGCACTCCTTCCGGAGGCTTTAGAGAAGAGATTGTATTTCCTTGCTTTTTCTAGCGTCTAGAGGCTGCCGGCATTCCTTAGCTTTCGGCCTTGCATCACTTCAATGTCTGTTTCTCTCATCACATCTCCCTCTCTCTTTCACCTGCCTGCCTCTTTCTTAATAAGGACGCTTGTGATTACATTGGGCCTACCTGGAAAATCCAGGATCATCTCCCTTCTCAAGATCTTTAATTACATCTGCAAAGTACCTTCACATGTTCCAGGGATTAGACTGTCGACATCTTTGGGGGTCATTACTCTAACTACTGCAGTAAGGGTAGAAAAATGTGCAGTGTGGCTGGGCAAGGTAGCTCACACCATAATCCCAGTGCTTTGGGAGGCTGAGGCGAGTAGATCATTTGAGGTCAGGAGTTTGAGACCAGCCTGGCCACCATGGTGAAACCCTGTCTCTAATTTAAAAATGTAAAAATTAGCTGTGTGTGGTAGCAGGTGCCTGTAATCCCAGCTACCCAGGGGGCTGAGGCAGGAGAATCAATTTAGCCCGGGAGGCGGGGGTTGTAGTGAGCCAAGACTGCACCATAGTGCTTCAGCCTGGGATAGAGCAAGGCTCCATCTCAAAAAAAGAAGAAGAAGAAAAAAAGAATGTTTGGTGTGCGTGGTCTCATTCTGATAATATGCTCAAGTTGTTCCATGGACTTGATTTTTTTTAAATATGTAAAATCATTAGGCTTAAATAACATTTAATTTTTACATTAGGAAAGTGATAAGAATTTATCAAATGATAATAATCTTGATGGAGTACTGATACAATTTTTAATAAAAACTCAAGCTCCTCTTTAACCTCATTCCCAGTATCTAATTAACAGGTCTATCCAGAAGAACAGAGTGATGTCTACAGCAAGTTCAATGGTTCTCCTGAAAAATACGACACATCTGATAGCTACATCTATGGAATAAAATCTCTCCCAACAGATTCAAAAGGATTACACCCCAAGCACAGTGCATTGCACACGGTAGTGGCTCATAAATATTGGCTAAATGATCAAAAGCCTGTACAGCCATACCAGGTTTTATTAATGTTGAAATACGTTGGCAGGAGATGGGCCCAAAAGCTGTTAAGTCATTTGTTATATATTTAGGGATAATGTGATCTGATCGGCGCCACGTAACTTCTGGTGATGCTCATGATTTGAGTGTATTAGAGTTTATGGCGTTTCATTTCACTTATTCCTTGTGAAGCTCATGCTGAAGCCATTTTCTCTGAAGCTTCTCCTCTTTACTCAGTTTGATCATACTTGATGGGGCAAAATCCTGTATGCTTCAAAACAGTTCCTTCTGGAAGTTCAGTTGAGGGCTGAAGAGAGTCTAGTGTAGAAGGTAAGAGCATGGGCTCAGCAGCCAGGCGGACGGTGGGCTCAGATCCTGTCTCGGCCTCTTGCTAGAAGGCATAAGGACAACGCTCACCCTCAGTTTTCTCACCGGAAAAGGAGAATAGTGCACCCCGATTCAGGGTTGTGGCAAGGATTCAAGGGGAACCATGTGAAATGCAATCAGTGCCTGCCATTCAGTGCCCACTTAGTACATGAGAACGAATATTTGTCCAATTGAATTATTACCTATCAACCCATTGGGTTGTAAAACAGACCTTCTAGCATTTTTTCTGTGTCCATGACTATTTTGAGGAGGCTTTTTGGGGAAAAACCTATCTAGACAAGAGGATATTTATGTCTCATCAACTTTTTGGAAAGTGGCGGGTGTAAATAGATAAGAAAATGAATATATCGTAAGCACAAAATACTAACGAATACAACAGAAGAAGAGGCTCTGGCTGGCTCTCACCCTTCTCACCCTTTGCCCAAGGCTTATGGGTAAGTGTGGAAGGAACACAGCAATCTGCTGATATTGTCTGAGCTCCTATAATGTGCAGTGCTTGCCAGTGATGCATGAGAGATAGAAAAGATGTGAAAATGAGGCTGTGTTGCTCTGCCTCTTTGCAATTAGCCAGTGACCTCCTATGAGCTTTATAGGAATCACCTCTCATGATCATAACCTGCAATGCCAGAGTTTTCCCCATGTCATAGAAGAGGAAATGGAGACACCCCTGGGAGGTAAGGCAGCTGGAGCGTGAACTCAGGGCTGCATCTGAGTTGTACAGCCCAGTTACTGTTCACTCTGCCTTCCTGCCTCCCACTCACTATACTCAAGGAGAATATTGAGTTGTGGAGAGCATATCTACATGCATGAACAAAATCTATAACACTGAGAGATACAAAATGGGCACACACTATAGGGTAGAGACAATAGGGTGGCTCTGGGAGTTCCTAGCAAGAGGCCTGGAGTACCCACGAAAATGGTGAAGTCTGACCTGGGTCTTAGAAGCAACAGCCATCAGAAACTCCAAGGAAATGGATAGGATTGTCCAAGTAAGCAGGATGGCCTGAACAAAATGGGGATGAGAGGAAGCACAGCAAGGAGGATGAAAGTTTCGATTTTTAATTTTTTTTTTTTTTGAGACAGACTTTCACGTTTGTCACTCAGGCTGGAGGGCAGTGGTGTGATCTCTGCTCACTGCAACCTCTGCCTCCTGGGTTCAAGCCATCCTCCTGCCTCAGCCTCCTGAATAGCTGGGATTACAGGAGCCCACCACCACACCTGGACGATTTTTTTTTTTTTTTTGCCTTTTTAGTAGAGGTGTGTTTTTGCCATGTTGGCTAGGCTGATCTCGAACTGCTGACTTCAGGCGATTGGCCCAACTCGGCCTCCCAAAGTGCTGGGATTACAGGCGTGAGCCACCACACCCAGCCAAAAGGTTCAATTTTTATGTTTGCCCTTGGACTGATTGGTAGTGTACTAAGTTGGAAGTTGTGAAGCTGTTTCGGGGTTAGAGAGAAGGCTGATCAATTGGCAATGTGCGCCTCGGGTAGGCTATTACATAGAGAAAGAGTCACACATTTGATTATGAATTGCCTACACGACTATGACTGCATCCATTCAAGTAAAATACAGAGCAGTGGGGCAGACTATGGTTATAAGGGTAATGGAATTGACTTAGGATTTTTAACCTCTTTCAAAAGAAGGCCCTTGATGGTGTAAATGAGTAATGAAATTCAAAACATGAGGTATAAAATGGTACAGCTGCTGTAGAAAACAAGTTAAACATAGAATTACCATAAGACCTAACAATTCCACTCTGAGATATATACATGCATACCTTGGTGTTTTTTTTTTTTTTTTCCCTTCCCTTTATCATGCCTCACAGATACTGCATTTTTTAAGATTGAACGTTTGTGGCAACCCTGTGTTGACTGAGCCGTCAGCACCATTTTTTCCAAAAGCCTATGCTCACTTTGTGTGTCTGTGTCACATTTTGGTAACTCTGGCAATATTTCAAACGCTTTTATTATTACCATATCTGTTATGGTGCTCTGTGACAATTCATCTTTGATGTTACTATTGGAATTGTTTTGAGGTTCCACAAACTGCACCCATATTAGGCGGCAAACTTAATCCATAAACGTGGTGTTCTGACTACCCCACTGACAGGTCATTCTTCTGTCTCTCTCTTCCTCTCTCTCTGTCTCTCTCTCTCTCTCTTTGAACCTCCCTGTTCCCTGAGACGCAACAATATTGAAATTAGACCAGTGAATAACCTGATAATGGCCTCTAAGTGTTGAAGTGAAAGGGACAGTTGTGTGTCTCTTAAAACTTTAATTAAAAGCTAGAAATGATTAAGGTTAGTGAAGAAGACATGTCAAGAGCTGAGACAGGCCAAGCACAGTGGCTCATGCCTGTAATCCTAGGGCTTTGGAAAGCCGAGGTGGGAGGATTGAGACCAGGCTGGGCAACATGGCGAGATCCCAACTCTACAAAAAAGTTAAAAATTAACTGGATATGGTGGCTCGTGCCTGTGGTCCTGGCTACTAGAGTCCAAGGAAGGAGGGTCACTTGAGCCCATGAGTTCAGGAGAGCAATGAACTATGATCGTACCTCTGTACTCTAAGCTGGGTGACAGAGTGAGACCCTGTCTCAAGAAAAAAAAGAAAAAGAAAAAGAAAAAGCTGAGATAGGCTAAAATCTAGGCCTCTTGTGCCAAACAGTTAGCCAAGTTGAGAATGCAAAGGAAAAGCTCTTGAAGGAAATTAAAAGTGCTACTGCAGTGAACAGTGCTGATAGGGAGAAAGTTTGAGTGGTCTGGATGGAAGATCAAAAAGTCACAACATTCCCTTAAACTAAAGCCTAATCCAGAGCAAGGTCCCAATTCACTTCTTCTTTTTTTTTTTTTGGTGGGGGAGGGGCAGAGTCCTGTTCTGTTGGCCTAGGCTGGAGTGTAGTGGCACAATCTTGGCTCACTGCAACCTCTGCCTCCTGGGTTGAAGCACTTCTCATGCCTCAGGCTCCTGCGTGGCTGGGATTACAGGCATATGCCACCATGCCCGGTTAATTTTTTGTATTTTTTAGTAGAGATGGTGTTTTGCCATGTTGGCCAGGCTGGTCTCGAACTCCTGGCCTCAAGTGATCTGCCCGCCTCGGCCTCCCAAAACGTTGGGATTATAGGCGTGAGCCACTGCGCCCAGTCCAATTATCTTCAATTGTATGAAGGCTAAGATAGGTGAGGAAGGTGCAGAAGAACAGTGTGAAGCACGCAGGGGTTGATTCAAAAGGTTTAAGGACTGACGCTGTCTCCATAACATAAAAGTGCAAGGGAAGCAGAAAGTGCTGATAGAGAAGCTGCAGCAAGTTATTCTGAAGATCTAGCTACGATCATCCATGAAGGTGGCTGCACTAAACCTAAGGTTTTCAGTGTAGACAAAAGCAGTCTTCTATTGGAAGAAGATGCCACCTAGAACTTTTCTACCTAGCGAGAGAAAGTCAAAGCCTGGTTTCAAAGCTTCAAAGTCCAGGCTGTCTCTCTTGTTAGGAATTAATGTAGCCGATGACTTTAAGTGGAAGCCAGTGCTCATTGGCCGTTCCCAAAACCCTAGGTCCTTGAGAATGATGTGCAATCAATTGCCTGTGCTCTAGAAATGGAATATCAAAGCCTGGATGACACATATCTGTTTACAGCATGATTTACTGAACATTTTAAGCCCACTGTTGAGACCTAAGAAAAAAAGATATCATTCAAAATATTATTGCCATTAACAATGAACCTGGAGCTCTGATGGAGATATACAAGGAGATGAACGTTGTTCTCGTGTCTGCTAACACAGCATTCATTCTGCAGCACATGAATCAAGAAATAATTTCAACTTTCAAGTCTTATTATTTAAGAAATACATTTTGTGAGACTATAGCTGCCATGGATACTGATTCCTTTGATGCATCTAGATAGAGGCAATTGAATCCCTTCTGGAAAAGCTTAACCATACTAGATGCCATTAAGAACATTTGTGATTCAAGAGAGGAGGTCAAAATAGCAACATGAACGGAAGTTTGAAAGAAGTTGATTCCAACTCTTACGAATAACTTGGAGAGGAAAAAGACT
The DNA here is from genome assembly GCF_001604975.1 of Cebus imitator. Taxonomy (NCBI): domain Eukaryota; kingdom Metazoa; phylum Chordata; class Mammalia; order Primates; family Cebidae; genus Cebus; species Cebus imitator. The sequence goes on from NW_016107363.1 coordinate 3,535,634, forward strand.
TCAGTGGAGGAAGTAACTGCAGTTATGGTGGAAATAGCAAGAGAATTAGAATTAGAAGTGGAGCCTGAGGATGTGACTGAACTGCTGTCATCTCATCATACAATTTCAACGGACAAGGAGTTACTTCTTGGGTGAGCAAAGAAAGTGGTTTCTTAAGATGGAATCGACTCCTGGTAAAGAACACCATTGAAATGACAACAAAGGATTTTGAATATTACATAAACATAGTTGATGTTAAGTGGCAGGATTCGAGAGGATTTCCTACAAATTTGAAAGAGTTTTGCTGTGGGTAAAATGCTATCCAAACGGCGTTGCATGCTACAGAGAAATCCTTTGTCAGGAGTCCACTTCACTGTTGTTTTAAGACATTGCCACAACCGTGACAACCTTCAACAACCACCAGCCTTATCAGTCAGCAGCCATCAGCACTGAGGCAAGACCTTCCACCAGCAAAAAGATTACAACTTCCTGAAGGCTCAGAATTTTTGTTAGCATTTTTTTTTAGAAATAAAGCTATTTATTTATTTATTTTTGAGATGGAGTTTTGTTCTTGTTGCCTAGACTGAAGTGCAGTGGCGTGATCTCAGCTCACTGCAACCTCCACCTCCCAGGTTCAAGTGATCCTTCTGCCTCATTCTCTCGAGTAGCTGGGATTACAGGTCCATGCCACCACACCTAATTTTTGTATTTTTAGTAGAGACAGGGTTTTACCATGTTGGCCAGGCTGGTCTTGAACTCCAGACTTCAGGTGATCTGCCTGCCTCAGCCTCCCAAACTGTTGGGATTACAGGCACGAGCCACTGTGCCCAGCCATTTTTTTAAAAGACAGTGTCTCACTTGGTTACCCAGGCTGGAATATGTGATCTCAGCTCACTGCAGCCTCAACTTCCTAGGCTGAAGCAATACTTCCACTTCAGCCTCCTCGCTCCTCAGTAGCTGGGACCACAGGTGTGTGCAACCATGCCTAGCTAATTTTTGTAGAGACAGGGTTTCATCATGTTGCCCAGGCTGGTCTTGAACCCTTGAGCTCAAGCAATCTGTCCACCTTGGCCTCCCAAAGTGCTGGGATTACAGGCGTGAGCCACCGGGCCCTGCCAAAGTATATTTTAATGAAGGTGTGTGTAATGTTATTTTAGACACAATGCTATTGCACACTTAATAGGCTATAAAATAGTGTAAATATAACTTTTATATGTATTGGGTAACAAAAAATATGTGTGTGACTCGCTTTATTATGATATTCTCTTTACTGCGGTGGTCTGGAATCAAATCTACAATATCTCTGAGATATGCCTGTTTCACAAGAATTGAAAACAGGTCTTTCAACAAAATTTTATATATAAACATTCACAGCAGCATTATTCACAATAGCTAAAAGGTAGAAACAATGCAAATGTCCGTCAACTGATGAGTGGATCAACAAAATGTGGTGTATCAATGCAATGGAATACATCTAGCCAAAAAAGGAAGGAAGTACTGATACAAGCTACCACATGGCTAAACTCTAGAAGCATGCTAAGCAAAAGAAGCAAGACAAAAAGGGTTATATATTGTAGAATTTCCCTGATATGAAATGCCCATTATAGGCAAATCCATAGACATTGAAAGCAGATGAGTGTCTGCCAGGGACTGGGGGGAGGAGCAAGGGGGGGGATGCATGCTTACTGGGTGTAGGATTTTCCTTGGAGGCCATGAAATGTTTTGGACCTAGATTGAGGTGGTTGTCGCACAACATTGTAAGTGTATTAAATGCCACTTCATTGTAAACTTTAAAATGTTTAAAATGACGAATTTTATGTTATGTGTATTTTACCACCACCACCACCACCACAAAATATGGGATGATCTGAAGGGTCTTCCTTCTTCTGAAGTATAGGAGACAACAATGTTGGATGTGTATATGGGAATATTTGCGTAAGTATCAGCTAGAACTTAAACATAGAAAATTAGAAGTTAAAAATTTCAGAAATAGCGCCCTTAGTGTCTCTTCAGCTTATTTTTCAATAATTAAAGTCAAGTAGGAGTAAATTTGTTATTTTTAAAAACCATCTAAAATAGATCTGATTTTGGTGAAGTATTTCTACTCATCTAATTTATTTATCAAACAATTTATCTGTGTAGCCAACTATCTGTATATATATAGAAACTTTCCATGTTAATGTTTATCTAATACAAATAATAGTAATTTCTGGATGGTGGAATTTGGGTCGTTAAAATAAGCTTTCCTCTTGCCTTTCTGCATTGGTTGGATTTTTAAAAAAATAATAAATGTGTATCACTTTTATAAACATCATTGTGTGATTTTAAGAAATATGAATCAACTAGCCTAACAAGCAAACAAGGCAAGATGGTATGATAATTAACTCTTTGCAAAACACAGTTAATTGATATTCCCTTCTTTGTACTTTCTTTCTGTTTGGTTTTGTGTTTTTCCTAGTCAAGGTCTCGCTCTGTCTACCTACGCTGCAGTGCAGAGGCACAATCATAGCCTTGAATTCTGGGCTCATTCAGTCCTCCCGCCTCAGCCTCTGGGAGTAGCTGACACTACAGGTGTGGACTGCTACGCCCAACTAATTAAAAACAATTTCTGTAGAGAAGAGGGTTTCACTGTGTTGCCCAGGCTGGCATCGAACTCCTGGCCTCAAGTGATCCTTTCCTGAGGCCTCACAAAATGTCGGGATTACAGGTTTGAGCCTCTGTACCCAACCCTTCTTTGTATTTTCTTGAGGCACTTAAAAAATTCCCAAAGTAGTATTTTATTTAATTTTTTTTTATTTTTTGAGAAAGAGTCTCACTCTGTTGCCCAGGCTGGAGTGCAGTGGTGTGATCTTGGCTCACTGCAGCCTCCACCTCCCGGGTTTAAGAGAGTCTCCTGCCTCAGTCTCCCAAGTACCTGGGATTACAGGCACACACCACCGCTCCCAGCTAATTTTTGTATTTTTAGTAGAGATGGGGTTTCACCATGTTGGCCAGTATGATCTCGATCTCCTGACCTCGTGATTTCCCTGCCTTGGCCTCCCAAAGTGCTGGGATCATAGGCTTGAACCACCGTGTCCAGCCTTTATTTTTATTTTATTATTTTAATTTTTAACTTTTGTGGATACAGAATAGTTTTACACATTTATGGGTCTATGTGATATTTTGATACAAGCATACAATATGTAATAATCAAATCTGGGTAATTAGGATACACAGCACCTCAAATATTTATCATTTATTTCTTTGTGTTGAGAACACTACAAATCTACTCTTATTTCAAAATATACAATTGTTAGCTATAATCTACCTATTGTGCTCCTGAAAATTGTATCTTATTCCTTCTATTTCCCTCTATTTTGGTACCCAATTACCGACTCCTCTGTATCATTCCTTCCTTATTACCCTTCCCAACCTCTGGTAACCACCATTCTATTCACTACTTCCACCAAAGTAATATTTTAAAGATTCATAAAACTTAGAAAGGGAAACATTAAGAAACTTGCCCAGTGTCACGAACTGCTAAGGGTGCAGGTGGCTGGGATTCAAATTCAGATTTGGTCGGCTTCAAAATGGTGATTCTTAGCCTTGAGTTATTCTTGCCATAAGTAATATAGCTTTGTTTTTCAAAAATTCAATCTCAATGCAATTTTCCCCTGGATTCTAATTACTCACTGAGTCATACATCTGTCCTTCAAAATGCCAAGATTGCAGAGGAGGGCATTGTTTGCTCTTCCTCTCAAGAACATGTTCCAATTCCAGAAAATTATCCACCTACTACGAAAATGCCCAGGAACGGAACATCTGCTGCGTACAGGGCACAAAAAAGATGCATTGCTCAGCGACTCTGAGTCTGAGCTTGTTGTGAATTAAGCTGCCCAGCAGCCCATTGTAGAGGGGGCTTAGTGGTGTTCATTTATCCATTTACTCACTGCTTATAGAGTTCCTGGGAACTATAAATGTTGATCCCCAGTTGTCAGTAATGTGTTCCTTAAGACATTTTTGCTTGCAAGAAACAGAAACCAACTTATACAAAGCTAAAAGGGAAATTTTATTATAGAAATACTGGATTGTTTCATAGGATTCAAAGAGAAAGATACATCTGAATTTTGGGCATGGAATGGCAACAGGAATGAAGCTTGGTGGTTTAGAGCAAATGGGCTGAAGTCAGATAGTCTGGATTTGAATCTTTGCCCTCACACTTACTAGTCCTTTGACCATGAATAATTTGCTTAACCACTCAGTATAATTAAAACAGTTATAATAACGGTGCTTCCTCATAGGTGGTTCGGCGCATTAAGCAGTTAATGCATATAAAGGACTTATCCCAGCCAGCTATTCAGTGAGCACTCAAAAACTGTCAGTCCTTTGAATTCTTCTTCTGTCACTGAAGACTTTATTTTTCGTATTCCCAGTCTACATCGTTAAGAATGACCACTAAATCCTACTGATTTTATATATCCCTGGTCTAGCCACAGGGGACTAATTAACTTGACACTCTCTTGGTTCTAAATCCGGATTTCTAGAAAAGAGATTATTTGTCTTAATGAATGGGCATTCATTCTTGGTCCAATAAACTGAAGCCAGTAAACAGGGGCCTGTTAACTAATATTGGCTGCCAGGAACCCAATGTTGTAATAACATAGATGGAGAAAAGGAGGACAGATAGTAGACACACCAAGAACTGAACAATACACCAAAAATCCTCTTCTTTTTCTTTCTTTCTTTTTTTTTTTTAAAAAATTCAGGGCCTTCCTCTGCAGGGCAGGCTGGAGTGCAGTGGTGCAATCATGACTTACCTTGAACTCCTGGTCTCAAGTGATCCTCTCACCTCACCATTCTGAGTAGCTGGGATTACAGGTGTGTGCCACCATGCCCAGCTGATTTTAAACATATTTTTGTAGAGTTAGGGTCTCGCTATGTTATCCAGGCTGCTCCTGAACTCCTGGCCTCAAGCTGTCCCCCTACCTTTGCCTCCCAATGCACTGGGGTTACAGGTGAGCCACCACACCTGGCCACAAAGCCTCTAAATGTATTACTTTTTTGGTGGCATTCAGTAGGAAAATAGCTAACTGAAAAAAAGTGATTTATTTTATCTTGGGTGTCCAAAGACTGTCTCTGTGATTTCCCATCTGTCTCCTTAAAACAAACAAGCAAACAAACAAGGTTCTTGGATTAAACACTTCATGACGGAGGCTGAAAATTGCCATGGAGATGATGGAGGAAATTACACACTTGTTCTTTTTTGCTTTTTCTTCACAGCCTGTGCATAAGAATGAACTGAGGTATTAGCCTTCGCTCTCTTTTCATAGTAAAGCGTTTTAAAATTTGCCACTGTGCTAGTAATAATACATTTTTCTCCATGTTAGTGTTAAAAATCTTTTTATTGTAATAGATTCAACTTTACTAAACAATCAGATCATACTTTCTTGTTGAGTAAGATACCTTACACTGTCTAAGCTGAGAATCTCTGAGATATCTGGATATTTTTATTCAAATCTGTTTTTTTAAAAGGATGCCTATCTTTTTATATTGTTCCAGCCTTCATTATTAATTAAATAGTAGCAGGAAAATCAACTTTGACTTGCTTAAACAATAAGAGGAACTTACAGGCTTGCTTAACTGAAAAGTTCAGTGGTTGGTCAGGCTTCAAGTATAGATTGATCTAGTGGCTCAGCCATATCACTAGAGGCCCAGTTTCTTTTTGTTGCTCCATATTGTTTTTCCCAGGATCAGTTTTATTTAAAGATTAACATCCATCATGGTCACACAAAGCTGGTGGCAGGAACAGGGGCCCCACTTTTGTTTTAGCAGAGAGGAGAAAGTATTATCTTGATAGCTTCCATGGACCAAAGAGAACACTCCTTTCCCAGAATTCCTCTAAAAAACCATTCACTCTGGCTGGGAGAAAGATACACCTGTTGACATTAGCCAGTGAGAGCCTACCCTTAAATTCTCTGGAGGGTTCAACTTCAGCCAAACCTCATGACTACAAAATTTGATGTCCTGTTAAGAAGGCAGAGGGGTAGAAGGCTGGAAGTCAGACAACAAATGTTCTCTCTAAAATGCTGCTTTTTCTATTCCAAGGAACACTCTTTTTATGTTCTTCCCTAAATTTCAATGAAGTATAATCTTTTTGCCAATTTTTGGTGAGTGTGGCTAGGTGTCTGATTTTAGTTAGAGAAAAATCATGCTCCTGCTTTTTATAGACTGCCTTAGAAATAAATTAAGACAGTGGGCTCTAGTTTTTCCTATTGAAGACATTCATCAGAAAAATGAGATTAGTTTTGGTTTATCAAATAAGAGCCTTTATGTATAATGAAATACTACCCAGTCCTGTTAAAGTTTGAAGGGAATCATTCTGAGACATCCTGATTTTAGATTTATGATAGTTCTGGCCTGACTCCCAAGCCTCGTTCCCATGATAGAGTCACTAATTATTTAGGCTTTGATGAGCATTGCCCTCATCTCTGTCAATAGGTTCATTTATGGTGATGCATGAATTACTTGAAATTATGTATAGGAGGAGTGTCTGCAGAAAAGGAACATTGAAAGGCAGGCAAATAGTGGGATAGAGGAAAAAAAATCAATTTGGATGAAATTTGGAGCCCAGCTATTTAAATGATGTGCTGTATGGCTTTCAATTGGTTTGAACAAATAAAGCAAATTTGAACATCTGGAAGACTGAGGTTGATTGCCAGAGGGAAACATGGATATGTCAAGATAATTGTTCCCTTTATACTACTTTTCCTTGGTGACCTAAATGCTTACCAGGATCTAACTTCTTTTCCTCTTGCCTATTGCCTATTTATCTTTTTTTTTTTTTTTTTTTGTAACAGAGTCTCACTCTATCACCCATGCTGGAGTGCAGTGGCACGATCATGGTTCACTGCAGCCACAACCTCCCAGGCTCAAGTGATCCTTCTACCCCAGCCTCCTGAGTAGCTGGATCCACAGGTGTGTGCACACCACCACCCCCGGTTAATTTTTAATTTTTTTTTTTTTTAAAATAGAGACAGGGTCTCTCTATACACCTTGGCCTCTCAAAGTGCTGGGATTATAGGTGTTAACCACTGCACCTGGCCTTGCCTATTTATCTTGTAAAGGCTTTTGAGATGTTCCCAGGTTTAATATTTGACTTAGGCCCATGGTATCCAGGGGAAGTCTAATATTATTCCTGATCAGTTTCAATATTAATATTATTCTAGAAAGTCATTGATTGCCACTAATTTAGCAAACTAACAAGGAACATCATATTACCTTGTTCCAACATAGCCCTAAAAGCTTTATCTCATTTTTCTTATGTGAAAGCCAGAGTAAGAAAAAGAGTTAAGCTAATAATTAAAATGAGCCATTCTTCACATTATGCTGCCTTTAAGCATTTTGCTGTCATAGCTATCCTTGATTGGCTGTCCTTAAAACTGTGTATGATTTCTTATTAATTCAGATGGATATGTAGAATATATTGATAATTGTCCATATATCTTATAAATATATATATTTTTTATATATGATAGTTAAGTGTACCTGTGTAATAAAGAAATAAATGGGTTTTAAAAATTGTTGTAGTACCATGTATGAAAAAACACAACTTTAAGTTATCCTGATCTACTTTGTAGTACATTTTATTCTGGCAGTATTTTGGAATCATACAAGTAGAATTCAGGCTGTAAACCCAGGCAGGTGAAGTCTAGTTTGTGCTACAAATTCTTCAGGGAGTTTTTTTTTTTTTCTCTGCCTTTTCCCAGAGCTGTTTTCTTCTGGTTTCTCTTGGTACATTAGATTTATTTCTCCTTGCTCCTTGCATGGAGGATATAGCCTGTTTGGGTTTCAGTGTTACATGGGAATATGAAATTAGCAGCCCTCTGCACTCCCAACCTTCTGGCCTGCACTCTGAGCAGCTGTATGTGCCAAAGTTCAAGGTCTCTGAAAAATGTTTCCCCTGGAACCACGATTTTCTGTTCTTGGCCTCTGGAGAATCCTTCTTTCGACTGTAACCCAGCAAAGTACTTAAACAGACATTTTTATGTTTCTAATCCAGCTTTTTACTTGTTTCATTCAGCAGTGTTTTTTATCTATTGTCTGCTCTGCTGACATGAAAGTTCTGAATTGCTTTCTAAGATGATCTTTCAAAGCTGTGTTTACAAATAATCTGATTCTTCGATTCATGAGGTTATATACCCAGTAATAGTTTCTAAATCTGCCTTAAATCTCTTTCACTTTTTATTTTACAAAAACTAGGTGACCTCCATAATTATCCTAAATCAGCACTGTTGAGGTTAATCTGGTTCAGCAATTCACTCTTCAAATTAAACAATTTGAGTACATGACCTGTGATGAGAGACTTGGTAAGAACTAAAATATAAGGCAAATTCCTTCTTTCTGTATAATTTTTTGAGAAAATATATACTTACCCTATATTCATGCATTTATAGTGTTCTTACACAATTGCTCTTAGAATATTATTTTTATTATTATTATCGTATTTTTTATAGACAGAGTCTCACTCTGTTGCCCAGGCTGGAGTGAAGTGGTATGATCGTGGCTCATCATAGCCTTGATCTCCTGGGCTCAAGGGACTCTCTTGCCTCAGCCTACCAAGTAGTTGGGACTACAGGTGTATGCCATTATGTCTGGCTACTTTTTGCATATGTTTCATAGAGATGAAGTTTCGCTATGTTGCCTGGGCTCCAGCAATCATCCCACCTTGGTCTCCCAAACTACTGGAATTACAGGTGTGAGCCACGACACCCAGCTGGAATAGTCTACGTTCTATATTGCCAGTCTGCATAGGTCTTAGTTTTTACTCACAGACCTTTAGCTCTTGAGGCTAAGGACTGCTTTAATTATTTCTGTGTCTCTTACCTCCAGCATCACAGCTGGGCTTTGCATCCAGGAAATGATTGAATAAAATAACTGGTTGCTTTAAAGTGTTTCTCTCCATTGTGTTTTGTGTATTCTTGACTACTTCCATGTTACTGTTCATTGGTTTTGGTCATAGTTGGAGCCTGAATTTCCATCTACTCAGCAAGCTATGCATTTCCATCATGATAAGCATGAGAGAAAACTGATAGAAATAGTAAAAGATGCACCTATCTGGGCTGACTGGAACTTTTCCCTTTCTGCCAATAAAAGAATAAAATACTCTGTCTCATCCATTCTCTTCCTTACCAGGACCCCTGTTTCAGGGATAAACAGTTACATATTGACAGTATCACTTGGTGGGCAGGGCAGTAAATGTCCCCTTCACTTTTGTGTTTAGTTGCCAGCAATTAAAATACTCTTGCAAGGCTGGATGCATTCTCATTCCTAGCATTGAGCTCAGAGCCTGGCTCATAGTAGTCGCTCACAATATAAAATGAAAGAATCCACACTTACCCTTAGAGAAAACAAGAAAAAGATTAGATTTAAAAGTCCTGGAAACTCCACTGAAAAATAGTAATCTCAACATAATTGCAGAAAACTATATTGAAAACGGGCATGCACTTTTGCTCTTCTCATCAGTAGGGCCATTATTAATAATGGTAGCAGTAATACTGACTAATGTTTTTCAATGCTTAAGATCCATGTGCTGTTCAGAGCAGTTGGCATATGTTCCAGGTTGGTTTCTTCAGAAGCAGATGGTGAAATGGAGTTTGGGGTGCAAGATGTTTATTAGGGAATAACAAAGTGAAAGGAAGGAGGAGGAAGCAGGAATGGGCAGAGGAAGAAAAACTGTGATTCAGGCTCGAAAAATTCTCAGCCAACTTGCTGGGGAGTTGTGAACGTGTACTGACGACCCGGAGGTCCTGTGTGAAACTGGAATGCCACACCCCTGCACTCTGCCTCACTCAGCTATTGGGCAGGCTGCCCCAGGAAGGGCCTGATCTTAGGGGAGGGGCTCTCTGCCGCTGAGGCTAACTCAGAGAGAATTACCAGCTATAGCAGCTGCTGCCTGCCCTCCTGCAGCTGGTCAGCAAGTTCTTCCTTGAGGGGGATGTGGTCTATTCATATTTGCCATAGTGTAGACCTAATTGGCATAACAGCTCTATGAGATGGACATTGTTAATCTCTCCATTTTTCAGGTGAAGAAATTGTGGCTTAGAAAGATTAGGTAAATTGTCCATGTAATGGAGATAGAATCTATATCTATCTATATCTATCTATATCTACCTATGTATATTCACACACACAGTCATTGATTGTCATATATATGTCATTTATATATATATATATATATATATATATATATTTACATAAAATTGTCTGACTCTCAAGACTTGGGGACTCATTACACAAGATTAAACCAAAAGACTGAATATCTGTCAGATTCTTAAAACCTCATATTGGAAGGGTATGATACTTCTCCTTACTGAAGCCAAATTCCGAGACAAACTTCTCGATAAAGACCTCTTCTTATCCTAATACCACCTATCTTTTATAGCCTTTGCCCTAGAGGCACAAGATAGATTATTAAAGTCAGGGCCTGAAGGTGAGAAAAAGATGTTAAAAATAAATATGTCAAAATGAACTTTTAAGAGAGGGAATAGGGGGCCGGGCGCGGTGGCTCACGCCTGTAATCCCAGCACTTTGGGAGGCCGAGGCGGGTGGATCACGAGGTCAAGAGATCGAGACAATCCTGGTCAACAAGGTGAAACCCCGTCTCTACTAAAAATACAAAAAAAAAAAAAAAAATCAGCTGGGCATGGTGGCACACGCCTGTAGTCCCAGCGACTCAGGAGGCTGAGGCAGGAGAATTGCCTGAACCCAGGAGGCGGAGGTTGCGGTGAGCCGAGATCGCGCCATTGCACTCCAGCCTGGGTAACGAGAGCGAAACTCCGTCTAAAAAAAAAAAAAAAAAAAAAAAAAAAAAAAAATAGAGGGAATATGTGTCAAAAACTCCAACCAGAATGGCACATTTCCTAAAAGACTTATTTCCGCTTGTTCTCCGTCATTCTCAAAACACTGAGCACCAATCCTGTGCCATTTGCTATTCTGGGTGTTGACAATACCATGGAGAACAAAAGGAACAAAACCCGTGCAAAACCCACAAGTGCTTTTGCACCAACCTAATATTAATTATTAGGAGGCCAGATAAAGACTGGACATGTCATATGTACATGACCTTTTTCTTCAAGTAGAATATATACTGAAGGAGAGAAAGCTTCCTTTACATTTCTCTGAATCCTCTTCTGCTGAAGAGTAATAACTAAACAAAAGCAACTCAGCATTCAGAATCTGGAATATAGGCTCTGTAACTTGTGAGTTCTTCTATGGTTGAGCTTAGCACACTTTATCTCCATTTTTAGTTGCATATCTATGCCCACCTTTTGTCAGTGAACTTTTCAGAATCTTACTCTGCTGTGTATCCCAGAGCCTAGCATAGTGAATGAAGAAACGAATGCTTTCTACTGCATTTTCCCAGCTTCTTTGCCAAGGAGGTCAGTCATCATTGTACCAGCTACGTAGTGTGTAGCTTCTAGGAGATGCTTAATAAATAGTTATTGAAAGAATGAACCCTGCCAGCCTGGTGCAGCCTGGGGAACAACTATGATGTTGTTCCCATGGATCTACCATGCATGGCTCACACCACTGTGTTTTTGAGACAGATGAGGAACTCTGGGATCTGGTTTGGTTCTGTTCCCAAGTTTTTGGGTGACTGTGCATACCCTCTTAACTGTCTGCATCTGTTTCCTCATCTGTAAAATTATGTGCAGAAACTGAGGGCTGATATGTCAGAGCATCTGGAATCTGACCTTATTCTACCATTACTGGCACCTATAAACCTTGGGCAAATGCAACTATTCTGACCCTCTGTTTCTTTATCTGTAAAGGGAGAAAAATAATAGTCCCAGCCTCCTGAGGCTGTTACTGGAAATAGGGCAAAACATTTAGGGAGGTGCCGAAAAACACAGGAATTTAGATAAATAATATTTTAATACCACATTTTAAAAATAACAAAATTAATGCAAAAATATTCATGATGAAAATACTATCAACATTTTCAATAAAGACAGGATCAGTAACAGTGCTGTGCCAAGCTCTATTGGAAGCCGAGGCAAAAAGAATAAAGGATTAAATGAGATCATGCTTGTAAAGTACTTAGCACAAAGCCTTGCATGTACTAAGTATATGAAAATTTTAACCATATTGTTAAACAATCTCTGAGGTTTCTTATAGTTATCAAATTGCTTAGCTGCCAGTTGTCCCCATAATTGAGAGTCTTAAAAAAAATGACAACTGTTTAATTAATTTCATGCAAAAATTCTGTAGGGTTGGTGCTATGCCCACCATCCGTCTGTAAAAAAGTAGAATTAGTACTAGAGAAATATAAAATAAGCCGCACTCTAAACTTCTTTTATGGGCATTCAGGACACAATAAGCAGAGGCATACCTCATTTTATTGCACTTCACAGATTTGTTTTTTACAAATTGAAGATTCGCGACAATCATGAGTTGAGCAAGTCTATTGACACAATTTTTTTTCCAACAATTCATTTCATTTCTCTATGTTACATTTTGGTAATTCTTGCAATATTTGAAACTTTCTCATTATTATATCTATGATGATAATCTATAATCAGTGATCCTTGATATTACTATTGTAAGTGTTTTGCAGGGGCACAAATCATGCCCATATAAGGCAGCAAACTTAATTAATAAATGGTGTATGTGTTTTGAAGTCTCCACTGACTGTCCATTCTCATCTTTCTCCTTCTCCTCAGCCCTGTCTATTCCCTGAGACACAACAATATTGAAATCAGGCCAATTAATAACTCTACAATAGCCTCTAATTGTTTAACTAATATGAAAAGTGGCTTGTGTCTCACTTTAAATCAATAGCTAGAAATTGTTAAGTTTAGTAAGGAAGGCATATTAAAAGCCAAGATAGGCCAAAAGCTAGATCTCTTCTGCAAAACCGTTTTCCAAGTAGGGAATACAAAGAAAAAGTTCTTGAAGGAAATTAAAAGTGCTACTGCAGTGAACACACAAAGGATAAGAAAGCAAAACAGCCTTATTGCTGATAAGAAGATTTAAGTGGCCTGGATAGAAGATAAAATCAGCCACAACATTCCCTTAAGCCAAAGCCTAATTCAGAGCAAGGCTCCAACTCTCTTTAATGCTATGAAGCCTGAGAGAGTTGAGAAAGCTGCAGAAGAAAAGTCAGAAGCTAGCAGAGGCTGCTTCATGAGGTTTAAGGACAGAAGCTGTTTCCATAGCATAAAAGTACAAGGTGAAGTAGCAAGTGCTGATGGAGAAGATGCAGCAAGTTATCTAGAAGATTTGGCTAAGATCATTGATGAAGGTGGCTACACTAAACACCAGATTTTCAGTATAGATGAAACAGCCTTCTATTGGAAGATGTCATCTAGGACTTTTCAAGCCAGAGAGGAGAAGTCCAGGCCAGGTTTCAAAACTTCAAAGGACAGACTAACTCTCTTAGGAGTGGCTAATGCAGTTAGTGACATTTAAGTTGACACCAATGCTCATCGATCATTCCAATAACCCTAGGCCCTTAAAAATTATGCTTAATTGACTGTGCCTTTGTGCTAGAAATGGAACAACAAAACCTTCGTGACAGCACATTTGTAAATCAGCATGACTTACTGAACATTTTAAGCCCACTTTTGAGATCTACTGCTCAGAAAAAGATTTTTTTTTTCAAAATATTACTGCTCATTGACCATGTACCTGGTGTCCCAAGAGCTCTGACAAAGATGTGCATAGAGATGAATGTTGTTTTCATACCTGCTAACATAACATCCATTCTGCAGCCCACAGATCTAGGAGTAATTTCAACTGCCTTTTTGGGGGGGAGGGGGACAGGTTCTCACTCTATCACCCAGGCTAGAGTGCAGTGGCACAATCTCAGCTCATTGTATCCTCCACCTCCTTAGTTCAAGCAATTCTCCCATCTCTGCCTCTGGAGTAGCTGGGACTACCTGCGTGTGCCACCACACCCACCCAGCTAATTTTTGTATTTTTAGTAGAAACGGGGTTTCACCATGTTGGCCAAGCTGGTACTGAACTCCTGACCTCAAGTGATCCACCTGCTTTGGCCTCCTAAAGTGCTGGGATTATAGGTGTGAGCCACTGCACCCGGCCATAATTTCAGCTTTCAAGCCTTATTACCTAAGAAATACACTTCAGGCCGGGCGCAGTGGATCACGCCTATAATCCCAGGACTTTGGGAGGCCAAGGAGGTGGGTCACCTGAGGTCAGGAGTTCGAGATCAGCCTGGCCAACATGGTGAAACCCTATTTCTACTAAAAATACAAAAATTAGCCAGGTGTGGTGGCACATGCCTGTAGTCCCAGCTTCTCAGGAGGCTGAGACAGGAGAATCTCTTGAACCTGGGAAGCAGAGGTTGCAGTGAGCCAGAATCATGTCACTACACTCCAGCCTGGGTGACAGAGCAAGATATCGTATCAAAAAAAAGAAGAAAAAAAAATTTCATAAGGGTATAGCCGCTATAGGTAGTGATGGATCTGGGCTAAAAATCTTCTGGAAACAATTAACCATACTAGAGGCCATTAAGAACATTTGTGACTCTTAGGAGAGGGCTGAAATATCAACATGAACAACAGTTTGAAAGAAGTTGATTCCAAATCTCACGGATGACTTTAAGGGGTTCAGTATTTCGGTGGAGTAGGTAACTGTAGATATGATTGAAATAAAGAGAATTTGAAGTGGAGCCTAAAGATGTGATAAAACTTTATATTTGAGGAGTTGCTTCTTACGAATGAGCAAAGAAAGTAGTTCCCCTTTCTAAAAATCTTTTTGTAATAGAGGTGATGACTCACTATGTTGCCCAAATTGGTCTCAAACTTCTGGGCTCAAGCAATCCTCCTGCCTCAGCCTCCAGAGTTGCTGGGATTACAGGTGTGAACCATCCCACCCACCTAAGTATAACTTTTATATGCACTGGGAAACAAAAAATTTTCTGTGGCTCACTTTATTGCAGTAGTCTAGAACAGAACCCACAATATCTCCAAGTTATTTCCTGTACACTGAAATGTTAACATAATTTGATAAGAAAGACAAATCTAAACGTGACAAGAATCACAGTCAATCGAAGCACAAATAGCTGTCAGTTACCTGTGACACCTGCTCAATAAATACATTTTGAAGTCCTGTTATGTTTCATTGTACTGAGCTAGATGCCGGACTTGCAGGCATTGAAGAGGCATAGACCTGTGTTTGGAGTCTCCAGAACGCTTGCAAATATATCTTACACAGGGTCCGTATCACATGTCAAGGCTGTATCTCAGGAAAAATGTAACTTACAGTGCAGACTTATAATGGGAAATTCTTTCCATAAGAATTATTTTTTAAAATGTAGCTACATACTCAGAGCCATACCATTCAACATTTTTGATCCATTAACACTGACCCAAAACACATTTCAAAAACACTTAAATGCATTATGTAAATACCAAAGAAATAATAAAGGCCATGTCCAATCATTTGTACTTTCAAATGTTGACCCTTGGCTCCGTAGAGGAATTACAGGGACATAGTAAGATGTTGCACAAAATACCATGGCCATAAAAAGTCTATTCTTCAGTGAGAGGAGCGATGATGAGGAGGAGGTGGGAGAGTAAGGATTGCCCAGAGCCACCTCTGTCACCTCGGCATTTATATCAACTCCACGTAGGTATTGAGGGGGTGAGATACAGATTGGGGGTGAGAAGGAGAAATTTAATGAGGGTCTATCACAAAGTTTTTCTTTCTTTACATCCATCTTAAGACAAAAGAAGGAACACAGTATGCCAGGCTGAAATGGCGACATACTATCTGATTCCAACTACATGATATCCTTGAAAAGGCGACTATGGAGATGATAACAAGGTCAGTGTTTGCTAGGGGATGGGGGAAGGGAGGGATAAACAGGCAGAACACAGAGGATTTCTAGGGCAGTGAAACTACTCTGTGTGATGCTATAATCATGGACACATGCCATTATAAATTTGTCTAAATCCATAGAATGTACAACACTGAGAATAAACCCTAATGTAAACTATGGGCTTTGGAGGATAACGATGTGTCTGTGTAGGTTCATCAGTTGCAACAGATGTGCCACTCTGGTGCGGGATGTTGATAACAGAAGAGGCATACAACACAAAGAGTAAACCCTCATGTAAACTATAGGCTTTGGAGAACAATGACGTGTCTGTGTACGTTCGTCCATTGCAACAGGTGTACCACTCTAGTGCAGGATGTGGATAATGGGGGAGGCTCTGCCTGTGTCCGTGGAGGAGATACTGGGACATCTCAGTACCTTCTACTCAATTTTGCTCTGAACCTAAAACTGTTCTAAAAAATAAAGTCTTAAAAAAAAGTAATAAATCATCTATTGTTTCTTATCTCCAGTCTTAGAATTGTGTGTTAGATGTCTTTCAAAGCTTGTGCTGAGGCATTGGGTAGCGGTGGCAGGTAAGGCGTGTGGGGTTACCTCCACAAATTTGGAGAGTGAGGTTCACCTGGCAACTGCTCTCACTGAACACAGGCAGAATACCAGAAGAAATGTCCCTTTGGTGTATAAAATTCTCCTTTTTATTCCACGGTCACAAAAGTTAACGTGGCTGGAGATACACAGAGAGGTGCCTGGTGTGCCTACTGTTTACTGCCACCCCAGGTTTCCAGAGCGGGGTTAAACACCCTAATTTTTGTTCTTTAGAATCTCACACGAGTGACTCCTTGTGTTTTGATGTCTGTAATTGATTTTAAATTATGCCAGCAGAGAGAGTGTGATCTAAATAAGTAGTTGATTAGTTTTAAGTTACACCCTAGGAGCCGACAGTCTCTCTGATTGGAAATCTCCTCTGGAGATGGCCAGTTTGCATTTATTCATAAGACCATACTCCAGATGAATTTAACCACTAGTGTTTCAACTACTTTATATTTATCCTTGACTAGTACCGAAAGTTTTGTTAGTTAGCATGATAAGTATTAAAAGTGAGGTTTCCTGCTAAAATGCCTAGTGTTCAAGATATGTAGATTGGCTAAAATATTTTACAGATACTTTCCAATATTGCATGAATAGCACATAAAATTCTAGTGAACTTTTTATCCTTCCACTTTCAGACTGGTGCCTAAGGCTTGATTCTATTATGGTCATACCTCCAACTACTGACTTAGATGGTTCTGGTTGCCTGATGCTGGCTGAGAGGTTATCTGAATTCTGCTTCAAGAACGTTGTTGTGTCTGTCTCAAGAGAATGTTTCATGCAAAGAATGCTTGGAGCACATAGAAAGACAGAGTGCTAGGGTTTAATTGAGCTTGGCAGTTCTATGTTTGTTTCTGTGCCTGCTTGCTAATAATTGCTTATTTAATAAATGTTTGTGTGACAGAATTTGGTGCTAGACTCACTTTTATTACAGCAAGTTTAGGGGAGGTAGTTTACAGTGGCCTACCTCTATGCATTAAACAATTATTTAGCAACTACTTTGTGCTCTCTTGCAATTTATATTCTACAAGAGAAGCAGCCTAGTAGTTGTACTTAACCAAACTAACCTGAGTTAGTCAGTTCACATTGCCTCGCTATGACTTTTCAAGCTGGAGACAAATAAACCCATCCCAGTAGAGAGTTTGTACGTATACCGGTGGTTACCATCAAATACGTCCTGTTTCCCCTCTTTCTGGGTTTTACCAGTAGAAGAATCATTTATCTTGTAGGAAAAAAATACAGGAATGCACTTGGGGTTTGGAGTTTGAACGTTCATATTTGAAGGGTTTTAGGTTTTTCCCAAATCTTCATGGGAAGGTCTTGTTTTCACACTTGTGCTCTGATCACATGCCTTCGCTAGCTCTCAGTGAGAGCTACTACCTTATGATATAACTTCATAATGCAGCAATAGCAAAATATACTCCACATAAATGAACAATGTTGATTGCAAAAGGAACACGGGAAGTATGAGCTCACAAAGCAGGCCCCTTGAATTGCAATTCAACAAAGTGTTGTGAAAAAGATAGAAAAGCACATGGGAATTTAGAAACGAGAACAATTACCTTAAGCTGAGGGTGATGAGGTGACATTTGAGCTCCTCCTTAAAGAGTGGCTAGAGTTTGGATGCATAGCTACACTTATTTCCCCTTGTAATTACAAATAAAGGTAAGAGCTATGCAGCAGTATTAATGTGAGTTTTTTAAAAGGACCATTGAATATAGTAACATATAAACTGCAATGACTGCTCATTTCTCTATCATGGGGAAGATCTTTTGTGAATATCAAGACGGTGGGGAGAGACAGGGATGGGATTATAGTATACTTGTTATGTCTCTTGGACACAAAATGAGAGAGCAAAAAGGGAATTAGGTAATGCTAAGGAAAAAGCAATTAAAGAGCACGAGAAATGCTTTTGCTTGTGTATTAGCACAGTAAGACATATTTGAGAAAATGGGATTTGCAAATAAATAAGAAGGTGTGTGAAGTTAATAAAGCCTTGCTAAGTGGCTGAGCCATTACACACCTTTTTTTCTGATCATGTCTAATAAGACTAATGGAAAGGGGACATCTATAAAATGAGGAAACATGGCAAAAGGGCTGTAGTAAAACAAGCTCTTTCACTTGCTTTCGGCAGGATCGTGAATGGATAGAAACTTTTTGGAGAGCAGTTTCACAGTGTAGCAATCAGGTTATGCCATAGTAACCAGCAACCTCCAAATGGCAGCGACTTAAAACAACAAATGTTTATTGTTCATTCATGCTGTATAGTTGTGGCAGGTCTGCTGAGGCTCTGTTTCACATGGAACTTACTATGGAACTCAGGTGGGTGGGGCAGCCACTGTCTGTCTGAAATATAGTTGCTTACCATGGCAGAAGATAAAGAAGCCCCTGGAAGGTTTCAAATTGGCAATAAAATGGTGATGACATATGTCCCTTGCACTCAACAACTTATTGGCCAGGTCTCATGACCTTTCTACTGGCAAGAGAACGAGGGGATTGCAGCCCCGTGAGGCTCTGGAAGGCAGAGAGCTGGAAGTATTCTGGGAGCTCAACAGATAACTACCTTGGACTATAGCTATTAAAATAAAAAAGTCATATCCATTGATACAGCAATTCCATTTTGGAGAATTTGTCCTAAGAAAATACTGCCATAAATACTCAAATACGTATGTTCAAGGATCTTCCCTTCTTTAGCATTGAAAATCTGAATTGAGGTTGGTCATGGTGGCTCATGTCTGTATTCCCAGCACTTTGGGAGGCTGAGATGGGGGGATCTTGTGAGGCCAGATGGTTGAGACCAGCCTGGGAAACATAATGAGACCCCATCTCTACAAGAAACTTAAAAAAAAAAAATAGCTGGGCATGGTGGTGCATGCCTGTAGTCCTAGCTACTTTGGGTGCTGAGGTGGGAAGACTGCTCGAGTCCAGAAAGTTGAGGCTGCAGTGAGCTATGAATGAACCATTAAACTCCAGTGAGGGCAACAGAGTGAGACACTGTTTCTAAAAAAAAAGAAAAGAAAAGAAAAGAAGAGAAAAGGAGAGAAAAGGAGAGGAGAGGAGAGGAGAGAAGAGGAAGGAAGGAAGGAAGGAAGAGAAAGAAAGGAAGGAAGGAAGAAAGAAAGTCTGAATTGAAAATTTAATCATCAACAGTGGAGTGATTAAACAAATAATGGGACACCAATGCATTGAGATTCTATAAAGTCATTAAAAGGAACAAGATCATTATTCCAGATAAACAGACTGAAAAAAATTACCAAAGCTTAGGCATAAAATGAAACCATTTATGTTAAAAATTATATATTATGTTATGAAATTATGACTACACTTGCACAGAGGAAGGATAATA
>NW_016107363.1:3555394-3556937 GCF_001604975.1 Cebus imitator
TTTTTGAGACAGAGTCTCACTCTGTCGCCCAGGCTGGAGTGCAGTGGTGCGATCTCGGCTCACTGCAACCTCTGCCTTCTGGGTTCAAGCGATTCTCCTGCCTCAGCTTCCTGAGTAGCTGGGACTACAGGTGCGTGCCATCACGCCCGGCTAATTTTTTGTATTTTTAGTAGAGATGGGGTTTCACCATGTTGGCCAGGATGGTCTCTATCTCCTGACCTCATGATCCGCCCGCCTCGACCTCCCAAAGTGCTGGGATTACAGGCATGAGCCACCTCACCCAGCCCAAATCTCTTAACAACATTTCTAACACAGCTATTGTTTATTGAGCAGTTAATATGGTCAGGCACTGTAGTAAGTGTTAAATGCTTCATAAGCATGATTTCCATCTGAAAGTAATATGATCTCCTTTCACAGATGAAGAACCTAAGGCTCCAGTTTAGTGACTTGTCCCATGTCACACACATCTGCAGCTCTGCATCTGAAATCCCAGTCTGCCTAAGAATAGTGGCTACCTCTGGGGGTGGGGTAGGGTTACTGGTGGGGCAGAGAAGGGAGGACTTTCATGGTCTATTTTATGGTGTTTAATGAGCTTGTACTGTATTTGTTTTTCTTGCCGTAAGTATTCCTTTTGCAAAAATAATTTAAAAATAAACCTATTCTTTCAAATTTTGAAGTGATGCAAACAAAGGGAAAAAATAGCAAGTGTGTAGACAGGATGGAGATAGCTGTGTATAAATAGAAGCTGAAGATCCTTGGGAAAAATTCTACAAATGTATGAAACACCCATCCAAGTATGTGAGTTACAGTGGCGGTAGGAAGGAAATCTTATATCAAACTGACTGAATATCTAAAACAAAGATAGGGCAGGGAGCCTGGTGAGAAACGCTGAGAGGGCGGCCTGGCAAATGGCTGTAGAGTGTTTGTAACAGCCTCCTAGTGAAAACCATGAAGGCCATCTTGAGAACCTTTCAGTAAACATGGGGGACCATGAATCACTGAAAACAAGCAGCAGGGTTCTTAAGGAATATGTCAGGCAAGTTGACAGCCTTTTAAATATAGAATTATTATATTGGTGAATAAAAGAGCCATTATGATCCTCTGCATTGGCAGTTCAGTGGGACTGTCTCAAGAACCCCTCCCATATCATTTTTTCCAAATGAGCTGGTGCTGGTGACATCAGTGTGGATTCAGAGACAGGTGGAAGGTACTCATTTACATACTCAGGATGCAAAGATGCACAGGCAGGGATGCTCGTCACAGCATTGTGTGGAATAGGAAGAAGCCGGAAACAATCTAAATATCACCAACAGGGGATCCTTTAAAAGTATTCTGGAATATTCACAAAATGGGCTATTATGTAGCTGTTTAAATCAGGGGTTGGCAATCTATGATTCGTGGGCCAAATCCACCCTAACAGTTAAGAATGATTTTTATAGTTTTAAATGGTTTAAAAAATTCAAAGAGGAATATTTTACATGTGAAAATTATAGGAAATTCAAAATCTTGCCTTCATAAATACAGGGTTTTTTTTTTTTTTTTT
>NW_016107363.1:3557348-3618285 GCF_001604975.1 Cebus imitator
CAATCTCGGCTCATCGCAACCTCCGCCTCCTGGGTTCAGGCAATTCTCCTGCCTCAGCCTCCTGAGTAGCTGGGATTACAGGCACGCACCACCATGCCCAGCTAATTTTTTGTATTTTTTGCAGAGACAGAGTTTTGCCATGTTGCCCAGGCTGGTCTTGAACTGCTGGGCTCAAGATATCTGCCTCCCTTGGCATCCCAAACTGTTAGGAATACAGGCATGAGGCACCGCACCAGGCCATAAATGAGATTCTTCTTAAGAAGAGCAGATTCATTTTAATCTCCTGCCCTTCCAGAAGTGTCTGCGCTTTCCTTTTCATCACGGCTCTTTCTTAGCTTTCTTTGACCTGGTTTATTTTTTATTGAGTTAGTTTTATATTTTTATTTGTTTGTCTGCCTCTTGTCTTACAGCTGCTGTACATTATTCATTATTCTAAAAACAAAAATTATTTTTTCTTAGACTGGTAATACCTAATCATTATAAAAAAATTAAACGTATGTCAGTATAGAAGATATGTTAGTCTCTGCCACTAGAATGGAAACTTGCTGAGGGCAGGGACCATATTTTCATTATATCTCCTGGCACTTAGCATAGGACCTGGCATATAGTAGGCCCTCAATAAATACTTTTATATTAATTATTGTATGAGTGTATGAACTGTAGTTTATATGTATATGTGTATTCATACATATAATATATATGTTATATATGTGGTACTTTTGGTAACATACTGTTCTGCAGTGTGCCTTTTTCCATGGGTGATATATAGAGTATATCAGCACATGTAGGTTATATAGGATGTGTGAAGAGAGAGTGTTTTCCTTCTTTCTTGGCAACTGAAAACACACCCCTTTGCATAGTAGCCAAGGCCCTTTTGGTAACTTGCCTTCTGTACGGCTCAGATGGGGCCTTGGGCCAGCAGAGCGGATCACAGTGAGGAAACATTTTGTTAATCCTTTCTGGGGGCAACACATAGGCAGGGACACTGGAAAACTGGCATGGAGCATTTCCTTCTTACTTGAGAGAGTAATTGTGTTTTTGTGCCAAGAGCACAAACCTTCTCTCTTCTCCCTGCCACCCTCCTTTCCTGTCTCTATTTTTTGTCTCTATTATTTTTGCTACTCTGTCCTCCCTTTCTATCTCATGCTTTTGCCAATGATGCTGTGCATAGGGATGTGTCAATAACACTACGCTCCTGTGTATCGTGTCTTTAATTTTCTTTGTGTCTGTAGAGATGGAGGTCTCACTATGTTGTCCACAGTGGTCTTGAATTCCTGGCCTTCAGTGATCCTGCTGTCTTGGCCTCCCAAAATGCTGGGATTATACATGTTAGTTACGGTTCCTGGCCCATGGTATCTTTTGAACTACTGATTTACGGATTATGCCGATTAAGTTTGGTGACCCTTATTTTGCAAGTAAGGAAACTGGGGCCCAGAGAAGTTAAATAATTTGCCCAGGGTGGAGGCGTGGCTCTGGAAGCAGTGCTCTAAAGCACTTTCCTAGGCTGCCCACTAGCACACACACCTCCTGCTTCCTACTCCAGTGCTATTCTTCTCTTCTAGATCAACACGGCCTTAGTGGTCTCTCTATCCTCAGTACCAAGCACAGAGCCTACACCCGCAAGGAGACACTCTGCCCACCTGTTGAAAGGGTATATTAGAAACATAATTTATGATGCTTCCCCAGTGTGTCATGTGTAGCTATTTTCTAAGTCCTTTCATACAATGGCTGGCGGATGGGATAAGGTGTACTTGGTTAGAATTTTCCTGGAGGGCAATTTGGTAATGTGCAGCACAATATCTTTAGCATTGGGGAATAGCAATTTTACTTTTAGGAATTTGCATTTAGGAAATAATCACAGATATGTGTGCAAAAATACATAATGATGCCTTCACACTGTTATTTATTACAACGAAACATTTGAAACAGTCCAAATGCCCAAGAAATTGGTTAGATAGATGATGTTACATTTCTATAATGGAACATTATACAACTAGGAAAAATCATTTTTAGTGGGCAAATGGCTACTGCTGGGGAAAAGAGAAATGTCACTCCAGAGGGCTAGACATAAAGCTTCGACTGTGTTTGTAATGATTTCTTTTCCAAACTGGGTGCTTATTATTTTATTCTTTATATCTCTAAGTATGTCTGAAATACTGACCAATGAACTAAAAAAATAAATTTGAAAAAGTCTTTTCGAATTTTTAGTAATGTGGAAGAATGATCATAAAATATTCCACTTAAACAAAATGGTTAGACTTAGTTGTGTTTATACTTGGGCAGGGTGATTTTGGGTAATTTCTATTTTTACAACGAATCAGTATTATTTGTTTTAAAAGAAGCAATACTTTTAAATTTACCAGCATTCATCCACGGCTATTGTGTTTTCTACTTCATGTCTAACTTCCTAAGCCAGAAACCCTAGCATCATTTCCAACTTGTCTTTTCCTTTGTATTCACATGACCAGTGATTTTACAATTTTTTCCTTTACATTTTCTCAATCTTCTCTGTCTACAGCCATTCTCCTCAAGATTTTGGACTTTATTTTTCTGTTATGTAACTAAAGGAGGTGATCTTGAAGTTATCCACACCCGGGGCCAATGGTGTTGAAAGCCCCTGTGTGCTTCCTTTTAACCACTCTGAGTTTCGTTTTTAAGCTCCTTGAGGACAGAGATCCCAGGGTTTGGCAATACATTGCCCAGAGTAGTCAAGGATAATGATAAGCTGCAAGTTGACTTTATAACATCATACTAGTGGGGCTCGTTGAGATCCTCAGTAGCTCTATCCCATCACCTGCGAAGGGCTATTAAATATACTTTTTTTTTTTTTTGAGATGGAGTCTGGCTCTGTTGCGTCGCCAGGCTGGAGTGCAGTGGCGCAAGCTCGGCTCACTGCAACTTCCGCCTCCAGGGTTCAATCGATTCTTCTGCCTCAGCCTCCTAAGTAGCTGGGACCACAGGCATGTGCCACTATACTCGGCTATTTTTTGTATTTTTAGTAGAGACGGGGTTTCACTATGTTGGCCAGGATGGTCTCGATCTCTTGACCTCTTGATCCTCCCACCTCGGCCTCCCAAAGTGCTGGGATTACAAGGGCTATTAAATATTAACAGGCTAGACTCCCTAACAGACTAGGGAGTGAAGGCACTAAGGAGCGGAGCGGGAAAACCAGGATGAGTTTGAGGAGGCAACCCTGACCTGCCTTCCCTCTGATCCATTCTGATGGAGAACTTGCTTAAGATATTAAATACATGGTGGTGCTACAGCTAATGACCTTGGCATGGTGGAATTTCTTAAAGAAATCACAACTGGAAGAAAGGCATCGAGATGAGAGGGGAGGCCAGCCAGTCCACAAAAAATGAGGTGGTTTCTCAAAGAAAGAGAAGCAGCAGAATCAAGTTCATTTGGAGTGTTTCAGCATATGTTCTGAATTTGAAAACATTGTGCAGAAGGAAGGCAAGAAAACAAGATTTTACCACATAGCTTGGGAAATGTGTGGGAAAGTGTTTGCAGCAGGAGGAATCAATTATAAAAGTTTCCTGTCCTTTTCTTATGCCTGTATCACTTTTCCCTCACAGACCAGAAAGAGTAGTTCAGGAAGTTCCAAATTAATGGGTTAACTATGTCATCAGATAACCTTTGTGGAAGTCAGTCTATTGCTTCCTATGTGTATTAGTCAAAACTTTTGTGGTCGCAAGTGACAGAAACCCAATTCAAAAATAATGAAAGCAAAACCAAAAAGGACTTTATTGGCTGATGTAGCTGAAAAGCCAACTGGGTAGCGCCACTTCCATCATGGCTAGATTCAAGGGTTTGCATAGTAATAACAGGAATCTGTCTTCCTCAGTCTCTTGGCTTGACTTTCCTCTGAGGTGACTTGATTATTAAATGGAATCTCATTTAATGGTGGTAAACATGACCTGGCTCAAACTAACTCAACAAACTCAGCAGAAAGCAGCTTCTTCTCAATGTAGCAAAAGACCAGCTGAGTCTCACTGGTGTGGCTTGTGTCATATGTTCGTCCTGACTCCGTCAGTGTGGCCAGGGAAATTAAATGCCCTAACTAATTAGGCCTAGATTCTGTGCCCACCCCTCGGCTAAGAAGGTGGTATCAACTGCACCTAAATTACATAGACTACAGTGGGGGAATGGAGGTCTCCCAGAAGCATATTGAGATGCCATGCTCTGAGAGGAAAATAATGAATGCTGACCTCTGAAGTCCACTGACCACTGGAAGTTCATTCACCCCAAGATCAACAAAACTGCTGCATCTAGTAACTAGTTGTTAACAACACTATATAATACCAAAGTACAGAAGAATGCCTTATCTTGGAAAAGAGGGTTACAGCCTTTATTCTGTTCTGCTATAATTTGTTCTGCAGTGACTAACTCTTTAGCCAGAAATCTGTGACCAAGGGCTTATTACCATAGAAACTTCCTTTGAGGGTACAATTAGCATCTATTGTTATCATTGGAATGTCATCATTTCATCAGGAATTGCTAAAAATGGCTGCTCTTTTGGTTCTCTATGCTTTCCTAGGGATCTTCACATTGTAATCAGTTCCCTGAGGTCATGACCCACATCAACACGCTACCAGGCAGCTAATTAGTGGTTTGTCAGATGTCCACTTGGTTCTACCAACTCTTCCTCTGCTTTTAGACTAACAGAGGCTCCTGAGGTGCACAATAAAGAAAAGCTAGTGAGGGTAATTCTGGATGTGCCAGCCCAAGAACAGCATTTTGCAGCTCTCACTTAATAGTGAACAAGAAAAAAAAGATCCATATGATATGCAGAGATTGTAAACATAATATGCAAAGCAGGAAGAATTAAATATTATAAAAACAGGATCTCCCTATGATTTGAAAATACTTAACAAGTTCACTCCTGTGAAAATGATGGCGGGAGATAGTTAGTCAAGAGGTAACATGCTTTTTCTCCAAATGATCAAGTAGGAAAGCACTGAAAATTAGGGCAAGGTTTCTTAAAAGCTGCCTATGCACCACTCGCATCTGAATCATCCGAGGTATACTGGAGTATTGCTTTGGTTGCAAGCATCAAAAACCAACCAGTCTAACTTGAGCAAAAGTCACTTATTGAAAAGCTATTTGGACAAGTAGGATGGAGGTTCATAGAACTGAGGGGAGTCTGAGGTATCAGGTAGGTGCTAAGGAAACTCAAGAAACACCAGATTGTCTCATGATTGGAACAGGACACCACTGCTGAGTTGCTGCATCATCTCTGCTTGTTCCTGTATTCAAAATTCAAAGTCTTGAGAAAGGGCATATGATTGTCTAGTGTATGGCCAAATCCTTGGTTAAAACGATGAGTGGAAAAGGGGCTTTGACTTCTATGGAGGTGAGTGTCTGGAATTGCCTTCCCAGCAGGACCAAGCCAAGCCAGGGAGATGCAATTCCTCCAAATAAAACAGGGTTGATTTTAGATCAGGGAATTGATGATGGGTAACTATGTAACAATTGTATGCTTTAGCTACCGTGCATGTTGAAAATACAGGTGCCAGGCTGAAAATCAATGTTACCGAATCAGAATCTCAGAATGTGGGGCTTTGGCATTTTCGCTTTCATTTAATTTAATTAACTTATTTATTTGAAATGGAGTCTCACTCTGTCACCCAGGCTGGAGTGCAGTTGCACAATCTCAGCTCACTGCAACCTCTGCCTCCTGGGTTCAAGCAATTCTCCCTGCTTCAGCCTCTCGAGTAGCTGGGATGACAGACACCTGCCCTCACCCCCAGCTGATTTTTGCACTTTTAGTAGAGATAGGATTTTACTATGTTGGCCAGGCTGGTTTTGAACTCCTGGCCTCAGGTGATTTGCCCACCTCAGCCTCCCAAAATGCTGGGATTACAGGTGTGAGCCAGTGCGCCCAGCGGCATTTCTGCTTTTAATAAGCTCTCCAAGTAAGACTTATGCACACCAAAGGTGGGGAATCACTGGACATTGTTGGAGGGTACATGCACGTACATACATCTGAACAATCATAGTACAGTCAGCCTTTCTGTATCTGTGGGTTCTGCATCTGTGGATTCAACCAACTGTGAATCCAAAATATCTGGAAAAACATATGGATGGTTGCATCTGTATTGAACATGTATAGACATTTTTCTTTTTCTTTTCTAACAATGTGTTATAGCAACGATTTACCTAGCATTTGCATTGTATTTATTATAAGTATCTAGAGAAGATTTAAAGTATACAGGAGGATGTGTTGTAGTTTATGTGAAAAACCATACCCCATTTTATATAAGGGATTTGAACATACATTGATTTCAGTATTTGTGGGAGGTCCTGCAAATCAATACCCAGCAAATGCAGAGAGGCAATTGTAATTGTTGAAACATGAGCTTGAACAGGCTGGCAAAAAACAAAAGACTGGTGCAATTAGTAACCAAAGTTCTAAATATGGATTCTCTCTTCCCTCCAGAATTTGCTGGGGAGCATGGAGGACCTACTCTTGGCAAACATTTAAAGACTGTAGGAATTCCTTGAATAATTGGCATACAATGCCTGTAATCAATCCATGGTATTACAAAATAGACTTACTGAAGGGTGAGATTTGGAAGGGGTTTCATACTAATTTGCTGTTCACTCACATTCACAGCATTCATATTCAGTCATTTAAAAGGTAGTGGAGTTCAGTGGCTAATTACCTGGGTTTTAAAATAAGACTGAACTGGGTTCAAATTGGGCTCTACTAGCTAGTTTGGTGACCACGAACAAGTTACTTAACATCTCTGTGTCTTACTTTCCTCTTGTGTAAAATGGAACTAGTCGTTCCAACATCACATGCTTGTCCTGAGAATTAAAATAAAATAGCAGAGGTAAAATCTTTAGCACAATTCCTTACACATGGTCTGTGCTAATTAAATAGTATCTGTTATGATAATGTAACTAATAGCAGATATATATGGATTGCCCTACAGTCAGACTAAGACCAAGAGGAGATGTCCAGTCTCAGACTCTGGGAAAGAAAGGGAAAGTCACCTTTTGTCCCTAGAAAAGTCCCCAGAATGGATGACTGGAGAGCTTTCTCATTGGTCTCCTTCCTTTTTCTTTCTTTTCATTGGTATCCCCAGGGTTCTGGTATCAGCTCCTTCAGCTTCTGAGTGCTGCTTCCAACTCCGGCTTGGTGGTATTAGCACAGTCTTCCTGTGCTTTGAGTGAGGGAGCTTTCTGTTCCTTCCTATTCACCAAAGGGGAGCACCTCCAAGAACGTCAGCCCTTTCTGTCATTCACATTGACTTCTCCTCTAAAAATGCCTCCTCTCTTTATTGTTTTCCCAAAGGTGATATTACATCAAAGCTATTGAGTGAAGCAATTAAAAGGGTGAAGAGTAAGAAAGTCACGTTAGGCCTCAGACACTTGACAGACATTCCTCTACCAGTGCAGCATTAAAGAATTTACTAGATGCAACGGGAATTGTTACCAGCTAATAAAAATCGTAGTGAAACAAAAGTTGGTATTAAATATTGAAGAGGAAGTGGAGCAACTAGAACCCACATGCACAGTTGATGGGGATATAAAATGGTACAACAACTTTGGAAAACAGTTTGGCAGTTTCTTCTAAAGATAAACATATACCTACCACATACACATACCCAGCTAGTCTATTTCTAAATATTTACTCAAGAGAAATGAAAGCATACATCTACACAAACACTTGAACAGGAATGTTTATCACGGGTTACCAGCTCAAATCTGGAAACAAGTGTCCACTAATGGATGAATGACAAAACAAATTGTGTTATACCCGTACAATGGACTGCTAGCCAGCAATAAAAAAGAATGAACTATGGATACGCACACTACAAACGGATCTCAAAATAATTTATGTGAATGAAAGAAGCTAGCCATGAAGAGTACCTACTATATTATTCCATTTATAGAAAATTGTCAAAAATGCAAATTTAGTTAGAGTGATCAAAGCAGATCACTGGTTGCCCAGAAACAGAGGCAGAAGGAGGAATAAAAAGGCATAAAGAAACTTTTGGAAGCTATGGAAATACCTATCTTAATTGTGATAGTTTCACAGGTGAATACATATGTCAAAATGGATCAAACTGTACACTTCAAACATATGCAATTTAGTGTATTTTAATTTTACCTCAATAAAGTTGTTTTCTTTTACTTTTCCTTGTTTGTTTGTTTCTTTTCTTTTCTTTTTTTTTTTTTTTTTGAGCCAGGGCTTCATTCTGTCACTCAGGCTGGAGTGCAGTGGTGTGATCATAGCTCACTGCAGCTTCAAACTCCTGGGCTCAAGAGATCGTCCTGCCTCAGCTTCCTGAGCAGCTGGGACTATAGGCATGAGCTAACCGCACCTGACTAATTTTTTTACTATTTGTAGAGACAGGGTCTCACTGTGTTACCCTGATTGGTCTCAAATTCCTGGGCTTAAGCCATCCTCTAACCTTAGACTCCCAAAGTGCTGTAATTACAAGCAAGTTTTTTTTTTTTTTTTTTTTTTTAACATATTAATAAAAAGAACATTGGATTGGGAATCAGAAGATAAGGGTGCCAAGGTAAGGATGTACCCCTGGACAAGTCTTTTTACCTCTAGGTGCCTTCATTCTTTCATTTGTAATTTGAAAGTGATAGATGAGTTTATGTCTAAGGTCTCACCTATTTGAAAAATTCTAATTGTATAAGGGCCTTTGGGCAGAAAGGTAAATTCGTCAAGGTATCCTTTCCTTCAATTGATCTTTTAATTCTGGCAATTATTTCCCTGGGTTTAATTGATTTACTGAATTTCAGATTTCAAACACAACAGATCAATAGAATAAACTTTATCAAGCTTTGAAAAGAGGTCAATAGAAGTGTAAGGTCTTCACGTTAAGTCTGTTATGAGTGCCTGCAGATGCATAAGCAACTCTCAGATGAGTGATGTAGGTTAACAATGATTTGTGAGGGTGAGACTCACAAAAGTAGTATGCTCACATTTCCTTAACACCAGCTGAGTAGACTGTACAAAAATTGGATGAGCTCACACACTGTTTCCCACCCCGAAACCTTCCTGGAATTCCTCTGTGGGACTAACATCTTTCTCCTGGCAGCCAGAAACACTTTGCCTCCATTCTTACTGTACTACTATGATCTTGGGAATATATAACTTCTTCATGCTCCTTATCTGTAAAACAGGTATAATAACACAGCTCCTGCAAGGCTTAGATGGAAGAGATATTCCACAAAAAGTATTGAGAACAGTCCCTGGCACGATATGAATCCTCAAATACATGTTAATTACAATTGTTCCAATTAATAATATCACTGGGTCATATAGTTATTTAGATACATGTATTGTCTCTTTGAGGGAGCAGTGACTGCTTGGGATTCATCTTTGTGTCTGCTGGAGCTGAACACACAGTAGGTGTTCAGTGAATAATTTTTGGATAAAGGTATAAATCATGACTAATAGGAAATAAAGGAACTCAGGATGTTAATTTCTTCATTGCACACCCAGCCTCTGTATGAATCTTGCTGACTGCAAAGGAAATGTCACCAACTGTCAGAGATATAGCAACACATTGCTCAAACATATGTGCCAGGAAAGCCAGAAACTTGTTATTGTATGTGTGAGAAATCCGTAACCAACACAGTCAAAGAAACTGTCTTGGATTCTTCACTGGACGGCAGCAATGTATTATGCCCATTTCATTCTCTTGTGGGTTTACGAGGAAAATTTATGGCTGTGCTTCTTTGTGGGAAGGTCATGGGGTACAATGAGAACTGCAGCTGGGTGGTGTCCCTCCTGCTGTGCTTTTGTATTCTTCTCTGAAGGCCTTTTTCTTCCCCCAGGATTGAGTCATTCGCTTTGAAAGTGACAACAGAGACTTTAAGACTCAGAGAAAGAGGCTTCTGGACCAACAATTTTAGTTGCATGTTTGGAGGGTGAGTGATTCTACTCTCCAGAACTGGATAAGCCTCCGGCTAGAGAAGATGGGAGACGAGATGGGGGCACTATTCAGACTGGAAGCTGACTCAGTTGCAAGGTCATTTGGGGGCACTACCCTGGGAAAACCATTAATTGCCAGTGGCTAGCTCATCTGCCACTGTGTGTCTGGCTTGAACTGATAGTTGTAGGTACCCTAGAGACTGGCTGGTTCTATGCACAAACCTCTACCAACCCTTGTAGCCAACTCTCATGTTTCTGCTGGGGAAATCCTTTAACTAATGAGTGGGAAGCATGGACATGTTTTGGGCTGACAGTGACACATTAGTAAAGCCTTGATCAAAGTGGGACAGCAAAGAAACTGCTGGAATTCACCTTATGAACCATGGTACTCACGGGCATGTCACAACCTCTTTCAGCAGTGAGAGGCGCTCTAATTCAGACTGCATGGCTTCTAATCCTACTATCATTTTCTAGCTGTTCATGACCCTGTTTCTCAACCTGTCTTGCGATCTTTTCAATGATGATTAGTTTTGGGTTGTAAGCAACAGAAATTGCCTTAGTAGCAAAAACAGCTTATTGGAAGGATATCCAGGACTCATAGATTTGAAGGCAACGTGGGATGTTACGAAGAAGGAAGCCTCAAATGGTCCCCTAGCCAGAGGACTATGGTTTGAATGCAGTCCCAAAGATGGAATGGAGCATCAACCATTTTCAGTCTCACTGTCTCTCTGCCCCATAATATTTAATTGCTGAACCTATACTCTTAAGGGAAATTATTTGTATCAATCATTCATTCATTCATTTACCCAAAAAATATTTATTGAGTGTCCACTTTGTGCCAGGGACAGTGCTAGGGCCCAGGGAGTCACATGATGAATAAAAGTAAACATGTCTCAGGTCCACATAAAATTAAGCATTCGGAGGTACAGACAGACATGTATCAAATACGCGCAGATGCATGTAAAACCATCTATGATGAGTATTAGGAAGAGGTACATGCCTTGTTTATGAAAGGAGGATCTGGCCTTGTCATCCCCCATCAAGTGATGCCTGAACTGAGAGCTGAAGGATGAGTTGCCATGAACTATGCAAAGAAAGAGAAAAAGAGTAAGAGTTCCAGGGAGCATGAGCTGAAAGTGCATGTTCTCTGAGGCCAGAAGGAACTTTGTGGAGACCATGAGGACCGGAGGAAAGTCCAGTGTGGCTGGAGCAGGGAGGGTAGTCTGAAATGTGGCTGGAGAGTTGGGTTGCATTTCACATCATTCAGGGTCCTGCAGGCCATGTTAAGGAGTTTGGTCAGCAATGGATTTCAGTCATGAACATGACCCAATATCACTGGCATTTGAAAAGAAAATGAAGCAGTAATTTGGAAAGGTGTTGGAGGAGGTTAGAGTGACAGCAACACCCAGGGTAATAATTGTGACTCAGGAGTCTGCAGAAACATGTCTGGGGTTGGTGCATGTAGCAGATGACATGGAGAACTATTCCACCAGGCATGTTGTCTCCTATCTATTACCAACATTTGCTTACTGACAACTCAAATACTGTCTTTAATGCTGCCCTCTACGGAGGCGCATTAGCAATTAGAATTCTGCAACCTCTCTCAAATAGATCACAGTGATTACCATAAAAAGAAATGTGAAAGGAAAAGGTGATACACTTATCTATGCCCCAGCTAGATTTTACCCTTCTCATGCTAATTTAGTAAAAATAGTTGTAACCTTTCTAGCGGTCCTCCATTGTTATTTTTCATTCACTTATTTATCCAACAATTGGATAACTGCTATGTCCACTTTTGCTCTAGGTGTTGGTGAATCAGAGATGAATGAAAGAGTCCCTTCTCTCCTTCAGACAGAGCAAATTCTAACAGGAGGGGAGATCAGTGTGTAAATAATGAACTAACATTCTTCGATGGGTTCTATGAGTGATATAGACAGAAAATATAAGTCTTAGAAAGGAAATGATGCACCAGGCACTGTGGCTCACGCCTGTCATTGGGAGGCTGAGATGGGTCAATCACTTGAAGTCAGGAGTACGAGACCAGCCTGGGCAACATAGTGAAACCCTGCTTCTTCTAAAGATGCAAAAAATTACCTGGGTATGGTGGCGGGTGCCTGTAATCCCAGCTACTCGAGAGGCTGAGGCAGAAGAATCACTTGACCCCAGGAAGCAGAGATTGAGGTGAGATGAGATTGCACCACTGCACTCCAGCCTGGGCAAGAAAGTAAGACTCTGTCTCAAAAAAAAAAAAAGAAAAAAAAAATGATTGCTTCTATAGAGATGATGAGGAAAGCTTTGCTGAGGGAGTAATTTTTGTCTTGGTTATAATAACTAAGGCTATAGTTTAACAAGAGGGAAATCTATCGCACTGGAGGAAGGAAAATATTTTAGGTTAAGTATTAAGCATATAAGATGAATTTGGTTAGTGGGTATACAAATATATCATGTATGCTTGAAAAGTATGTTTGGAAATAATTTGTATGTTACACTGATTTAAATACAATGTTCTAATATTGTCATTATTTAGCATATAGCCACCAGCCTCATCAGGCAATATACAGTCACATTTAAATTAGATAAAATTTTGCTTCCCCAGTAACACTAGCCACATTTTAAGGACTCAGTAGCCACATGTGGCCAATGGGTACCATGTTGGACAGGCAGATATACAACATTTCATTACTGCAAAAAGTTCTATTTGAAAGTGCTATCCTAACCTAACTGGCTTTAGGAGAACATGAATTGATCTGTAGATATAGAAAGACCTTGGTAAGGGTCAGTAAGGGAAGAGACTGCAGGCTGTTTAGATTCTTGGGACCACAAGAATGAGATAAGCCAGTTGAAAATAAACCAAGTGAAGCAGAGCATTGGCTGAGGCACTTCTGATTGGTTTGGTTAGAGGGATTTTCAACTCATATTAATAACATGATAATGAGAAAAGCCATGCACAAATAAGATAAAAAAGAACTGTGAGTTGCCTGGTGGGTTTCATTGTGTGGGAAAGTTGGGGAGAAATTAAGCAAGTTTGTGTGCCAGAGGGACAATAATGGAATGCAATTTTAGTATATGTGCTGAGTCACTGGTGCGCTGTCAACAGAATGGTCTAACCAAGGCTCTGAGCTGGAGAACTTATGGGTGTGACTGTGCCAGTGAAAATCAAGTACACGATTGTAAAAGCATGCTGTCAGGCGTTGAACTGGCACCCTCTCTGTCCAGAGGAAAACCAGACTGGGAGAGACAATAGTACTCTTTCTCTGGCAATTAGCTTGAGTAACTAAGTTTTGCCACCTGGTTCCTCAATATTTCCCACCTTTTTCTACCAAAAAAGGAGGGCTCCAGTCTACTCAAGGGTGTTAAGTTGGGTGGAAGATAAAATCAACTTGGGGAGAAGAAAGGTGGCTCAGAAGTGCATTGGAGCAGCAGAAGAAATGTGTTCAAAACCGTGATGATGGAAAAAGCATGGAATATTTGGGAACTCGTTCTGTGACTGAAACAAAAAGAGTATGGGATAATGGTAAATGAGGCTGGTAAGTTAGGGTGGGGCCAGATCATCAAGAGTGTGCTGGAATATGCTGCGGTAAGGAGAAGCAGTGTGGAAAGATGGTCCTTGAAGCGAGAGCTCCCCCACTTACTCTCTCTGTGACCTTGGGTGAGATAAGTTACTTTTTTGTGCTTCAGTTGTCTCATAATTACACTCTATAAGTAGGAGTTTCCTACTGAAATGAGCACCAACACTTTAAACACTATGATTTTGATGTGCAAAAAAGTATAGCTTCTTTGTTTCCCATAACTTAACTTCACGAGCGTCCATTCCCTTAACTTTGCTCACGCATTTGAATACACCTTCAGTTCTGCTTCTCTCAGAGGGTGCCCTTCCTCCTCTTCCTCCTAGGCTTGTGCCTGTGTACATGGGTTATTAACACATGTATTGTCACGGACTGGGGCCTGGCCCACTGGGCCACAAGGCTCGTCTCTCCAGTCTTTGCTGACCTCATGAAGATGTGCTTGGTCCCACTTGGCAACTGCCGCTGAATTTTAGAGATGGCAAAACTTTGATTTTGTGGGATACGTTTTCCTCTCTTCCTGTGTTAACGTGGGTCCTGTGGCTGCAGATCCCCCGAACCTCAGCTGTATCTTCCCTCTGAACTCAAGTTGTGGTTAACTACCCCAGCCTCTCAGTGGACTCCAGGCCCTCAACCTAACCTTTTGTATTTTTTGCTGGGTATATGTAGAAACATCTGGACTCTTCCAGGCCATCTCGTTTCTAAAAATATTCCGTGTTTCCCTTTCCTTTACTGGTGCACATTTGCTGCAGGCCGTGTGAAAAGTGTCCTCCTTCCAGGAGTACAAATGGAAAGTGGGACTGAAATTCCCAAGGCTTCCAGGAGCCCTGTCAAGCTCTCTGGCATTTTTACTGCCTCTCATTAGCCCCACCCAGGCTCCTGTGCCTATAGAAGTCAGTATTCTTTGTGTCTGACCTCCTTTTCTTTTCTTCCACATTTCCCCCAGATTCCCCACCATGCAAATACACCCCATTTCCTGTCTGGGCAGTTGGGAAATTTACTTATGTGTATCCTGCTTTCCAGGTTATGAAAATCCAGGGTATCCTCTGGCTTGTGGTTAAAAAAAAAAATACATTCAGATCTTAAAGCTTTACTTTTGGTCTGTTAAAGACAGATTTTAGAATTCCTTCTTGCTCAACTCACTCTAGCTCCCAAGATCATTGTTCCACTGGTGTGTCTTTGTCCTAAAGGGGCGATGATTAATGGAAACATCACTGGAGGAGGTTGGAGGATACAGGAATCTTACATAGCTAAGGATACAGAAGCAGGTTGTCAGCTCAAGCAGAATTTGTCATTGGCTGCTCTTAGAAGGATGGCTTCTCAGGTCCCTCAAGTCTTTCATAGGACTTACAGCAATGAATGATATTACCAGGGCTGACTGAGGAGTCTGTTAGGCATGACAAGCTGCTCTACCATTCTAATTTTTATTAACACCTCCTGACCCCTTTCTCTGCCTGACACATCTGAAGACTCTGGCCTACCAGGTATGCCATATATATATAGGCACAATATACTTTCATCTCCTTTTTTAGCGTTCACTGTAATCCTAAACGAAGCGAAGGTCAATTCTCACAACCACCCATCTATCAGCCTCTGAGGGCCACTCATGTAGTATAAGACTCTATACCCCAATTTCATGGTTATAGCTGGGCAATATTTTTTATTGTTTTATTGCTGGGTTTCTCAACCTCCCACTATTCACATTTTGGGCTTTGTTGTGATATTTCCTTGTTGTGACGGCGTGTCCTGCACCACTGTAGGATGTGTAGCAGCCTCCCTGGCCTCCAACCACTAGATCCAGTCATCTCTTCCCAGTGTGACCATCAGGAATATCTTTAAACGTTGCCAAATATCTCCTAGAGGACAAATTGTCCCTGGTGGAAAACCACTGCTCTAATGTGTATCTGCTCTAATCGGGAAAAATGGAAACTGTTTACTCGATAGAAGAAAAGCCACAAGGTACATGATTTAAGGGAAATTGTAAAAACAACGTTGTTTAATAATTTAAAAATATTATAATTGTTATATTATTAAATGAAAGATTTACAAAATGCCCAGCATATTTTTTTTTAATGGTTATTATAAGGATTTTGGACTTAAACCAGGAGGAAAGACGTTTGCCACTACTGATTTTTAAAACAGCATACTGACAATATCAGATTTATGTTTTAGAAAGGTATCTCTGATGACACTGTGAAGGATTGATTGAAGGAGGTGAGGGTGATGACAGCAAGATCAGTCTGTGTTTAGCAAGAGAATTCCAGCACTGGTGAAAGAGTTTGGGCTAGATATGTATAAATATATTAGTTGGAGTGTAGATAATTACCTGCAATCAAGGCATCATTCAGACATTCTCTCTAGAATGACTGGAAGGCCAATGGTGGGATCTCCTGGCAGACAGGTTGTTTGTAGGACACTGTAGCATGAAAGATTGTAATATACAGAAGCTGTCTATTTTTCACCCTGCAGGTGGGCTAGACTTCAATCATACACATTCAATGTGTGTTAATATTATAACAACCCATTTCTTGAAAATGGCTTTCTGCATATGTGGGCACATCATTTACAATGCCCAGAGGCCTCCTCTTGGTTAGCTTGGAGTAATTTATTGGCAAAATCATTTTGAAAGTTTCCAGAGAGAAATGATGTCCTGTTTGTGTTCAGTTTTAGCATTTCTATTTCATAATTTACCGGCTTTAACAGAAGACTTGGTTCCCAAACATCCTGTGACATAACTCCATTTTGCCACTTTGTACATTTTGTGTAGGTTGCATTCTAGTGGATGAGAAATGGCTATTGTTGTTGCTAAAATGAACATAGGACTTGGACAGCATGAGGATTAGTAATCTGTCTAAGAGAGAGGGCAGCAAGCAGCTGAGTTCTGGAAGCAGTATGCAGTCTTTCCGATCCATTACAGATGAAAACTTGTGCACGCTTTTGTTTCCATTTTGAACTGGCATGTTTATAAGACTAGCTGCTTATCAACCATCAGTGGTTGACAGACACAGTGAGGCCACGCTCTCATTAGCTTTTGTAGGTGTGGTTTTCAACAAAGGACAGTTTTTGCATTCCCCTTTTCCTTTTGTGTTAGGAAATTGGAGAGACTTTTTTTTTCTGGGCTCTGCCATGTCTCTTTCCAACTTGCAATTTTTAATTCTCTCCTCAATAATTAGAAAAATGAGCATTTATGATGAATTTGCTCTTAATTTATCTCAGAGAATATTCCCATCTAGATTGTAATGCTAAATAGCTTCCTAAAAATCAAGTCCATGAAAAGCTTCAGTGCACTGAGAGGAATGGTATAAAGAAAAGCCCCCAGCATTATTCTCCAGAGTGTGATGTTTACAGAACCCACTCTTCCTTTTCACTGTACAAAACAATTCTCTTAGGTTTTGCTTATTCTGTACTGATTTGCCACTTTTATTTTTTATTTAAGCTTAAACTAGCTACTGATGTCCTGCTGCTCAAACCATATAGTTCCTCTGATTCAATGCCAGACAGTCCCTCTCACTATAAAAGTCATGTCTATAATCCACTGGCAGGCCACCCAAAGTGATCTTTTGATATTTCAAAGTTGTTTTATTGTACAGTTCCAGTCTCTGGCTTCATAAAACACAAGTTTCATAACAACTGTAATTGCTAAGTCCGTTTTTCTTAGACACTAGGACAAGATTTTCTGGAACATCTTGCTTTTTCCAAATTAACAGGTTTCCTCTCTCCCTCATCTCTCACTCCCTGACCCCCTTCCACGCGGTACCCTCGGGTGGGGAATATATTGGAAACACAACAACAGTAAAATAATTTTCTTCTCAAGAAGAAAATAAGGCTCATGCTTGCTTAAAAGGAGAACAAGGCAGATGGTATTTGCATTCAAGGATGATGATGATGATGATGATAATGCTGATGGTGATGCTGATGGTGATGCTGATGAGATGGTGGCCGTGATGATGATGATGATCAGGATGGTGATGATTATGCTACTGTTAATGGTAATTGCTGATATTTGTTGAGGGGTTATCAAATGCCATTATTGGTGTTAGGTGCTTTCTATATACTACATTACTGAATCCTCACGATGACTCAGTAACGAGGCACTGAATTATGAGGCACTATTACTGCTCCCATTTTACAGATAAGGGAACTAAGAGAAGTTATGAATCAATGGGGATTTTAAAGAGAAGTAAAACTTGTCCTGGATGTTAACAGTAAAGGCAATACCTGGTGGCATTGATTCATTCATTTATTTATTAGTAAAATTTTTATTGTAACCCATATACTACACCCTTAGTTGGGCGCTAAGTTGTAACACTCTCCAAGGTAATATTTAATGTGCCTATAATGATTATTATTTTCGATATTCATAGAAAATATCTACATGGAAAATGTGATGATTCTTTTAGGTATTCACAAAAAATATCTCTGCTGACACCTACATGAATGAAAATTTGCCACATTGGAAGCTTGGTTACTGAAAAGTCTGAAAGACACAAGTCCCTTGTAGATATTGTAGAACCAAGCAGGGAAGAAATTTAGCCCTGTTATTATTGGTAGTATTTAATCTACTTTTTAAAATTAAAATTACCTGGCAGTTATAATAAAGTACTCTGGATATATTTAACATAAAAATGAAAAAGCCTTAGTCCCATTTATTAATTTTTATTGAGTTTGGATGGCATCTTTGTTTCTAAAGGTATTAATTTTTAAAAAAA
Organism: Cebus imitator; assembly: GCF_001604975.1. Taxonomy (NCBI): domain Eukaryota; kingdom Metazoa; phylum Chordata; class Mammalia; order Primates; family Cebidae; genus Cebus; species Cebus imitator. The sequence goes on from NW_016107363.1 coordinate 3,575,528, forward strand.
GAATAGTAGCAAACTCTGTTTTGCATACAAATATATTCCTATTAGTTTATAAATATTATGTCTACTTTGAGTTAAGATGAATTTATCCTGAAATATTAACAGGAGGGGACAGTCAGATATAAGCCGGATAAAGGAATAATTCCATTTTTTTCATATGGGTACTAGGCTAATGGAATAGTGTACCATCCCCTATTCTGAAAGATGGTACAACACAAATATTTACATCTCTTTAAAAAGGCTATGTTGAGGTTCATAAATGGCAACCAAGAAAAATTGCCATTTGAATCTGATGTCAGGGACGCTACGCTTTCTTGGAGCTGTTAATAGTCATCATTTGTTGAGAATATTCTATGTCAGCACTATGTTATGCAACGGTCTGAAGTTATATATATACTTTTATCCAAGCTCCTTTGTCAATAGTGTTATGGAAATATGAAGTTGTGTAATCACGAGACTAAATATAGTTTCTCTTAGCCTTTAATGTAAAATGAAAGAAAGAAATACAGAGGTGCATTTCAATATAGCTATAAGAATGTTCATTTTAGTGTTGATTTGAATGACAGGAAATTAGAAACAACTCAAATGTCCAACAATAGGGAATTTTAAAAATAAATTATATAGCATGCAGTCATTAAAATGACAATGCAGAAAACTAATGAAGATATGGGGACATGCTCACAAGAAAATTCCTCACAGAATTCAACAAGATTCCATATTTTAAAATTTTAGATGTGCACAGAAAGTTGATTAGAAAAGATATATTCTAAATGTTAGCAATGACAAAACTTAATGTTAACCACCCTTATCACTGCGTGGTGAAAAGATGGGTAATTTTATGTTCTTATTTTTCCCTACCTTTACTTAAAAAATATCCTACACTAAAGATGGGTTACTTTGGTAACTTAGAAAAATAGCAAAAGTTACAAAAAAAGAGAGGGAAAGAAAGGAGAGAAGGAAGGAAAGAAAGCAGGGTGGAGGGAGGGAGGGAAAGAAGAAAAAAAGGGAGAAGAAAAAGCCAGTTAAAGGCTTTAAGACAAATGAAGAGTCCAGGAAACATAAAAACCTAACATAACTTGTATAGGTTAGTGTTTCAAAACATGGAGAACAATATCATCCCCTGTGATTTAGCTTTTCCTTCTTCTCGCATTTCTTATGTTCATTTTTTGCAGACTGAATTGTTTTGGACAGAGAGATTTAGATTTGACTAAGCAACTAGACCTTGTGGTTTGCCCTGTGTTATAAATTACTTGACCCAAACATTGCTGTGCTATGGGGATATCTAATGAGCACTTTATAAATGTTTTCATTTCAATTATCACCATAGCCAGATGCTTCAATAACAGGAACCATTTTTGAAATCCTGTTCACAATTTATGAATGTGTAGAATTACTGAATCCATTCCCTGTGCCGTACCAATCCCAGAGTACAAGTGAAATACAAAATAAATACAGAACAATTATGGTGATGAGGACGATTAAACACATAAAAAATGAAATCATAGCTATTTTACTTGAACTTTGGAGAAATTTAGTTCTGTTGTGAAGTGGGGAAAGTGTGCACTTTGACTGTAGTTATACTGGAATTAAAACATAGAAGCTGCTATAACATCACTTTCTCTAATATTAATGTGCTAGGGTGGTTGGAAATTATAATGCTAAAGTGGAATCTGATTAGAAAAGGATAAAGTTTGCAGGACTGGGGAGGCTGAGTAGATGGTACCAAGACCAGCTACCTAACTGCAGAGTCCAGTGCAGAATGAAAATTAAGCCTCCCTTGTGCAAAACTTATTAAAAATCTCGAGATTGTGATAACCAGGCACTAAGCTGAGTACAGAGCCCTTCTAAGCATGGGGCCCTGTGTGGGTGCTCAACACAGCCATGAAGCCAGGTCGTCTGGTGATGCCAGGGTTCTGGACCCATGGTGTCACCAACTATGTGACCAAGCCAGTTGTGTATGTTCCCTAAACTTTATGTTCCTCATCCTTAAAGCCAAGAGGATATTTTTCAGGAAATACTTTGTTGTAAGTGACAGAGGCCCAACTCCCACTAGTGCAAGCCATTAAAAGGGAGATTTCTGGGCTCATGTAACAGTTCAGGCATGGTATTGGCTTTACTTTAGAACAGAGATTGGTGAATATTTTTTGTCCATAGCCAGACAGTAAATATTTTCAACTTTGTGGGCCTTATTGTCTCTGTTGCAACTATTCAGCTCTGTTGCTGTAGCACAAAAACAGCCACAAATAAGATGTCAATGAATGAACATGATTATGTTCCAGTAAAACTTTCTTTACGGACACTATAGAGGAATTTCATAATACTTTCATGTGTCATGAAATGTTATTCTTTTGATTTTTTTTAAAAACCATGTAAAAATGTCAAAACCTATGCAGCTGTCTGGTGATACAAAAACAGTCAAAGGGCTGGATTGGACCTGTGGATGTTGGTTTGATGACTCATGCTCTAGAGAAAGAAGTCATCTGTATTCGTCTGTTTATATACTGCTGATAAAGACATACCCAAGACTGAGAAGAAAAAGAGGTTTAATTAAACTTACAATTACACATGGCTGGGGAGACATCAGAATCATGGTGGGAGGTGAAAGGCATTTCTTACATGGTGGCAGCAAAAGAAAATGAGGAAGAAGCAAAAGCAGAACTCCTTGATGAACCCATCAGATCTTGTGAGACTTATTCACTATCACAAGAATAGCATGGGAAAGACCAGTCCCCCATGATTCAATTACCTCCCCCTACAACATATGAAATTCTGGGAGATACAATCCAAGTTAAGATTTAGGTGGGGACACCGCCAAACCATATCAGCATCATTAGATATTGTTGTCTGTATGTGTTTCTTTCTCACGTGGCTCTGTCCTCTTTTGTTGTTGATCTGATTCTTTTCCATTACACATGGACTTCCTCCACATGACCAGGTGAGTGGAGGTAAGATGATGAGTGAGATTGCCAGGGAGAACTCCTGCCTTGCCATTGCAGCCCAGTTACTTGGAGGAAAGTGTGCCTCTCCTGCCTTCCAGTGTCTGCAAATAAAATCCCCTATGACTGGATTGATTTGGCTTATGTGGTTATGGCTTATGTGATGTCAACCACTGTGGGTAAGGGAATGGGACATTCTGATTGACCAGCCCAAACTCTTGAGGCCACCCACACCTGTGGCATTAGTGGAGAACAGATTTCATACATTTTCCAGCTCCGTCAGAACCATGTGACTTAGAGAGGCAATCACTCTTCAAAGGTATGAAGTAAAGGACATAGAGAAAAACAGTAGAAGGTTGCTACAAGGAGGATGGAAAAAAATATTCTTTAAGACTCCTTTAGGATCATACTCAGAAAAGATTATTTTTCTGGTATGAGAATTGTATCTCAATAAAGCTGTTCTTTAAAAAGAGATCTTATGGAGATAACTTTATATCACTCCAAGTATGGAATGATTTGCAATGATCCATCCATTACTGGGGGGAAAATCAACTTTCCCTTAACCATCTTTCCCTCCCAAATTACCACGTCCAAATACCTTGAAAATATTCTCTAGTTTTGTTAACTTGACTCCTTCCTCTCCAAGTCACTCTTCAACCAATGGCAATCTGGCCTCCATTTTTCCTCTGCCACAAGAGGTTTGCTGAGGTACCAAGGACCTCCAGATCATCACAGATCTGTCTTAACTTACAACTGTGCCAAATTTAAAAAGCTGAACATGCTTTCCCACTTGTTGTCTCTTTTATTGGCTTTCATAATTCTATAAGGATGTTGCATTGCAGTTTATGAGTTATGCAGTCTCACCGAATTCTTATAGCAAACGTGAATGTAGAAATAACAGGTCCTGCTGCCCTGCTTTAGAGATGAGAAGGCTGACATTCAAAAGCATTAAATGACTTGTTCCAGATGCCACTCTTGGTACTTGAATGATAGTCTTTTGACACGAAGTCAAGACTTTTTTTTTTTTCCCCAGTGTACTTGCCAACATCTTACGGAAATCAATGGATTTTTCTTCCTTCCCGATAACCCTGCTGGGTCCTGTTATTTCTCTCCTAGGGAATTTATAGGTGGTCATCAAGGGTCTCTGTCTTCTCCAGACTCTCTTATTTGGCAATAATTCCATGTGAGATGACTTTTGGAAGGCTTTCCAGGGTCATCTGTTTTCTCTATGTCCTTTGCCTCAGTATCTCTATTGCTGATATGAACCATCATTTCCTCTGTCCCCTACCCCGAGCACTTTTTTATGTCCACCCCCCCCATGGCTTTAATCATATGATGCCTTCTCTGTGCTTTACTCTCTAATGATGAGGATCTTTGTTACCATCTTAACATTTCTTTGTGACCAAACTGCTGTGTACACAGACGATAAACTTTTTTCAGTACAATGCAATTGAGCTTAAAAACTCTTATGCATGAAAAGATAACAATAGATTGAAAGGCAACTCACACAATGGCAGAAAATCTTGGCAAATCATATTTCTAATAAGGGATGAATACCTAGGATATATAGAGTACTCCTACAACTCAATAACAAAAACCAAACAGCCCAATTCAAAAGTGGTCAAGCAACTTAAAATGACTTTCCTCCAAAGAAGATATGTAGATGGCAAATAAGCACATGAGTAGACACTCAATATCATTAATAATCAGGGACGTGCAAATCAAAACCACAATGAGATACTACTTCACTCTCATGAGGATGAATATTATTAAAAAACAAAAAATAAACAAGCAATAAAAACCCAAGACAGAACATAGTAAGTGTTGGTGAGGATGTGGAAGAAATTGAGCCCTTGTGCATTGTGGATGGGAATGCAAAATGCTGCAGCCACTGTGGAGAATAGTATGGTGGTCCTCAAAAAACTGAACATAGAATTACCAGATGATTTAGCAATTCTACTTCTGGACATGTGCCCAAAAGAATTGAAAGCATTCATCCAATAGATGAATGGATAAGAGAATATAGTATATACATATAATGGAATATTATTCTGCCTTAAAAAGGAATTCCGATACATGCTACAACACAAACTTTGAAGACATTATTTTAGGTGAAATAAGCCAGACATAAAAGGACAAATATTAGATGTTTCTACTTACATGATGAATCTACAGTATGTATTCAAATTCATAGGGACAGAAAGTAGAACAGTAACTACCAGCAGCTCGGGAAAGCAAAGAATGGGGAGTTATTTTATAATTTAATTTAATTTTTGTTTTTTTGTTGAGATGAGGTCTTGTGATGTTGTCCAGCCTGGTCTGGAACTCCTGGGCTCAAGCAATCTGCCTACCTCAGCCTACCTAAGTGTTGGGATTATAGGCACGAGCCACCTTCCCCGGCAGAATGGGAGAGTGGATTGTTAAGGGTGTAGAGAATTTCAGTTTGGAGGGATGAAAAAGTTCTGGAATTGAGGGTGGTAATTGTTGCACAACAATGTGAACGTACCTAATGCCATAGAGCTATAACTTAAAAATGATATAATAGTAAATTTTATGTTATGCATATTTTACTACAACACAAAAATGAAAAGAAATGCAATTGAATCTAACTGCATTCTAGAAGACCTCTTTAGAGCTCTGAGCAGTCTCTACTGTGGTGGTGTAACATAATGGGTTAAGTAGCCTCATTTCAAAGACAATTAGCCATAAAATTGAACCCAGGCTTGTCACTTACAAGTTGTGTTACCTTAGTCAGGTAACTGACCTCGCTGAGCCTCACTCTCCCTACCTCTGGAATTGTCACAATAACAAGTGTGACAACCCTGTGGGGTTGGTTATGAGGATAAGGATTGCAAAAACCTTAACAGAGTGCCTGGACTACAGCAAGCCTTTGGTGAGTTAAAGCTGTTATTATTATGATTCTACGTATTTTACATATGCTAAATAATAAGGACAATTTATGGAGTTTCTCAATGAGTTCCTTGCCTCCTGGGCTATCATCTGGGATGGAATCTCTGTGCAATCATCCATTTTTATAGACATATAAGAGTCTGAATATCTTCACTTCGCTTTAGCCTCACTCCCCCATCATCTGCCTAATAGACTCAGACCTGCAAAGGATGAGTGAACCAGACAGGTGAGGCTTGTCAGCCATCCTTGGCAGATATCCATGACACGGATATAATTTAGCAGCCAATTTTATACTGTACGTTCTCGCCAGCATGTGCACACTGCAGCCTTGGCCCTCAGGTGTCTTTGTGTACACTGGGGTTCATGATATTTGGGGGTGCTTTGTAATATGATTAAGCCAGAGGCTACACGGGGTATTATTTAATTAGGACAGATTAAGAGGCTGTTTCTGGTCTTGCTACACAATTCCACAGAGCACACCCGAGGGTAGAGTTCCTTTTGAACTCCGAAGGAGGTTTGTTCTTAGATTAAGCATCCCAGCTCTTGGAACATGAACAGAAACTGAGCCATTTTGGGACCATAAACTAGAGTGGGTAAAAAAAAAATTTAGTGTCATGATATAGTAGCAAAGTAGAAAACCTTGTCTTAAACATGGAGAAGAATATATTGATCGGCCTTTACTTGTTAGGAATCCGGGCAAATTTAATCATTCTGAAGTTTACCTTTGTGATGAAGTATGGGTTACCTTTTTAAGTAAATGGATCAGATACATAAGGTAGTGTAGGTAAATGTGTAACCCATGTTTGGGAATTAGCTATATTTTAAAAAGATTTGACTGGGCCAGTTTCCAGGAACTCTTCAAAATCCTTTATTCTGGCCAAATTCGTCTTACTCTTCTTCCCTACCTTCTATAATCCCCCACTACTCAATTTATTTTCTTCCATGCTATTTTATTACATGCCTTTGTTCATTAGAGAGGAAAGCCATTTTCTCTCTCTTCTACTGCGGACTAAGTCATAAAACATTGACAGAGTATCTTGTATGTGTCAGAGATGGTAAAACACTTGGGTCCCAGGGAGAATGAGGCATGGGGAAAGATCATGGCTGGGGTTAGCATCATGGGCTATGGTGTTAGATGAACGTGGGTTTGAATCCTGGATCTAACACATAATGGCTGTGTCATTGGGAAACATTCTTAATCTCTTTGAGCCTCAGATTTCCAATGCATAAAAAATAGAGAATTCCAATGTCTTATCCAGAGGATTGCAATAGAAATCAAATGGAGTGGAGTGTATTTGTTAAGCAGGTATTTCTAGTTGTGGCAGATGCAGAACTCAAAATGGCATAATTTTAAAAAGGCTATAATGGCTAATATAACTTACAGGTCTAGGAGTAGAGTTTAGGTATAGCTGAGTCCAAGGGACTTAAGATTATCAAGTTTCTGCCTCTTTTTCCATCTCCAAATTTGCTTTCTTTATCGGCTTCATTCTCAAGAGGTTTCTCCAGGTTTACATGATTTTCTTTATAGCTAGTAACCACAGCAGAAAGCAATCTTCTTCTTCCCAATAGTTCCAGAAAAACTGGAACTCAGTCTTATTGGATAAGTGTGTGTCATCCCTGGCCAATGACTACAGTCAGGGAGATAGAATATTTTAAGAAGTCCAGCCTGAGTCACATGCCAAGTGACCTAATCCATATGGACTATAAGTGTGTGTGTTTTGAGGTAGGCGCTTGTGGTAGTGAGAGTAACAGAAGTTCCTCAAAGTAAAATTTGGATTCTATTTCCAAAAGAAGGGGAAATGGATGCCAGCAGATAAAAATCTGGTGTCCATCAGAAAAGGTTATCATAAAAGCTGTCATATAAGAATGTTTGTTCAACCCCAATAAAAAGTGGGCAAAGGACATGAACAGACGCTTTTCAAAAGAAGACATACATGCAGTCAACAAGCACATGAAAAAATGATCAATATCGTTGATCATTAGAGAAATGCAACTCAAAACCACAGTGAGCTCCCATCTCACACCAGTTAGAATGGCTGTTATTAAAAAGTCAAAAAAATAACAGATGTTGGTGAGGTTGTGGAGGGAATGCTGTTGGTGGAGGTGTAAATTAGTTCAACCATTGTGGAAAGCAGTGTGGTAATTCCTCAGAGAGCTAAAAACAGAACTGTCATTCAATACACCAATCCCCTTACTGGCTATATACCCAAAGGAATATAAATCGTTCCACCATAAAGATACATAAATGTATATGTTCATTGCAGCACTAGTCACAGTAGCAAAGTCATGGAATTAATCTGAATGCCCATCAATGGCAGACTGGATAAAGAAAATATATGTGATACATACACTAAACTAACACAGAAACAGAAAATCAAATACTGCATGTTCTCATTATAAGTGGGAGCTGAATATTAAGAACACATGGACACAGAGAGAGGAAACAACAGACACTGAGGCCTACTTGAGGACGGAGGGTAGATCAGAAAAAAATACTATTGGGTGCTAGGCTTAGTACCTGGGTGATGAAATAATCTTTACAACAAACTCCCGTGACACAAATTTACCTATATAACAAACCTGCACATGTACCCCTGAAACAAAAATCAAAGCTAAAAATTAAGAATGTTTGTTATTATTATAATTATTACTTCAAAAGGATTAAAATGAAAATAATGGTCAGGTATCCTACTACAAAGGAGAGAATAAGTGGTACATTAGAAGAAATCAGGGTTGTTACTGATAGCATACCAACAGCAGCTGGACTAGATGCTGAGTACAAGTGACTGAAAATACTTCAAGGACTGTTTGCTCCAGAACCGTTCCTGAAGGTTATCATTGGATGATAGTACAGGGCAACAACAAGTGCCCATAACAATGACTCATCATGAAATATGTTCTTTTGTAATGATGGAGGAGTCTCTGACCACTTCTGAAATATATGACCCTCTACGAGGATAGACTACTTAATAAATTCATTGATTCCTTAAGAAAGCCAGATTTATGAAGTCCTGTTCTGTTTCTCTGGTGTCCTTCCCGGTATTTTGCACATAGGTAGGCATAAAATAAGGAGCTCAGTGAATGTACACACTTGTTGATTAGATGCAAAAAGCCCCCAATTAATACACATTTACAAACGGGTCTCATTTATCAGTTAACACCAGCTCAAACACCAGGTCCCGCACTTTGTTAGCCATTTTTTTTTTTTTTTCATTTCAGGCACATGTACTAGAAAAATAACATTTGTTTTCTTTTGAAATATTTTCCTGTTCATATTTTACTAAGTTAGACTGGCCTTATCCTTATCGATCAAAATTAGTGCAATATTACAGCATACACACACTTGAACTTATTCCTTTGTTCTCACACTATTCAAAAGCTATTTTCTTAGTTTTCCAAAATATGATTATTTCCAGCTCTTCCATTTTAAGCTCAAGTATCTTTTAAATAAACCATGATAAATATCTTGAATTATCAACTCATAAAAGACAAACACCTCAGTTTCAGACTTTATTCTGTTTATAGCCAAAAAAAGTTTGTATATAATATTCTTGTTATTGATGATCTCAATATGTCCCCAAGACATTGAGTCATGTAATGTTTTGGGCTGTTTTTTTTTTTTTCTCTTTCTTTTCCAGTATAATCAGTATCTCGACCTTTGAAAAATGTGTTTCAAGATCTATTTCATTTAAGAAGGTCATATGGTAAACAAGAAATATAAACAATTTTTTAAATCAAAATCCTGTTATGTTTGCAGTGAACTTTTAATAAGTTCAACCATTGTTTTCCATCCATCATGCCTTAAGGAATATGTTCTGCTTGATTTATGATGCACAAGTTTATTATTTTCCTAAGTTATAATCAGTTTCTACAAGGTGCTCTGGTTAATTGGGAAACATTTTATCATTTGATTTTCTATTTAGGAATCCTTAATTCATTGTTTGCTGTGCATTTCCAGAGACCATGGCTAGTATTTGGCAGGTTTCTCACCCTCTTTTGGTGCTTATTCTTTTGCCCTCTACCTGATGGTAGGCCTTACTCTGTCACCTTAAAACCATCTCAACTAGCTTCCTATCACTATCACCATCCTTCCTGCCTATGACTATGCTTTATAATGCTAGGGGTTCTTCCAAGGGACTAATCAAACATTTATTGGCTCAGTTTGACCTAAGAAAAAAATCTTTAGAGAATATTGCAATGCCTAAAACTGTTGTGTAAAGAAAGATTTACACACACACACACACACACACACACACACACACACACACACACACTGTTTATTTATTTTTTAGCTAACATTCAGCTTGTTTAGAAAATCCATAGTATTTTTTTAAATAAAGACATTAGTTTTCTTTAAATTATATGTGGAATAAATTATGATCCACCCAAGAGATTGGGCAAAAACTTTAAAAAATTTTTTGAGTAGAAGTCTCTGGAAAAGAATAATACAAAGGGAGAGTAGTGAGTGATTCCTTACTTCGAGACATTTTCAAGCCCCATGTGAGTGGTAAGGATGGAGTTAGGGCCACCTGAATCTATAAGAGTAACTGTTTATTGAGTTAGAAAAATGTCTATAAAATATAAAGAGATGATCATGATAATGGTTATTTTTAAAAATTGTTATTTCTTCAATATCATCCTCTCTTTACCACTCAGGAAAAATGATATTGGTAGCTGAGAAATACTTTGACCATTTCTACAACTGTTTTGTATCTTTATATCATCTTTAGCTTTAACTACATGGAAATATTATTTATGCTGAAAAGATTACAGAAGCATCACAATATGTACTGGTGAAGAATGTCACATTAGGCACTTGCACACATTAATAATACATTTTGTATTGAGCAATGACATTATGGTTTTTATGGATGCCTAAAGTGACCAGCAGGCTCTATTTTCTTGGGCAAGCAAATGGCCCATACAATAACAGTATGTAATACTTCCCCAGACAAATAAGTTGTCTTTATTGTGGAGATTAATTTTACTGGTCATCTAGCCAATGAAGATGAAGAAGAGGCTAACACAATCAAATATTATCTTAGCTACAGCTGGTGATAACTGGACACAATTTACTTGCTTTTTATCAGCCAAAATGAATAGGTTGACCACTCTGGTTTTGCTAGGGTTGTTTTGGCACAAACTAGATTGAATGGAGAGTGTGAAACTAACAGTGGATTTTGGGTATACTTAGAAAACAGAGTAAGAGTGAACTTAAGGATCAGCTAAGTGTTTTTTGTTTGTTTGTTTGTTTTGAGACAGAGTCTTACTCTGTCTCACAGGCTGGAGTGCAGTGGTGTGATCTCAGCTCACTGCAACCTCTGCCCCCCAGGTTCAAGTGACTCTCCTGCCTTAGCTTCCTGAATATCTGGGATTACAGGTGTGTGCCACCATGCCCAGCTAATTTTTTTTGTATTTTTAGTAGAGACAGAGTTTCACTATGTTGCCCAGGCCAGTCTCGAACTCCTGGGCTCTAGAGACCCGTTTGCCTCGGCCTCCCAAAGTTCTGGGGTTACCAAGTGTGAGCTACTGCGCCCCGCCAGTCCAACAGATTTTTTAAAAAAGCTTTATCGAGGTATATTTTGCAAATCATAAAATTCATGTATTTTAAGTGTATAATTTAATGATTTTTAGTAAATTGACAGTCGTGTGACCATTACAACAATCTAAGTTTTGAATATTTTTATCACCCCCGAAGGAGATGCCAATTTGCAGTTACTCCTTGTTTCCACACTCATCCTCAGGCAGCCATTTGTCTACTTTCTGATTCTGTAGATTTGCCCTTTAGGAACATTTTATATAAATTGAATCACAAAATCTGTGGTCTTTGTATGTGTCTTGTTTCACTTAGCATAATATTTTTGGAGTCCATGCACATTTTGGCATTTGTCAATACTTAGTTCCTTTTCATAGTATTCCATTGTATGACTATATCGCATTTTGTTTATCCATTCACCAACTGATTGATGTTTGAGTTGCTTCCACTTTTCAACTGTCATGAATAATGCCTACATGAACATTTGTGTGCAAGTCACTATGTATGCATATGTTTTCAGTTCTCTTGGTTAGATACCTAGGAGTATCTGAGTATACATGTTTTCAGTTCTCTTGGTTAGATACCTAGGAGTGGTTTTTGCTGTTATATGGCAAATTTATGTTTAACATTTAAAAAAAACATCCACACTGTTTTCCAAAGAGGCTGCACTATTTTATCTACTTGCCAGCAATGCATGAGGGTTCTAGTTTCCCCATATCCTTATCATCACTTGTTATTTATGTCTTTGTGTTTACAGCTATTTTTACATGGCATGTCATAGGAATTTGGTGGGCATTCATTCTCGGCCATGCATCATTCCAGTGTTCTTCAGATAACTGCTGAATACCTATTACATAGCAACCCCTATACTAGGCATCACATATGACAAAGAAGAATGAAACAACATCCTTAACACCAAGGAGTTCACAGACTACCAGGAGTACAAAAGTACTAGATGTATTTCATTGTCGGCCTTACCCTTGAAGCTTTCTAGATAATGTCCACCTCCTTCCATGACCACAGCCACTGGAGGTTTGTCTGGAGATGGACACCTCACTCAAAGGTGATCACTGCATTGGTTGGACACCTACATATGACTACTAAGGTGCTTCCCAAAGTCAGATAAGTTTACTTAGATACTCATGCAGAGAGGTAATCATCGAAGATGGGCACTAGAGTAGACAACATGTAATCTAGCAATCAAAGATATCACTGCTGCGTTATCTTATATAAGATGAGTAGGCACAGGAAGCCAGGTCAGAGGAAGATGATGGAGCTGACTCTGAGATGCATAAATGAGAAAAGCCACAGAGAGAAATCTTAATTATTCTGCTCAGAGAAATCTTGGTTATTTTGTTCACCATGCTCTGGTTTGCATAACATCCAACTAAACTTTATTTCTTCTTTTTAGAGTCTGTGAGGTTGCTGTAGCATTACAACTAACCCCCACCTTTCATTTTCACTTGAGCTACTTTGAGTAGGGCGTGCTGCTGATAATCAAAAGAGCCTTCAGCGTGAGCCAAGAGCCTATGCCTGTAATCCCAGCACTTAGGGAGGTGTAGGTGGGTGGATCACTTGAGGCCGGGAGTTTGCCACCAGCCCAGCCAACATGGCAAAACTCCATCTCTACTGAAAGTACAAAAATTAGCTGTGCGTGGTGTCACATGCCTGTAGTCCCAGCTACTCAGGAGGGTGAAGCATGAGAATCGCTTGAACTGGGAGGCTCAGGTTTGAGCAACCTAAGATAGTGCCACTACACTCCAGCATGGGCAACAGAGTAAAACTGTGTTTTTGTTGTTCTTGTTTTTGTTTGTTTGTTTTAAAGAGCTTTGAGAGAACCTTTATAAGGCTAGTTCATAAGTCTTTCCAACTGGCCCTTATTTATCCCTTTTTTCCTTTCTGACAGTCTACCTACAAATAGCATGTAATTTTCTGTCTTAGTAAAGGTAAGTGGTGAAATGTGTAAGCCAAATCACCAGACCACCTACTCCTTCTCTTCTCAAATTTCATACTCTGTATGATTTAAAAATAATTAGTAATGTAACCTGAAACTTGGGTATTATCAACTCTACAAACTTATAAACTGCCCACACATTCCAGACACTGTACATACTATTGGAAAAAATGGCAAATAGGAGGTCCTCAATGAGCTTTCATTCCCATAGGTGGTAGCTTGAGTCACACTGTTACATAAAAGGATTAAAAATGTTGTGGATCGTTCACAAAATGGATACAAGAGATGATATTATTGTACTTTATCAGGCACATGATGATGTTATTTCTCTTGTGAATGATGCTGTGATGAAAATGGCTGCCTGGAGCCGATCCTTTCCCCAGGGCCTGAGGAGTAAATTACGTAAAAATGAGCAAAAGTAATTCACCTACAACAAGCAGAGAGACTTAATTGAAGGCAATAAACTCCCAGAATGGTGGCCTCAGGAGGAAAAAAAAAAAAAAACAGAAGCAAAAAAATCTCTCTAAGTTTCTAGATTAATTGCAAAGATCCAGGGCAAGGGTTATCCCTAACCCTGGCTCCACAGAAACTGGAGAGTTCACAGAACCCCGAGATTTCTCACAGGCACCCCAGCCTGGAGACGAAGGCATACCAAGAGGTCTCCTTGTCTTTGTTGTTCTCCTTATCGAAGCGCAGTTGAAACGGTGCTGGGAAGGCAGTGAACTGCAGGTGACTAATCCAGCGGCCTCTCTGAGGAAGAGAAAAATCCCACGACCGGATTTGAGAAAACAACCGGAAGTCTAAGTGCACCCACTTCCGGAGTGGGCACTGCTCCTGAGGTGATTTAACCACAGCTCAGGGAGTCTAATGGCAGCTTCTGCCAGCCTCTGTGGGAAAATGAAGGCCTGGACAATCTCCCCCTGGCACACTTGGGCCATACATAGCCTTGAAGGGAAAGCCTTGAAAGCTACAAGGTGGGAGAAAAAAAGAAAAAGAAAAAGAAACCTCACACCAACTCTAGGACTATGGAAAAATTAATAGAGTTACCACCAAGAGAAAGATGAATACCAAGTGAGAACGTGAGCAGTAGCTTACCTGTCAAGGCAGACTATGTCCATCCCTCCTGGGCCATCTCACTACAGATCAGGTCATGCCATGCCTCAGTCTTGGGAGAAAATGGTAAGAGCAGTAGGATAGCAGTCAGCCGAACTAACTGTCCTCCCAGTTAGCTGACCTCGTTTGTGAAATAGGGCACACGAATGCAATCATGATCCCTAAGCTCCCTTAAGCTCTAAAAAAATAATATAGTGCAGTGATTCTGTCGACAACGCTAACAAAGAATGCATCTACTTCCTAGTAAATTCCGCAGCTGGAAGGAAGGTTCTAGAGGCACCTCAGCACTGACATCACTCCACAACTCAAGGATGGAAACCTTGAACTTCTGAATTGGCTGACCTGTTTGAGATGAGGTGGGGGAAAAGGGCTTTTAATAAACGATGCTCCTTAATCTTTTGTATGTTACTTAAATAACCATCAGTGAATGGAATTACAATCTTTGGGCAGTTTAGCAAGATTCTTTATAGCAAGCTTGGCTCCTACCAGCGGACTATTACTCTAAAAACACTCTGGGAGCAATTACACACTCAGTAACCCCTTATTAAGTAGCAATTTTATCTAACCTTACCCATTTCCTTCTGAGTGTGAGAGTGAAGGGAGAAATGAATTAAAGCACATCAAGAAGCTCCGTATGCTCTTGGCTTGGACGGTATGGCAAGCAGCAGGGGGCACAATATATGCATTAGCGCCATGGAGAAGTGGGGGGAGGAGAGATTTTGGTTAATGCTTCCCACTCTCCCACCACTCACACTTCAAATCAGTCCGAATTCCCGTGCTGTCGGAGAAAAGGGGAAGTGTGGTACAGAAATAAGGACTTGCTGGCACCAGCCCTATTTTATGTGGTAAATGCATGTAGCATTAATCCTGTTTCAGAGTCGGGGGTCTTACCTCGAGGCTAGAAACAACTGAGAAACAGCATAAGACAAAATCCCTTGAGAAGGGGGTGATCAGCTATTTCCCTCTTTTCATTTCGTCTTAATTCTTGATGGTAAGATTTTTTAAATTTCCTGAAGAGACCTACATTAATTTATAAACGAATTATACCTATGTAATAGGTGCTGAAGCAAATGCATACAAGATAGGGAGATAAAATAGATCCAGGAGTAGCAGACCTCAGAATAATACATTAAACTATTTTTTTACAGATATCTTTTTCTCCTGTATAATGATTTCAAATTACCTAATGACAATTTGTTTTCCTTTTTTTTTCTCCCTGTTTTATTTTTCCTGTTTGCTCTCTTTATTTCTGGCCACTGAAAAAAATGAATAATGTTAATAAAGAATGTTCTTAGGATTCCTCCCCTCTCCCCCTTAATTCAGGAATCTGCTACCATTCTCCTTGCCCTTAGTCCTGGAATGTTTGTTATCAATAATCATTAGATTAATAAGCAGCATTTTTTTTCTTTTTCTTTTTTTTTGAGACAGAGTTTACCTCTTATCCCCCAGACTGGAATGCAATGGTGCGATCTCAGCTCACTACAACCTCCGCCTCCCGGGTTCAAACGATTCTCCCGCTTCAGCTTCCAGAGTAGCTGGGATTACTGGTGCCCACCACCAGGCCTGGCTAATCTTTGTATTTTTATAATAGACAGGGTTTCACTATGTTGGACAGGTGGCATTTTTTTCTTAATGGTGTGTGAGTAAGGTCTTGGTAAGGAAAAAAACTAAAGTTTAGTTGTATGATATTTTTTCAGATCACTTGTTTTAGAGTCATCTAATATGAAAGGCTATACAGTGCATGGAGCCAGGCTGCCTGTCCCTTCCTATCCCAGCACTACCACTTACTGAGCAAGTTTCTTAACCCTGTCCCTGTTTTCACCTTTTCAAAACAGGTGTGAAAATAGTCACTTCTCCTATAGATTTACCTGTAGAAAGAACCTAAAACCATGCCTAGCACAAAGTATGTCCTCACTGAAAATGAATTATAGAATTCACTTCTCTAACCAATATTTTTTGAGGCCCAGCTGGCACAGGAATAGTTACAGACATGTTTAAAGATACAGAGAACTCAAACCTTGCTTTTAAGAAGCTTTTTCTTTTTAAAGTAAAAAAAAAATAGGAATATTCATTCATTTTATCAAACACGGGTATGGTGGCTCACGCCTGGAACCCCAGCACTTTTGGTGGCCAAGGCGGAAAGATTACCTGAGCTCAGGAGTTCAAGACCAACCTGGACAACATACCGAGACCCAATCCATAAAAAAAAAAAAAAAAAATTAGCCAGGGGGTGTGGGGGTGCATACCTGTAGTCCCAGCTACTCAAGAGGCTGAGATGGGAGGATGCTTGAGCCTGGGAGGTAGAGGCTGTAGTGAGATTTGATCATGCCACTGCTCTCCAACCTGGGTGACAGAGTGAGACCCCGTCTTAAGAACAAACAAAACGAAACAAATCAGACTACATGGTATTCTGCAATTCAGTTAATCTGTTGTTTAATCAGGTTGTTGGTGGTTCTCCTTTTAGCTGTGGATGTAGCTGTTGGGAACATTGTTGGAATGGTCATTCGTCTATGTTATTTACGTGTTTGCATACTGTTCTGTTTTTGAAAAACATTTCCAGGGATGTTTTGATAACTGTTGCCAGATTAGCAGTGTGTACCTAATTTGATTTTTTAGTGAATACAAACTATTTCAGGATACCATCCGTGATTCCTTCTACCTTCTCTCAACTTTCTTTCTTTCTTTTCTTTTAGACATCTGTTGTGTACTCTTCTTTTTTGCCTTTTGCTGGATGGTAGGGGGAGGAAGTACTGCAGTTATCAGAGCTGCAGAGAATGAATAACCTGTCTGGCATCAGACAGTGATCCTGTTCTATCTAATTCACACAGGTGGGATCATAGCCCACTCCATTCCAGATACTCAGAACATTCTAGATTCTCTAGTTGAGAGAAACACTATAGCCAAAGATTCGCAACTGAGTGTCAAGTCATACTTCTGGTTTGTCTTCAAATTTCACTTCTTGATTATTTTCATGTGACTTTGTCACTTGATTTGAGTTGCTAGGTTCCTGACTGCCCCCTGTGCAGGAGTCACTGCTTTGGGTCTCAGTTGAGCAACTCTGTTTCCATGGTGGTTCTGTCTTGTCCCCTAGGCTTTGTAGGGCCTGGTCCTATACTCTCTTCTTAACTAGTTTTCTAGATTCTGCCCCTGCCCTTTAGTTTACCCTGACTGCCCATTTTGCACTATGGAGCCAGGCTCATCTCTATCTGACATGAAATGAGAAAAATGAAATAACCAAGTTATTTCTTCTCTGCTTGTGCTGCTTATCTATTGCTGTGCAACATATTACCCTGAAACTTAGTGACTTACAGCAACAATAATTATTTTATCTTTTATACTACTTTCTGTGGGTCAGTACTTTGGGAAGGGCTCAGGTGGGAAGTTCTGGATTGGGGTCTCTCATGCATTTGAAGTCAAAAGATGGCTAAGGCTGGAGCAGCTGGGGGCTTGCCCCACATTTCTCTTTCTTTCTGTAATCGCAGGGCTTCCCTATGTGGTCTCTGTCTGGGCACAAGACAGAGCAGTGCAAGTGCTTACATGGTGGCTCAGGGCTCCCACATGAGTGTTCTGGTGAAAAGGGCAGAAATAGAATTTTCTGACCTAACCTTGCGAGTAGTGTTTTGTTTGCCATACTCAATAGGTTAAAAAGAGTCACAAAACCTAGCCTGTATTTAAGGGGAGGGGGGGACTTAGATTTCATTTATTGATGGGGGATGTGGCCATCTTTGGAAAATATAATCTGTAACAGCTCTCTGCTAGATACTCTTCTCTAGTTTCCTTCCAACATAACAGCTAGGGTCTTTAAAAAAGTGGATGGACAATGGAGACTGTGTGTCTTCTCACCTCAAAGCCATGGCTGTTCTTCTGTAAAACCAGATCAAATGCCCCTCCAGCATCTGTGAGGCCTTCTTTAACTCTCCATAGTGTTGTTTCTTCTTCTGAGCTATGAAATAACAAAATTCTGGCCTAGTGCCTTATATTTTACAGATCACAGTGTAAAATATTTCACTTTGTATCTTTATTAGTGTGTGTTTCTTTTACCTGTAAGCAGGAATCCTGTATTACAAACTTGGTGTTCCTTCCCGCCCTTACTGGCATCCTGGCATTGAGACCCAAAGTGGTTCTCATGGATATCTCTTGAGCGAATGAGTGAATGAAATTAAAAGACAAGTCAAAGAATAGGAAATTATGCTGGAAAACATCATAGTTAATCAGGTCAACTTGGTTTTTTTTTTCCTGCTTGTATTTTAGGTTCAGGGGTACATGTGCAGGTTTGTTACCTGAGTAAATTGTGTGTCTCCGAGGCTGGGTGTACAAGTGATCCTGTCACTGAGGTAGTGAGCATAGTACCCAATAGGTAGCTTTCCAACCCACAGCCCCCTCCTACCCTGCACCCTCAAGCAGTCTGCAGTGTCTACTGTTCCCATCTCTGTGTCCCTGTGTATTCGATGTTTAGCTTCCACTTATAAGTGAGAACATGTGGCATTTGGTTTAAACTTGGCTTTTAAATGTCTGTCTTTAAAATTGCTGTGGGCTTCAGACGTGCTTGAATTTTGGTAGGTGGTGGCCTAGTCAAAAAATGGCAACTCTCCTCAAGTATAGGTGCTTACCAGAGATGCCTGCTATTTATTCTAAGTGTCCCTTGGATGGTATTGCCTTCTATGCTCAGCAGACCAGTTAAAAGCAGAGTTATTGACAGACCAAAGTGTAAATTAAAGGGCTAGGATACATCATTAGACATATGGTCTCTCAGGAATTGAGATTTTCCTGTAGTAGGTGGAATTTGTAACACCCTGGCCTCTAAGACCATATGGTTGCATTTAGAGATGCCAGCAGAAATAAATACTTGACTTTTAGTGCAAGATTCTTTTTTGCTGGTCCTCCCCCACAACCACAGAGGAATTTCCTGCTGTAAAATCTAAAGGCTCAACATTAATAATTGGTTTAAATCCTTTTACCAATTTGTTAGTGATAATTTGACCCTGTGTATGGAATAGACTAGTCAAGGGCTATCCCTATTCAGGGTCAGTGACCCTAGGCTGATCCTTGGGGCAAGCAAATAGTATGATCTATGCTACGTAACTCTGGACTCAGCTACAGCTGATTGGATTGGGCTGATTCCTGACCTAGGACAACTACTCAAAGTAGCACTTTAAGAGTTAGCCTGGCTCTGTAAAATCTACCCTTAAATAGAAATAAAACAAAGAAACAAAAAGGAACTTCCCTAGTAATACAATGTCAAAAACAAGATTACAACAATATTAGAAAAATTAAATGCTTGGGTATACATTTGATAAAAGAAGTTCAAAACCTATACACCAAAAGCCAGAAAACATTGTTGGGAGAAATGTAAGACTATGTAAATAAATGGAGAGATATACTCTTTCATGGATTGAAAGATATTATTATTAAGGTGACAATTGTCTCCAAATTAATCTATAGGTTCCATGCAATCCCAGCCAAAATCCCAACAGGCTGCTTTATTTAATAGCCTAAAATATTTAAAAAACGAGGAGCAGAGTTGGAGGGCAAACAATACCTAATATTACCAATTATTTTAAAACTGCAGTAGTCAAAATAGTATGGAATTAGTACCAAGACAGACAAATAGGTCAGTGAAACAGAATAGAGATTGCAGAAATAGACCTACACATATTTGGTTAATAGATTTTTGATGAAAGCAATTCAAAGGATAGTCATTCCAACTAATGGTGCTGAAACAGCTGTATATTCATATATGACAAAATGGACTCCAATCCGTAACTCATGCCATATGTAAAAACTAGCTCAACATAAACCATATGCATAAATATCAAACCAAAAATTATAAAAATTGTATAAAAAGACAGTCAAAAATCTTAGTGGCCTTGAGTTAAATAAACTGTATTAGTATAATACTGAAAGCACACACCATAATAAAACTGATAAACTGGACTTTATCAAAACTAAAAACATTTTCTTTATTTTTATTTTTTTGCCCACCTCCTCCTCCTCCCCTCTTTTTTTTTTGAGAAGGGGACTCGCTTTGTCACCCAGGCTGGAATGTAGTGGCGCGATCTTGGCTCACTGCAACCTCTGCCTCCTGGGTTCAAGTGATTCTCCTGCCTCAGCCTTCTGAGTAGCTGGGACTACAGGTGCATGCCAGCATGCCTGGCTAATTTTTGTATTTTTAGTAGAGACGGAGTTTCACCATGTTAGCCAGTCTGGTCTTGAACTCCTGACCTCAGGTGATCCACCAGCTTCAGCCTCCCAAGGTGCTGGGATTACAGGCGTGAGCCACTGCACCTGGCCAACATCTGCTCTTTAAAATACATTAGTATGAGAATGAAAAGGTAAACTACAGACTAGAAGAAAATATTTGCAAATCACATCTTTGGGAAAGGATTTATATCCAAAATATATAAAGAATCTCAAAACACATTAATAAGAAAACAATCAACCCAATATAAAAATGAACAAAAGATTTGAACAGATATTTCCACAAAGATGTATGAGGCAGATAAGCACTTGAAAAGATGCTCAACATCATTATTCATTAGGAAAATGCAAATTAAAACCACAGGTAAATACTGTCATACCTGTTAGTGTGGCTAAAGAAAGAATTGACATACCACATGTTGGCAGAGTTGTGAAACAACTGGAACTCTCACACATGGCTGGTGGGAATGTAAAATGGTACAATCACTTTGGAAAACAGTTTTGGGAGTTTCTGCACAATGTAAATATGCACTTACTAAGTGATTTAGTGGCCTCACTTCCAGGTATTTATTAACCAAAATGAAAGGATTTGTCTATTTGGAGATGGTAGACAAATAATTCCTAGTGCTTTATTCATAATAGCCCCAAACTGAAAACAATCCAAATAGTCATAAGCAGGTAAATGACTGAAGAAATTGTTCTTTTTTTTTTTTTTTTTTTTTTTTTTTTTTTTTTTTTTTTTTTTTTTTTTTTTTTTTTTTTTTTTTGTTTGGAGACACCACCATTTTTATTTTAGGTTGCATATTCTAGATAAAAGACTAGAAAGAAGATGTAGGATGTAGTGTTACGAATAAGTTGGAAGAAATAATGATATTATTAGCAAAGATGTTAGTGTGGATCCAGCAAGTACCATTAACTGAAAAATTATAAATATTTGTCATTATGCTAAGACTCCCCATATTTAGGTAGAGAAAAGGATAATGATCTTTCTTAAAAGGTGTTTATATAACAAAAATACAATTTTCAGGATATATAATTCTAGTGGGAAGTATTATTTTATTCCAATTCAGTTAAATCTGAAAATTTTCTTTTTAATAAAAATATAAAAGCAACTCAAAAATTAAAACCTGTACCTTATATTTAAATTATCTAAATTTCTCACATTCAAAACTGTTATTAAGCAGTTTTGTAGGCTTTTAGTTAGATACTGCCATGGCATTTTGTGCCCTGGACAAAGTAGCCGCATAAGTAGTTGGTGACTGGAAGAGCATAGGAGGAAGGTATAAACTGTATTTCCTGAGAATTTGCTACATTGTGGAGGAAAAAAAATCCTCAAACACTTATCTTAATTGCTGGACCCAATGAGAAAGAAGGCAATATGTGCCAGCACTATCTAGCCTGTTTGGTTAAGCAGACCCCTCAGTGGGCAAGGAAACGAAAGGCCAGAGACCCCGGAGGTCAGGAAGAAGATGCAGCATGCCCTTTTCCTCCATACCAAGACACATCTACTTCTCACTGCTCAGCCTCCATTTAAATAAAATAGCTTCCTTTTGATAAAATTTGTCAAGGCCTGAACATGCACGCACCATACAGAAAGGGCAAGCTGCATTTTTGTTCCATCCCTCAGAAATTAACTGGTGGTCGCTAGGGGAAAGAGTTCCACAACAACAATCCAGAACAGGAAAGAGAACGATGCTTGGTGATTGAAATTGCCCCATCAGATGATCAGCCACAAATTGATCTGGTGGTTAGAAGGGCTAAGTTGACTGGCAGACTTTTCATAGCAAATCTCCCAAGCTGTAGCAGCAGTTTCTTTCCATCATGCCTGACCATGAAAAGGTCAGAATTCAGGGTCTCTCCTCTTTCTTCCTGGGATTGGGCAGACTTGTATGCTCGTGGTATTTTTGCTGAAGAAACACTGGCAGCAGAGAATTCTGGTTCCTAAAACATTCTTTCCTCTTTTGTTGGATGGGAAATTCCATTCTGTTCCACATCAGCTTATGCATTGGAAATTTGTATCTTTAAAAAAAGATTTGAGGAACAGAACTGTGTTTTGATGTTAACAAATTGTACGAACACAAGACTTAAGAAATAAGAGCAGATGCTGCCATGATGGTGGCTACTTGAAGGCTGCAAATTCTCCTTACTGAGATCTGGAGATAGGTATCCTCGTCCCACCATGAAAATTATCCAGTCCATTTTCCCACTCACAGGGTAACCATCTAAAACAGATCTGACAGTGCCTCTTCTTTAAAAAAATATATTTATTCAGCACATCTTGTTCAGAAATTGTTCTTTATCCCCATAATGGAATACTACTCAGCAGTAAAAAGTAATGGACATACAAATATCATAGATAAATCTCAAAATCAGTATGCTGAGTAGAAAAACAGAAACAGTCAAAAGGAGTGACTCTATGAGTCCTTTATAAGACATTCTAGGAAATTCAACCTAAGTTCTAGCAGCAAAAAACAGATCAGCAATTGCCTGGGTACAGGGAGTGGGGGTGAGGATGGGCAGAGGAGTGGGTTAAAAAGGCTCAGGAAATTTTAGGGGTGACAGATATGTTCACTATTATGATTGTGATGATAAATTTATGAGTATATACATATGTTAAACTTATTAAACAAAATTTTATTTATTTATTTATTTAGAGACAGTCTCGCTCTGTTGCCCAGGCTGGAGTGTCAGTGGTACTATCTTGGCTCGCTGCAGCCTCTGCCTCCCAGGTTCAAGCAATGCTCCTGTCTCAGTCTCCTGAGTAGCTGGGATTACAGACATATACCACCGTGCTCTGCTAGTTTTTGTATTTTCAGTATAGACAGGCTTTTGCCATATTGGCCAGGCTGGTCTCAAACTCCTGGCCTCAAGTGATCTGCCTGCCTCAGCCTCCCAAAGTGCTGGAATTACAGGCATGAGCCACTGTGCCTGACCTCAAACTGAATTTTAAATATGTCAATTATACCTTAACAAAGCTATGAATGAAAGAGAGGAAGGAAGGAAGGAAGGAAGGAAGGAAGGAAGGAGGGAGGGAGGGAGGGAGGGAGGGAGGGAGGGAGGGAGGGAAGGAAGGAAGGAAGGAAGGAAGGAGCAGAATTCTGAGAGCACCTGGGTCACACTAACAGCAGAGCTCTAGAAAAGTGATTCCCATTGATGAGGCCATAAGATAACCAACCAGATGGCTAGATCCCCCTTGGATCCTGAATAAGCCATAGTTCAGTGCTGGTGAAGACTGACAATCAAATTGACTAATTGTTCCCTGACATTTCCGTTTCCCTCACTGCCACGTGTATTCCCACACCTTCTCAAATTACTAGAAATAGATTCCGTACAGTCCAGAGGGACTGAGTTGCCAGGTATTCCGTCTGCTTTGCCATTTTCGCATGAACACATCTTTCATGGGCTTATTTGCCACCTAAACTGAAATTTAGTTTTCCCTTTCACCCCTCTCTTTTCAATTGAGCTATATCTTTGTTTTTCTAACTTGTCTAGCCAGACAGACATTTGTTATTCTTCACTCTGAGTTTGCAGATCAACCTGTAAACTTGGAGAGAGATAGGACAGAGAGAGAGAGAGAGATGCAGACAGACACACACACACACAGGGACAGCACTCCCTGGTTTCCTTTGATGTTTATACATCAGAGCTGGCTGTTCTGTCATGGACATTTACTTGCTATTACATAAGACTAATGGCACTAAACTGAAAGCTACTGGAGACAGGGACTGTGTTTTGTTTATCTTTGTGCTTAGCATAATAGCTACCATAGGTAGGTGCTCAACACGTTTATTGAATGAATATTCGAAATTGGGGAAGACATTGCTTCGTGTTAAACCACAGGAAGAGTTTCTATTTTGACTTTTCTAGCCAGGCTCTTTCTATAATGGGCAAGAATTATTTTCATGTAAACCAAATGAATTAGTCACAACTCTTTCGATTGCAAGTTATCTCATTTGCTCATTTTGTAAATATCTCTTGAGTACCTACTACGTTCCAGGCACCATTTCAGGTATAACTATGAACAAATAGACAAAATATCTCTGCCTTTATAGAGTTTACATTTTGGTTTGGCGAGACAGAAAGTAAATAAGATACATAAGAAAAATATATAATATGTTAGATGGGATAAGTGCTTCGAAAAATGAAAATAAATGAAGGAAGGAATTTAGGGGGTGCCAGGGTGTGGTGAGGATTATAATCTTATAGAGGATAAATAAGAGAAGGCGTATACAGAATTTGGAGGCCTTGCTTTTAATTTGAGCTACTTAAAATACAAAGAGAATTTATGAGTTCACGTAAGTGTAAACGAGCCACCCCTAGAACAGCTGGATATAGTGCTTGAAGTGAAGTTTTCTGAAATCATAATATCTCTTTTTATCTTTTGGCTTTGCCTTCTTTTCCTTGGCTTCAACCTCTGGCTGATTCCAAGTGACAAGATGGCTGCTAGATTTATAACCGCTCAACAGAGAAGCCCTAGGGAAAAGAGAGGTGATCTTCTCCAGTGGTTTCAACAATTGTCCTGATGTTGAATTGAGTCTCATCCTTCCATTGGTCTGTCTTGGATCATATGGAACTGAGAATATGCTGATGATCCGGGCTCAGTCAGATGTCTGCCCATGGGGGAGAGCTAGGAAAGTGGGATCTACTCACTCACGTTATACAGAGTAAGGTGGGGGTGGGGGATCCCAAAGATAGGAAATGTGCTATTGTCAGCAATGGAGGATACATGCTGGACAGGCAGTCACAACGGATGACCCCCATCCCAGCCTTTGCTTAGAGACGAGAGAGGCTGCTGCTGCTGACTGAGGCTCACCGGGCATCTGCCATGCATAAACGGAAAGAGCAGCCATAAGTCAGAGCCACAGTGAAGCTCTGGCTTAGTGCAAACTTCTACTCTACTGGGCATTAGCCTGAGGGCGCTTGCAGATGATCCTTCCCCATGTGCAAGCATGCCATGTTAAGAATGTTTAATCCTCTGGACCTCAGAGCAATTTGTTTCCAGGTGATGCTGTTTATTTTTTTTGTTTTTATTTATTTGTTTATTTTTTAAAGGCAAGGTCTCCCTCTGTTGACCAGGCTGGAGTGCAGTGGCGTGATCATAGCTCACTGTAACCCTGAACTCCTGGGTTCAAGCGATCCTCCTTCCTCAGCCTCTCAAGTAGCTGGGACTATAAGCATGCACTACCACACCTGGCTAAAGGTGATATCGTTGAAATGAAAACTTAGCTGCATCTGAGGGAAGGGATATATTTTATATTTGTAGAGGATTGATGTCAGGGACAGACTGTTTACAATGAATTCCCTAATGAATCACTTCTGGGATGATTTCCAGGTTGTAAAGTGACTAGTGTAGAGGTAAGAACGTGAAGTGGAAGGGCCCAGGTTCCATAATCCTTGTATTTTTCTACTCTCAAAAGACAGGAGATTGGCTGGAGGCAGTGGCTCACCCCTATAATCCCAATATTTGGGAGGCTGAGGCGGGCAGATCACCTGAGGTCAGGCATTCGAGACCAGCCTGCTCAACATGGCGAAACTCCATCTCTACTAAAAATGCAAAAATTAGCTGGTGGTGGTGCATGCCTGTAATCCCAGCTACTCAGGAGGCTGAAGCATGAGAATCGCTTGAGCCTGGGAGGCGTAGATTGCAGTGAGCTGAGATCGCACCACTGCACTCCAGCCTGGGCAACACAGCGAGACTCCGTCTCAAAAAAAAAAAGAAAAAAGAAAAGTCAGGAGAGTGCAGTGGTTAAGGACATGGTTTTCGAGACAGAGAGATCAGGGTTAAAAGCCCAGTTCTGCTGCTGCTATTGACTTTGGTTTACATCCCCGCCTCTGTTTTCTTGTCTGTAAGATGAGATGACCCTAACATCAATATCATATGATTCTTGATGGATACGTATAAAGTCAAGTCTTACCTCTTAGTTGTTGTTATAATCATTGAATGTATGGCCCAAGAAATGGCCACATCAGGAATTATCTACATGGTATTACTTGGGGCAGTAAAGGCATGTACTGAAAAGTATTTCTGCCACAAACCTGCTTTGGGTTATAAGGTTCCCATGTCCTTTCGTACTTTGGGTTTAAGATACCAAAGTTCATTTAATTATATTCTGGGAAAATTTGACGGTTCCAAGGTTGTATTTTAAGGATTGCTAAAGAAGGGAATAATCCTTGGGGGACCCTCACCTGCTGCTTCCAGCAGAGAAGTTTTACTTTTATCTATTTTACATGCTGATTTCACATGAGAATTTCTCTGACAAAGAGTTCTGTGGCTCAAAAAAAAAAAAGTTTGGACAGTACTGCATCAAGGCATTGAAGCTTCTATTAAAACATCATGATATCCTGAACTATAATCTTAACTTAAAAAAAGAAAGAAAGAAAGAACACATCTTGATGTCATCTGGAAAGGCACTGGGTTGTTTTGCTTGAAGGAGAAAAACCACAGGAGGGATGGCGCCAACTCTCTTCATGTATATGAAAGGTCACCAAGTGGTCCAGAGAATCAACTAGATAGAAGCAGACCTCAGCCTGGTGGAGAGAGGAGAAAGATGTTTCTAGCAATTCAGGTTCTTCTTCCAGCAATGATTTTTGGGGCAGTGGTACACTGCTGTCCCTGGAGATGTCCCAGCAAAGGCTTTAGGCTGTCAAGTGCAATACTAAGGGGATTCCGTCAAGAGCAGCATGATAGACTGTGACTGCCAAGATTACATCCCAACTCTAAAATTCTGTGATCTGGACTAACGCAGCTATCACAGTGTTACACCTCAGTGAACGTCTTATTAAAATTTCATCACCTATATTATAGATTCTAAGAGTATGGCCTTAAAAGAATGCGCCATAGGGCACTTTCATTTTGAACTAATTGGAGATTTACAGGTTCTGAAAATAGTACAAATCTATTTCATTACCTCTTACCCAGTTTTGCTTAATGTTAACAACTGACATGACCATAGTACAATAATCAAAACCAGAAAATTAACATTGGTAGGATACTATTAGCTAAATTAAATAGCCTATTTGAATTGTATCAGTTTTTTCACTAAAGTCTTTCACTAAAGTGTCACTCTAACAATGAGAAATTTGGTTCTTATTATCTACGATATGTTTAGTTACTTGACCACTGCTAGTAGAAACTATGTAAGGTAGTTTAAGGTTTATTAACAAATGCCCTTGTCAGAAACTGACTTATTAGATTATGCCCCTATTATCCAGAATCAAAGAATTTAGAGCTGACATGTAATGTCTACAATCATAGTCTATCCTTTTCCTGTGGAGGGACTCTCCTTGCTATTGTTCTTGAGAGCCCATCTTTTTGGGAAATTTTCCCTTTCTGAAAAAGGGATATTTTGGGCATGATTTTTCATTGAGAACAATATTGTTATTTATTCAACCAACATGTATTTGGCACTTATCTACAGATCTGTGTCAGGTACTAGGAATACAGACATAATATAGCTCTTGCCTTCTAGAAATTTGTAGTCTAGCAAGAGATAGGAGTAAATGGACAATTAGAGGAGAATGCGGGATTGGGAAGAGAAAGCAGATAATAATACTGTATGGGCTACGTGCTATGGTAGGTAGAAATACTATGGGAACACAGAATGGGTACCTCACTCCTCCTGAAGTATCATAAAGACTTTCTGGAGAAGACGATGGCTGAGTCAAGTTGAGAGGCAATGCATACCTAGACTCATTTTATCCAGCATCTCCTCCAAATCTCCCAACTCCAAGGAATCTAATTCTGAAAGTGACCAGAGGACCTACTTATCTATTCAGTGAGCTAGTGATATGGTTTTGTGTGTCCACACCCAAATCTTATCTTGAATTCCAGTTCCTATAATCTGCATGTGTTGTGAGAAGAACTCAGTGGAAGGTAATTAAATCATGGATGTGGTTACCTCCATGCTGTTCTGATGAGTGAGTTCTCAGAAGATCTGATGGTTTGATAAGGGGATTTCTCCCTCCTTCGTTCTGCACTTCTCCTTGCTGCCAGCATGTGAAGAAGGACATGCTCGCTTCCCCTTCCACTGTGATTGTAAGTTTTCTGAGGCTTCCCAGCCCTGCAGAACTGTGAGGCAACTAAACCTCCTTCCTTTATAAATTACCCAGTCTTGGATATTTCTTGATTGCAGCCTGAGAATGGACTAATGCAGCTAGTATTAGCACTGAGGTGCTTCTGCTTATTATTTCATTGGCTTCTCAGAATAGTTTTGGCGGATCTGTAGAACAAATGTTTTGGTTGTTGCATAGAGAAAAACTGTAAGAGGGCAAGAATAGAAGTTGTGGTTCAGGCCAGAGACAATGAGTCTCAGCTTCCTCATCTGTGAGATAAGGAGTAGTAGTACCTATCTCACAGGATAAATGTGAGAATTAGAGATAATATATAAAGTGTGGCCATGTAATAAAATGATAGCTGCCACTGTCAATACACGTATCTGTCAGAGTCCCAGCAGGAAACAGATGGTGCACTCAAATTACAATAATTCAAAAAGAGTTTAATGAAGGGATGATTTTCAAAGCTGTTGGCAAGGTTTAGGGAAACCCACAAAGAATAGTGTAGCATCCCAGGTCTTACAACAGAGCAGTTACCAGAGCCAGGAAGGAAAGATCCAACAGAGAGAGAGGTCATAAAAAGAGTCATGATGGTTGGTTAAGGGGCAAAGGGACCCTGTTCCTCCCTCCCTCCCTCTGCTGCCAGTGTTACTCAATCATCAAACCCAACCAGATGCTAGAGGGTCCAAAAACTATTGCTTTCATTCATTCAAGACAGCCTCTTGGGACAGAAAGCAGGGTTTCTAGAGTGACTCTAGAGGGACAAGTGGAAGATATATGGCTCAACCCATGAGGCAAATGGAGAAAGTCTCAGACGAGGGTAATTCGCTGGGAAGATAAACCCTGAGAAGGGTCCACTACACTTCCCCAGCTCGCCTGTCAGTATGCCTTCCATTGCCCTGGCTATTGGCATCTTTTAACTGGAAGTTTCTGTGGATATTTGTTGTTTCCTCTGCAAGCCTCCAGTCTTCTTTCTTCTAGCAAAAATATCTGCTTTTCTTATAGGGATTCATTCCCCCAATACTCCCAATCTATCTGTTTTCTGTGGGATTTGTACCCTAAGGTTAGCATGTGACCAGGACCCAAGTCAATCAGCATGCCCTGTTCTCCTGGCCATTGTAGTTGGTCCATGATTGAGCACATGAGTGAATTAGAAGTCGTGAGACACTGTGAGTCTCTCATTGAGAATAAAGGGAGATGGAGAGAAGAGCTGCTGCTTTCATTTTACTAAACAGAGGGATAATCTTAAGCCTGAAAATGAAACCAACGTAGCAGAAAAGAGACCTGAGATCCCCAAATCTAGTTGTACCTGAAGATAGCAGCACCACTAAACTTTGTAGTTAGGTAGGCCACAAATTTTTGTTTTCAGTTAATTTGTGTTGTGTTTGATTTTCTGTTATACCAAAAAGAGTCCTGACACAGCTCTTTTGTTGTAGATAATAATTTTAATACAAATCTGAGTTTAAAAATAAATGTGAGGCAGTGTCATATTTCTTAGAGGCTGTTTCATAATCCTGTGCTGTACTAGACTATATTCCGTGAAAGAACAGTGTTACTGGTGTTCTACCATAACATAAAGGCGATTGATGTGGTAATCAGCTGTAAATGTAATAACAAGTTAGTTGAGATTTGTGTTTTAAAACATATTCTTGTGCAATTACTCCCCCATTAAATTCATACAGGAAGCTGAGATTTGAAATCAAGATTGATATCACGTATCTGCTGAGTGGCTGTCTGGGTAGAAAATGAAAATCGTGCTAGAAGTTAAAATCCACAATTTGACTGAATTGACAAAATAGTAAAATTCCAGTTGATCGAATTCCAAGTGGCCAGTGATTTTACTTTTCTTAACAAAAGCTATGACTTGGGAATTAGGGAGCTCTCTCTCAATCACTGATCAGCTGTTCTTGTTTAAATGCGTTGATTTCCTGCTTCTCAGAATAGGGGATTTAAGAGAATAAGAATTTTAAAATGCCTCTAAATCAATATTCTTATATTTCAGCTAATTACATTTTAGAATGCAAGAGGCGTTTTTAAAAACATGACTAAAACTAAGAATTCTAAGAGTCAGCTCTTAACCTTGTGTTTATTTAGGAAACTTAGAACTCATTTTATTTTATAATAAGAGTGTTTACTTTTTGGTAAGAGCTTTATTGAGTTGTAGTTCACATGTTGTAAAAATCACCCTTATAAAGTGTTCCATCAATTGGTTTTCAGAGTATTAACAAAGCTGTGCAGTCATCACCACTGTCTAATTCTAGAATTTTTTCATCTTCACTACCCTTTCTCCTCTCATCTCAGCCCCTGGCAACCACTAATCTACTTTCTGTCTCTAAGGATTTGCCTCTTTGGATATTTCATATCAATGAAATCACACAATAGATGGTCTTTTGTGGTTGACTTCTTTGACTTAACATAGTGTTTTCAAGTTTATTCATGTTGTGTAGAACAGTACATCTTTGCCTGTGCTTGAAAAGAACAATGAGGACTTTGACAAGGTAAGATGCTAAAGTATCCCTGCATCCCCTCTGATATGGTTTGGTTGTGTCTTCACCTAAATCTCACCTTGAATTCCCACATGTTGTGGGAGGGACTTGGTGGGAGATGATTGAATAATGGGGGCAGGTCTTTCCCATGCTGTTCTCATGATAGTGAATAATTCATGAGATCTGATGGTTTTATAAGGGGGAGTTTCCATGCATAAGCTCTCTCTTTGCCTGCTGGCATCCATGTAAGATGTGACTTGATCTTCCTTGCCTTCTGCCATGATTGTGAGGCCTCCCCAGCCATGTGGAACTATAAGTCTATTCAGCCTCTCTTTCTTTTGTGAATCACCAGTCTCAGGTATGTCTTTATCAGCAGCTTGAAAACAGACTAATACACCCTCTGACCTGCTTTATCAATTTCTTCTCCACAACATAGACTGACCTATCTACCTTCCTTCCTTGCTTGCATCCTTCCTCCCTTCAACAGGGCCTTGCTCTCTCACCAGGCTGGAGTACAGTGGCATGATCATGGCTCACTGCAGCCTTGATCTCCTGGGTTCAAGCAACCCTCCTACCTCAGCCTCCTAAGTAGCTGGGACTACAGGCATGTGCCACCATGCTAATTTTTGTATTTCTCTGGTAGGTTGGGGTTTCACCATGTTGTCCAGGCTGGTCTCAATCTCCTGGGCTCAAAATATTCACCTGCCTCAGCCTCCCAAAGTGCTGGGATTATAGGCGTGGGTCACCGAGCCTGGCCCAGAATGGTTTTTTAAACTGTCGTCAGTGGATGGCCTTTCCTCCCATGTCAACATGACCCCCCAAGGCCCTGTTCCACATCCCCAGTTCCTCAGCTCCCCTCTTTTCTTCTTCAGTTCCCAGGCATGTTCCCTCTAACCCAGGGCATCTACTCATGCTGTCCCTGCCACCTGCAGCTGCCCCTCTTCTGTCTGCTTGAGTCAGTTCCTTAGATTCCTTCTTCAGATCTCAAGCCCAGTGTGATTTTCTCAAGTCTAGGTCATGTTCCTTGATTACTTTTCTGCAGAGCTTTTATTCAGCTTGTAATTATATTCCCATCAGTGTGACCGTTTTGTTCCTTTTTATAAACCCCAACTAGACCATATATTTTCAAACACCAGAGATCATGCCTGTATGACTCATTAAAAAAAAAAAAAAGTATAGTTCCTAGCACATAGGAGGTGCTCCCTTTGCCTCAAAGAATTTCTAAAATATTTTAGTATAGTTTTTTATGTTTGGCATATTTATTAATAGTGGAATACTTAGAATATTGGAAACTCTGTCAACCAGAATATTGGATTGACTTTGTCTGACCAGGCTATGTAATAGAGTTCACTGTTCTTTGTTTAGTGTTGACTATGCTGATCAATAAGAGTGGGTTAGAATCATGCAGAGAACAAAGGAAGTGAGGAATTAACATAAAAAGCCCCCCCAAATATTGTTTTGAATCAGCCTCCCTCCTTTCTCCTTTCCCTTCTTCCTCCCTCGCACTTCTTCACTCCCTCCCTCTCTCTCTCCCAGCCAGAGTGCAGCTTTCAAGTTAAATTATAGGCCTCTTTCCTTTCCAAATGAGAATCAGCACATATATATGTTTTTTTTTTTTTTTTAAAAACCCAAACCCTATATTTTTATGGAACAATAAATGACATGATCTCATCTTTTTACAAGATAATTATATTAGAAAAACTCTTAAAAGTTTTACATACAGTTGATTTAAGCACCTTTAAAAACATGATAAACTGTGGCAGATTTGTTCTTAGAAAAAATAATTGATATCCTGAGGGACCAAATGAAATGTTATGAGAGTCCCTATCTTCACAGGTGTTATGAAATTCAAAACCAACATTGAGCGTCCTTCTAGGCCAGTGGGCAATCTCACCACTCCCCACCTCCCGACACCTCTCCCCTTCCTGTGCAGGGACATTTGGCAATGTTTGGAGACTTTATTGTTGTTACAAATAGGGGGTGGGGAGCCACTGGCATCTAGTGGGTAGAGGCCTGTGATGAGCAGGACAGCTCCCATGACAAAGACCTACCCAGGCCAAATGAGGTTGAGAAACCCTGGTCTACGCAAGATGAGTGTTTTGAGATTGTATTAAATTCCAGGCAAATGTTTATTTATTATTCCTTTGTTAAAGAACAGTTTGTGGAAATTCTTGAATAGTAAATGTACATCAGTGCACTCCAGCCTGGGCCATGATGAAATAGCACAAGCTGAGCCTTCCTTTGTTCATACAACCAGATTTTCTTTGCTACTTTATGCCAGGAACTGAGCCAGGCACAACAGATAGATACATGGTTTAAAATACATGATATTTATCACTCAGGTGCTTACAGCCAGAAAGACAGACACATAATTTGATATTTAATATATGCATCTGTTCAATAATTTTGAACACAATAATTCAGATAATTTTGTTGTTCAGGGCATTCTCTCACACATATAAAGAACACTTTATCTCATCTGGGATTCAGCAAGACTTTATGGAGGACATGATATACCTGGAATGCATCTTGAAGGCTGATAAAAGTTAGGCAAGGAAAGAAATGGCATTCCTGGCAGGAAGACTGGCGCACCAGAAGAACAGATTTGTGAACCCAGTATCTGCAAGCAGTCTCATGTTAGTAGTGTAGCATTAAAAGCAAGGAGAGGCAAGATGTAAAGCTGAAAGGATGGATAAGGCAGGTGATGGGGGTCTTGTGTGTAGGTTTAGAAAGTAGAGGGGAGAGGAGGTAAGGGTTTTAAGCAACAGGGCAACAGAATCCAACTTGTATTTTATATAAATAACTCTAGCCACCTTGGAAGTGATGGCTTTAAGGGGTCAAGGTTGGATGCTGGGGAACCAGTTAGCAGATCATTCCAGTGGCCCAGGTAAGAGATAAGAAGTGGCTGCATGAAAGTAATGGCAGTAGGATGGAGAGGAGGACTCGGATTGAGGGATATTAATGAGACAGAATCAGCAGGGTACTGATTGATTGGCTGTGAGGGTTGAGGGAGAATGGGCTTTACCAGACTTCAGACTTGGTTGTCTCTAGATAGAGTGGTATTTATTTATTTATTATTTTTCTATTTTTTTGAGATATAGTCTTGTTCTGTTGCCCTGGCTGGAGTGCGGTGGTGGGATCTTGGCTCACTGCAACCTCTATCTCCCAGGCTCAAGCGATTCTCTTGCATCAACCTCCTGAGCAGCTGGGATTACAGATGCGTGCCACCACGCCCAGCCAATTTTTGTATTTTTAGTAGAGATAGGCTTTTGCCATGTTGGCGAGGCTGGTCTTAAACTCCTGGCCTCAAGCATTCCACCCGGCTCATCCTCCCAAAGTGCTGGGATTACAGGCATGAGCCACCACACCCGGCCCAGAGTGATATTTAAATGCAAGATGTGGTCAGAGTATAAGCCAGTGATAATTTTATTGTGGGTACATTAAATGATACTTCAGCAGAAAGCACATCTGAAGGCGTTGAAAGAGCAGGATTAGAGATGTTGATCTGGGATTCTTCAGCACTGAAGAAGGAGCTAAACTCACGAGAATAATGGAACTGTGCTAGGGCTGCCGTGGTAAAATAGCACAAGCTGAGTGGCTTAAACAGCAGAGTGGTTTTTTTTGGGAGGCTGGAAGATCAAGGTACCTGCAGGGTTGGTTTCTCCTGAGGTCTCTCTCCTTGGCCTGCAGATAGCTACCTTCTCTCTTTGTTCTCACATGGCCTTTTCTTTGTGTGTGAGCATCCTTCACATCCCCTCTCTCTGTCTCTCTCTTACGAGAACACCAGTCATATTGGATTAGGGCCTCATCCTTATGATGTCATTTAAACGTAATTACCTACTTAAAGGCTGTATTGCCAAATATAGTCACTGCAATGGACTGAATATTTGTGCCATACCCACCCCCCACCAATTTACATATTGAAATCCTAACCCACAATGTGATGGTATATGGAGCTGGAGAATTGGAAAGAAATTAGAAAGGACCCCAGAGAGCACACCTGCTCTCCTTCCATCGTGTGAGGGTTCAAAGAGAAGTTGGCCATCTGCATCCCAGAAATGGGCTCTCACCAGAGCCTGACCATGCTTGCGCCCTCATCTCAGAATTCCAGCCTCCAGAATTGTGAGAGATAAATATTGTTTGAGCCATCCAGTCTGTGGTATTTTGCTATAGGAACCTGAACTGACTAAGTCAGTCACATAGGGCATTAGAACTTTAGCACATGAATTTGGGGAAGACATGATTCAGTCCATAACACAAAGTACATAGAGAGGAACAATGACTTCAGGTTAGAGACCCTGATGACCCAAGGACAGAAGGTTACAAGGTACCAATTATTATATAACATGTACATATATATGTGTGTGTGTTGGTATCTATACAGCATATCTCTATTTGTGTGCATGTATAATGTTTATTAGATTAAGAAAAATACAAAAGGCATAGAGAAGAAAAGAAAATGGGTTATAGAAGTCTACTGCTCAGGGCTGGGTGGAGTGGCTCACGCCTGTAAGCTCAGCACTTTGGGAGACTGAGGCAGACAGATCACTTGAGGCCAGAAGTTTGATACCAGCCTGGTCAACATGGCGAAATGCTGTCTCTACCAAAAACTACAAAAATTAGTTGGTCGTGGTGGTATATACCTACAGTCCCAGCTACTCAGGAGGCTGAGGCACAAGAATTGCTTGAACCCGGAGCAGAGTTTGCAGTGAACCAAGATCGTGCCACTGCAATTCAGCCTAGGTGACAGAGCAAGACTCTGTCTAAAAATAATAATAATAACAATTAAAAGTAAAGTGGTGGCTCATGCCTGTAATCCCAGCACTTTGGGAGGCTGAGGTGGGCAGATCCTTTGAGCTAAGGCACTCAAGACCAGCCTAGGCAACACGATGAGATCTTGTCTCTACAAAAAATTCAAAAATTAGTCAGGCATGGTGGCATGAGGCTGTAGGCCCAGCTACTTGGAAGGCTGAGGTGGGAGGATCCCTTGAGCCTAGAAGGCAGAGGTTGCTGTGACCTGAGATTGCATGGTGCACTCTAGCCTGGGCCACAGAGTGAGACCCTGTTTCAAAGAAAAAAAAATAAAGCATAGTGTCATGGGTTAAATCGTGTTGCTCAAAAAGATATATTGAAGCTCTAATGTCTGGATCCTGTGAATGTGACCTTCTTTGTACATAGGGTCTTTGCAGATGTAAGCCAGTTAAGATGAGGCCATCCTGGAATAGGAAGGGTGGGTCCTAATTCAATGATTGGTGTCTTCATTAAAGGGAGGGAAATTTAGACACAGACACAAAGAGAGAGAGGGATGCCATGCAAGGACAGAGACACATAGAATGTCATGCGACAACCGGGACAGAAACTGGAGTTTTGCGTCTACAAACCAAGGGATGCCAAGAATTTTCAGCAAGGACAAGAAGCTATGAAGAGGCAAGGGGCAGACTCTCCCTCAGGGCCTTCAATAGGGAACCAACTCTGCCAATGACTTGATTTTGGATTTCTAGCTTCTAGAACTGTGAGAGAATAAATTTCTACTGCTTTGAACCACCCAGTTTTCAATACTTTGCCACGGCAGTCCTAGGAAACGAATACACATATCCATTATAAGAATACTTGAAAATAGAGGAAGATAGTGTAGTAGTCCATTTTCATGCTGCTGATAAAGACATACCCAAGACTGGTAAGAAAAAGAATTTAATTGGACTTACAGTTCCACATGGTTGCAAAGACCTCAGAATCATGGTGGGAGGCAAAACGCATTTCTTACATGGTGGCAGCAAGAGAAAATGAGGAGGAAGCAAAAGCAGAAGCCCCTGATAAAACCATCAGATCTCATGAGACTTATTCACTACCACGAGAACAGTATGGGGGAAACCACCCGCATGATTCAGAGTATCTCTCACTAGGTCCCTCCTACAACACATGGGAATTATGAGAGTACAATTGAAGATGAGATTTGGGTGGGGACACAGAGCTAAATCGTATCAGATTGCAAATTATAAATCAAAACGTCTTGTTTTTTGAATTCCATTAGGTATTTTGGAGATCTTTCTACATCAACACATAGAGAAATTCCTTTCTTTTAAATTGCTGCCCAGTGGCGATACCAATGTTTGGTGGTTGGGCAGAAGAAGAAGAAACCTTTAGACAGATATGAGGAAAATTAGCCATGATCAGCATCTTGGAAAGAAAAGTATCAAGAAGATATAAGTAGTCAACTGGGTTCAGAGGAGAAGATTGAAGGAAGATCCAGGAAAATCAGGACTGAATTATTTTTTTTAATTGGCACTATGGAAGTCCTAGGTCATCAATGGAAGAATGTTTCCATGGAATATGGAGCTAGAGTAGCAAGACCTAATATTAAGTAGATTATTACTATTCTCAGGTGTTCATTCTCGGAGACAGAGCAAAACGATGGACAGAACAAAACGATCATGCAGGTGAGGTACAATAGTAGAATAGAGGTAAGAAATAATTATAGGCCAGGTGCAGTGGCTCATGCCTGTAATCCCAGCACTTTAGGAGGCTGAGGCAGGCAGATCACAAGGTCAGGAGTTCAAGACCAGCCTGGTCAGCCCGTCTCTACTCAAAATACAAAAAATTAGCCAGGCATGGTGGCAGGTGCCTGCAATCCCAGCTACTCAGGAGGCTGAGGCAGGAGAATTGCTTGCACCCAGGAGGTAGAGGTTGCAGTGAGCCAAGATTGCAACATTGCACTCCAGCCTGGGTGACAGTGCAAGACTCCAACTTGAAAAAAGAAAAGAAATGATTATAACAGATATAAAAGGGCAACATTATATTTTAATGTGGCTTCAGAAGTCAGTATTGGTATGTACTCACTTTGGGCTCTGTCTGTAAAGGTCATTAGTAAAGGTCTCAGAAAATAAGGCTTTTAGGTTAGTATATCCCACCTCTCATAAAGTTACCTGCTGTCAAGGTCGGGTGTACAGTTTTGTAACTGTATAAATATACTGATATGGGTTGGCCCTGTGTTCCTACCCGAGTCTCACCTTGAATCGAAAGTCCCATAATCACCCATGTGTTAAGGGTGGGACCACGTGGAGGTGATTGGATCATGGGGGTGGTTTCCCCCATGCTGTTCTCATGATAATGAGTGAATCTCACAAGATCTGATGGTTTTATAAGCATCTGACATTTCCCCTGCTTGCATTGACTCTATCTTGCTACCTTGTGAAGAAGGTGCCTGCTTCTCCTTTGCCTTCTTGTAAGTTTCCTGAGGCCTCCGCAGCCATGCAGAACTGTGAGTCAATTAAACCTCTTTCCTTTATGAATCACCCAGTCTCGGGTATTTCTTCATAGTAATGTGAGAACAGACTAATACATACGTCCTCTTAACATTTACTGAGAACTTATTACATGTGCACTGTGCTCTAAGCATATCACATTTAATTCTTGCAACTGCCCTCTAAGGAAGATCCTTAGTATCTTCATTTTACAAATCAGGAGACTAAGGCTCACGTAAATTAATGTTCCTAAGGTCACTCAGAATGGGGAGGTGCTGATGTGTACACATAAACTGCCAGGCTCATGTGACTCCAGAACTCAGGCTGTTAATCACTAGGCCATAAGGGGAGTGGAGAGTGGTGAGATCACTTTCCCCTCTCCTTGTTGAACAGCAGATTTCTGATAACTGGAACTCAATGCTAGCTGCACTACAGACCCCAAACAGTACCGCCCAGCAGACTGAGCTGATGGGGAAAAGGGGAGAAAGAACACCTTCTGACCAGGTTTGCTTGGCTTCAGGTAAAACAATTGAAAGAGATATCCTGAATAAGGCGTGGTGGCTCACACCTGTAATTCCAGAACTTTGGGAGGCCGAGTTGGGTGCATCACCTGAGGCTGGGAATTTGAGACCAACCTGACCAACATGGAGAAACCCCGTCTCTACTAAAAATACAAAATTAGCTGGTGTGGTGGTGTATGCGTTTAATCTCATCTACTCAGGAGGCTGAGGCAGGAGAATCACCTGAACCCAGGAAGCAGAAGTTGCGGTGAGCTGAGATCATACCACTGCACTTCAGCCTGGGCAACAAAAGTAAAACTCCATCTGAAAACAAAACAAAACAAAAAAAACGAAAAAAAAGAGGCATCCCGAAATATTGTCAAATTTAAGTTTTTGTGTCTCATTACATAATATTACATTGGTATGTACTCACTTTGGGCTCTGTCTGTAAAGGTCATTAGTAAAGGTCTCAGAAAATAAGGCTTTTAGATTAGAATATCCCACCTCTCATAAAGTTACCTGCTGTCAAGATCAGGTGTACAGTTTTGTAACCGTATAAATATACTGATATGGGTTGCTCTGTGTTCCCACCCAAATCTTATTGCCTCCAAAAAAAGTAAGCCATCAGTGGAAGAAATACATTGGTTCCTAAGACCCAGTATAGACAGACTCTTAGCCATATTAGACCAAAAGAACTGAACTTGGTGAGAGTGGTGGGAGCTCAGAACCTAGTGGGCCGTGGAGCAGAGACTCCTTGATACGGCATTTCCCTCCGTTCTACAAGCCAAGGTGAAACTCTTCTTGATACCTGTTTGTTTGAAATATATATTTATATGCACAGTATTTACATATACATATATGTACTATAGATGTATTGATATATACATGTATACATACGTGTATGTGGAATTTCAAGCATATAGACAGGTAAAATGAATAAACTAGCAAACACTTATGTTAGAGATGATATATAAAATGTTTAACAGATACCGGTCATCAGAAGAATGTTAGCTAAAACAAGTGCACAGGCTTCACTGATAAACAGAGCTGGCTGTCAGCCCTGCCCACCCTACCCCACCCCTAGAGCAATGTTTCTCTTCACTGCAATAGCAGAGCAGATATTGAGATTCAGTTAGTATTTTTATGTGCAACCCTCTTTTCTCTGCTTTGTCCATTATTAGCATTCAGTAAATGTTTTTTATTTCTATTTCTAATAAGGCATGAAATAAATAATAGACATATTAGTTTTAAATTAAATAGAAACACAAACTCTGTCTACACAGGGCAATTTCTAATAATTTAATTGTCCCACCTAAGCCGTCCCTATCCTCCCCTTTTGATTCTTGATCTTCTAGAGGACAGAAAGAGGGTTAAATATAAGAAACAGTCAAGAAGGGGCTAAGGAAATGACAGGTAAGAGCTTTGATGGCACATAGTCATTGGGTCACCTCTTAGACTTATTCCCCATCCCGGCAAGGTCAAAAGTGGTTTGTCTAGAAATCCTTATTTCAGTATAGTAAAAGACATGCGTTTATTGCTAATTTATCTGGTAAATTATTTATAAGGGAAATATGTGTCCCAAGGTAAGAAGGACTGTTCCTGGCCTTTGTAATACATCCTGGTTAATTCATTCTCCAGTTCTTGTGAGTCACCAGATATAGCCATAATACAAGTAATACTTCTCTCTGGATCTATGAACCCTATCATAAAATAGTAGTGGTAAGAGTGTTAGATAAATCTTGGAGATAATGAAACCTGCCTTACCTACCTCACAGATTTCTTGGGAGGATAAAATGAAATAGTGAGATGTGAACATGTTTTTAAAAAGCTAAAAGTGTTATAAAATTCAACGTAGTATTTTTTTGTGCCTTTGTTGCAAAATTGTTTTCCATCATATTCATTCTTTATCTCTTCTCCACGTATATGCATATGAAAAAAGTATTCATAGTTCTCTTTTCCTATCCTCAAGGAATTTGAATTCTTTTTTTCTTCCTCTGTGAACGTAGTATCATGTAGATTTTAATAAAATTCTCAATTCTTCATTTATTGTTTCTACCACCTTTCAGGGTAAGTTTAAGATAAGTACATAGCTCACTCTCTGAGGCCATGTAATCTTTTGAACAAATCTAAACAGCACAAATGAAAGGATCTCTCTGGGAGTAACATCTCCAGTCCACTTTCAACACCTGTGGATCAATCGTCTGGTAAATTAACACTCTGATATACCAACATATCATGTCACCCACATGGATAATAACATACGTGCACTTCATTTATAGATGTCTCCTTTTTTTATCTGCAATGGAGGCTGTACCGATTCCACACTCCCCATTCAAATGTATCCTGATAGTCTTTCTGCTGAGGCTTCATTCATTTTTTTTTAGCCTAGCCAGTAATTTCTTTAACTCTAATAGCCGTCCATTTGTAAAAGGAAGATTGGAGAAATAATGTAATAATGCCTATTTAAATGGTTTTCAGTTTTGAACAATGCATAGCTTTTCATAAATAAAACCAAAGACATGAAGCTAGAAATAAAATGAATATGTGG
The DNA here is from genome assembly GCF_001604975.1 of Cebus imitator. Taxonomy (NCBI): domain Eukaryota; kingdom Metazoa; phylum Chordata; class Mammalia; order Primates; family Cebidae; genus Cebus; species Cebus imitator. The sequence continues at coordinate 3,616,999 of NW_016107363.1, forward strand.
GCTGTATATATTTGTCTCTGAATGCTACTCAGATAAGAAATGAGTCCCCAGATGAAAGCAATGTGAGTTATTTCAAATCTAACAGCCTCGTGTTAAAATAAAATTGCACTGATGTGTTTGTAAAATCCCATGAAGAATTCTATAAGGAACCTTTTGATCTTGGCAGGTTCAGTGGGTAGGAATGCAGACCAAAGAGGAATATTTGTGTGTTTTTTTTAATCCAGTAGATTCTGCAACATAGTCACATTTAATTTACTAATAAAAGAGGTATCATATTTTCAGACTAAAGTATTCAGGATGAAATTTGAAGACCAAAATAATTGCATTTCCTTACATGGACTATTAGACCTGCAAAAGTCCTTAGCATCCAGTCTAGGAATACATCTTTTTATACCCCATTTGTATTGCTCATTTGTCCCTGAACTCCCTTTTGCTAAGCCTCTACATGTCCTCAGAATCCTCAGCAGTGTGCTCTAGGCAGCAATTAATAGACATTCAGAGATGACACACAAGTGAAATATTTATTAATTCTCCTGTAGACCATTTCAAATAATCATGTTTAATTTATTTCAAAAACATGTCACAAATATTTCTCATGCACTATTATGTTCTGGACATTGGGGATACACCCAAATGGAAGAGATCTGAATCCTACCCTCAAAATACTTAACAGTTTAGAGAGGGAAAGAGAGGAAATAGCAGATGATTAAACGCAGCGTACTAAAAGCAAAGATGGGGATATGCATAGGCTACATGTAGGAGGGCCTCATAATACAGCCTGGGAGCTGCGCCTGATGTTTTTCTTAATAGATGATGACTACCTCTGTCTTGAACAACAAGCAGGATTTATCTAGGCAAAGCTGGGGTATTCTAGACTAGCAGTTATCAACTTGGTATTTTGTTTTGTTTTTGATCTTTTGTTTTGATCTCTTTTGCATTCTTGAGAGTTGGTAAGAATCTCAAAAAGTGAAACACTGCTGGGCACAGTGGCTCATGCTTGTAATCTTAGCACTTTGGAAGGTCCAGGCGAGTGGATCACTAGAGGTCAGGAGTTTGAGACCAGCCTGGCCAACATGGTGAAACCCTGTCTCTACTAAAAATACAAAATAGCCAGGCATGGTGGTGCACACCTCTAAACTCAGCTACTTGGGAGGCTGAGGCAGGAGAATTGCCTGAGAGCAGGAGGCAGAGGTTACAGTAAACCAAGATCACACTATTGTACTCCAGCCTGGGCAACAAAGTGGGACTCCGTCTCAAAAAAAAGAATGCCTCAGCAGATGAATCTCT
>NW_016107363.1:3618327-3622750 GCF_001604975.1 Cebus imitator
TAAAGCACAGAATTACCAAATGACCCCGCAATTCCACTTGTAGGTATATATTCCAAAGAATTGAGAGTACGAACTCAAATAGATACCATACATCAATATTCACATATATTAATCACAAAAATATCCGTCAACAGATCAGTGGATCAACAAAATGAAGCAAATGCATGCAATGTAGTATTTCCAGCCTTTAAAGGGATGAAATCCTGATACTTGGTGACAACAATGTATGAACCTTGAAAACATTATCCTAAGTGAAATAAGCCAGACACAAAAGGACAAATATTGTATGATTCCACTTATATGAGGACACTTATATTGTACCTTACATGAGGCACAATAAATATTGTGTGATTTTGCTTGTATGAGTAAAATGGATAGAGACAGAAAGTAGAATAGAGGTTGCCAGAGGCTGGAAGGAGGGAGAAATGGGGAGATATTGCTTAATGGGTGTAGAGTTTCAACTTCAGATGATTAAAAAGTTCTAGAAGTGGATAATCCATGAATTCTATAAGGAACTTTTGATCTTGGCATGTTCAGGGGGTAAGATTGCAGACCAAAGAGGGAATGTTTGTGTTTTTTCAATCCAGTAGATTCTGCAACACAGTCACATTTAATTTACTAATAAAAGAGGCTGCAAAACATTGTGAATGAACTTCATACCGTTGAACTGTATACATGTAAAAATGGTTAAAAGAGTAAATTTTATGTTATGTGTGTTTTATCACAATTAAAAAAAAAGTAATTTAGGACTCCAAAGATTTTTTGCTTATTGAGTTATGCCTATCTGTATTTGTTGATTTCAAAAGTAAAATTTTTTAAAAATTAAAAAATATTTTTATTGCAATAAAACAATAAGCCCATTGCATGTTAACACAAATAGCATTTTTGTGAAAATAATTATATTTTATAAAACAAGTAAATAATGAAAAGAGTGGTATTACTTTATATTTTTGCAAATATCTTTAATGTCTAAGTTTGATAAAAGACAGCTGGATTCTGCTATCTGCATCTACATTCAATTTATTATACGTTGTTTTGTGGAACTGTGAGAAAACCTAGCCTCACAGATATATATAGTTGAAAAATAGAAGCCTCTTCAGATAATTGTGGAAATTCTTTTTTTTGATATTATGTGAGAACTGGACAAGTGGCAGTTTTTTAAAGGTTTGTAGCACTGTGGCATCTGAAACATATCAATTAAGTATGCTGTTACATTACAATCCATTGATCTATCTTGCACTTTGAATGGATTTTTTACTTATGGGTAATTTTGAAACATCATGCATTGAGTATTGGGAAATTGTGGATCTTTGACTTTTGCAGATCTTCCTAATGTTGACATGTTTCATTGAATAATAAAAAAAATCACATACATAAACTTTACCACCAATCTTATCAGAAGAGTTTTTAAGTACTGGAAATTGTTAAGCTCACCGTAGTGAATATAAGTTTTCAAAAATTTTTAATTTTTACTGGAACGCTTGAGTTTTACCATTGGCAACAAATAATCTCAGTTGTTGTCAAGAGCTAACTTTGTTCATTTTAAAGAAAAATTTTAACAAAATATTTGCCAAACACCCAAGTCAAAATAACCACGTTTTATTTTATTCCATGAGAAAAGCACTTAGTTCATCTTACAACTCAAACCTCCACACTAATGATCCCCATCCTGGTGTGTTCATTGGATTTTGTTATACAACATAAGTACTTTATGCGTATTGACCATTTTGTCACACAGAATGTTAAAAAGATATGTATTCAAGGGTCAAGGTTTAGTAAAACTAATCATTTGTAGTCCTTCAGCAAAGATATTCATTTTTCTTTTTCTTTGGTAGCTAGCCTACAATCAGCAAAGACATTCTTAAGTAAAACTGGTATAAAAAAAAAAAAAACAAAAAAACCCCTGCAATTACATAACAGTGAAGAATACAAAAACTTTGAGTACAGCTTGGTGTCACAGCTTTGATTCATGCTGTGGCACAAATAGTTTTACCTACCACTGCTGTTGCATCATCAGTGCCAATGTCAGCAAAGCACACGGTGAAAAAAGCAAATATCTTAGTATTATGAACATCTTTTTGATCTTATGGACTGCCAGGGATCTGCAGGCTTTGAGAACCACTGTTCTAGTCAGAGGGAGATACATATAAAGGCCAGAAGCAGACAGAGAGATGAATTAAAGTCGTAAGATTGACTACGACTTATATTTATTCAATTGAGTGATTAAAATATCTACCAGGTTCCAGGTACTGCTGTAAGCCTTGTGCATATGGTGGTGAACAAAATCAGTCATCTCTTTTTCTTTCTCTGCTTGCCTTTTCTATTGTAGTAAAATATCTATAACATCACTTTTACTATTCAACTATTTTTTAGCATACGTTTCTGTGGCACTTAATTTTTTTGTTTCTTTAATTTTTTTGTAAAGATGTTGTCTTACTATGTTGCCCAGACTGGTCTCAAACTTCTATCCTCAAACAATCCTCTCACCTTGGCCTCCTGAAGTGCTGGGATTACAGGTGTGAGCCACTGGACCCAACCACCTTATATATTCTTTATTCAAGATATTTTTCAGATATTTTCACCCAGTCTGGGGCTTGCCTTTTCAATTTCTTTCCAGGATCTTTTGAAGAGCTGATATTTTACATTTTATTGTAGTCCCATTGGTTAATTTTAAATTGTGACTAATGCTTTTTTGTCTTGTCTAAGACATTTTTGCCTACCTCAGGGTTGTGAAGGTATTCTATATTTTCTCCTAGAAGCGCAGGAATTTAGTTCTATGTTTAGGTTTATGATTCAAGTACATTTTTGTGTATGATGTGACATAGAAGCTGAGTTTTGCTTCTTTTTTCCATGCAATATATGTTTGATCCAGCACAATTCGTTGAAAAAACAATTCTTTCCCCATTGAATTATTTTGCCTTGTTTGTCTTAATTACTGTAGGTTGATAGTAAGTCTTAAAATTAGGCAATATAGCTTTCCAGTTTAGCTTTTCTTCCTTTTTACTTTTTCTTTTAAAGATTGTTTTGGTTACTCTAAACCCCTTTGAATTTCAAATACATTTTATTTATTTATTTATTTATGTATTATTATTACTATTTTTGAGACGGAGTCTTGCTCTATCTCCTCAGCTGGAGCACAGTGGTGCGATCTCGGCTCTCTGCAACTCTGATCTCCCGGGTTCCAGAGGTTCTCATGCCTCAGCCTGCTGAGTAGCTGGGATTGCAAGCGTTGCCATCACACCCGGCTAATTTTTTGTAGAGAAGGGGTCTCACTATGTTGCCCAGGCTGTTCTGGAACTCCTGGCTGCAAGTGATCCACCCACTTCAGCCTCCCAAAGTTCTGGGATTACTGGTGTGAGCCACCACTCCTGGCCTCAAATATATTTATAATTACTTTGTGAATTTCTACAAAATATATCTGGATAGGATTTTGGTAGGATTTGTGCTGAATCTTCATTTAAAGATGGTGTATCTCTCCATTTATTTCTGTTTTCCTTAATTTCTCTCAGCTAAGTTATGTTTTCTGTGTGAAGAATTTCCTTTTTGTCAAAATTAATTCCTCAATGTAAGTTTTTTGTTATTATAAATATTTCAAAATCTCATTTTCTGATTAATTGTTGCTAGTATAAATACTATCAACTTTTGTATATTGACCTTGTGTCCTGCAGTTCTACTTAATTCACTTATTAATTGTATTAGCCTGTTTTTGCATTACTATAAAGGAATACCTGAGACCAAGTAATTTTTTTTTTTTTCGAGACAGAGTCTCGCTCTGTCACCCAGGCTGGAGTGCAGTGACGCAATCTCGGCTCACTACAACCTCCGCCTCCAGGGTTCAAGCGATTCTGCCTCAGCCTCCAGAGTAGCTGGGATTACATGCGCTCACTATTTACTATGCCTCACTATTTTTTTGTATTTTTAGTAGAGACGGGTTTCATTATGTTGGCCTGGCTGTTTTGTTCCACCTGCCTCGGCCTTCCAAAGTGCTGGGATTACAGGTGTGAGCCACCGTGCCTGGGTGAGACTAAGTAATTTATAAAGAAATGAGTTTTAATTGACTCACAGTTCTGCAGGCTATACAAGCAGGCATCAGCGTCTGCTTGGCTTCTTGCAAGGACCCCAGGGAGCTTACAATCATGGCAGAAGGTGAAGGAGGAGCTGGCATGTAGAAAGCAAGAAGGTGGGGGAGGTGCCATACACTTTTAAACAATCATCTCTGGCATAAACTCAGTGAGAACTTAACTCATCACCAAGGGGATGGCGCTAAACCATCCATGAAGGGTCTGCCTCCAGGCTCCAAATGCCACTCACCAGGCCCGTTCTCCAATACTTGGGATTATGTTTCAACATAAGATTTGGAGGGGACAAATATCCAAACCATATCATTAATGCTAGTAGATTTTTTTTTTTTTTTTTTTTTTTT
>NW_016107363.1:3622874-3697858 GCF_001604975.1 Cebus imitator
TAGTAGAGACGGGGTTTCACCATGTTGACCAGGATGGTCTCGATCTCTTGACCTCGTGATCCACCCGCCTCGGCCTCCCAAAGTGCTGGGATTACAGGCGTGAGCCACCGCGACCGGCCTAGATTTTTGTTTTTTAAAGATGCTTTTGATCTTCAGTGTAGACAATGTGGTTACCTATAAATACTATTTCATTTCTTCCAGTTTCTATGCTTTTTGTTATTGTACTAAGATATCTAGTCCTATGTTTAATAGGATTGGTGAGAGTGAGCCTCACTGGTTTGTTTCCTATCATAGGGATAAGCTGTTTCATAGATTAACAATTAGTATAATATTAGTTGTATGTTTTTATTAGACATTATTATCAAATGACAAATTTCCCTTCTAGTAGTTTTCTCAGTGTTTTGCGTATCAAATGATTTTTATGTATTTATTATGATGATTTATCTCAATGTTAACATGGTGAATTACATTGAATTGTTTGCTGTTTGAATATTGAATGAACTTTTCATTGCTGAGATAAACTTCATTTGGTCATAATATAGAATGTATTTTTTTTTTTTTTTTTTGAGACAGAGTCTCACTCTATCACCCAGGCTGGAGTACAGCGGTACAATCTCAGCTCACTTCAACCTCTGCCTCCTGGGTTCAGGTGATTCTCCTGCCTCAGCCTCCCGAGGCACGTGCCACCAAGCCCAGCTAATTTTTTTTGTGTTTTTAGTAGAGATGGGGATTCACCATCTTGACCAGCCTGGTCTCGAACTCCTGACCTCATGATCCACCCGCTCCAGCCTTCCAAAGTGCTGGGATTACAGGTGTGAGCCTCTGCGCCTGGCCTAGAATATACTTTTTATGTATTCCTAGATTTAATTTACTAATATTTTGTTGGTAATTTTGGCAGCTGTACTCATGAGGGATATTGGCCTGTGATTTTATTTTCTTATAATATCTTTGCCAGGCTAGTATCAGAGTTAATTCTGGCATTATAAAATGAGTTGCAAAGTGTTCTTTCTTCTTTGATTTTCTGAGTTTGTTTAAGAGTGTTATTATTTCTTCCTTAAATGTTTGATAGAATTCATCAGCAAAACCATCTGGACCTGGAGTTTTCCTTGTGGGAAGGTTTTTTATTATGGACTCACATTAAGCTTCTTTAATATATATTGGGCTATTTAGATTTTTATATTTTTTCATCAATTTTTATAAGCTGTGTTTTTAAAGAAAATAGTTCATTTCTTATAACTTGTCAATTTTATAGGCATGAAATTGTTAGAAAAAATTTCTTATTATTCTTTTAATGTCTTTAGGACTTTTTGTAATAACTTTTCTTTCATTCCTGATATCAATAATTTCTGGGCTTTATTTTTGATCAATCTTGTTAGGTATTTATCAATTTGATTAACTTTTACATAGAACTGACTTGTTTTTTAATTTTTCTACATAATTAATTTCTTATCTTTATTATTTCCCTCTTTCTATTTACTTTGGATTTAGTTTGCTCTTTTCCTAGATTCTTAAGATGGAAATGTCAATCTTCGATTTTATAGTTTTCTTCTTTACTAATATTATCATTTAAACCTATAAATTCTCCCTTAGAGCTGTGTTAGCTGCATCCCACAGTTTTTCATGCATTTTAATTATGTTTTGACTTGAAATATTTTCTAATATCTTTCGAGATTTTTTATTTGACCCATGGGTTATTTAGAAGTATGTCGCTTCATTTCCAAATTCTTGTCATTTATGAAGTATTTGATTATAGAGCTAGCAAATTTTGCTTCTAGATTGGATGTGGAGTGTGAGAGAAAGATTGTGATCAAGGCTGACTCCAAGGTTTTTGGCCTGAGCAACTAGGTGAATGGTAGTGAGATGTACTGCCATGGAGAATGCTTGGATAGTAGCAAATTTGGTGTGGGAAATGGAGTCAGTTTTTAACATTTTAAGTCATATTGGTGAATGTATATTTATGCAAGTCAGGGAATGACCATCTCCAATATTCTAAAAAAAGATATTTTAAGTTTCCTTATGCTGGAGTGATACCGATGAAGTGGAAAAATAAAAGTTCAAGTAAGTAATTACTCACTAAATAAAACTCTGTAAGCGGAGTGTTTATCTTGTGGTTCTCTGAATTCTGTCTGATTTTAAGTGCAAGATTTTGATATTTTCAAATATTAGTAATATGATTCAAAGTCCAATTAAAGTTCATACATTTGCCTTAGGAGGAGTGAAAGGGCATGTGGCATGTGTTAGCAGTTATGTTAGAAGTCACTGGTGAAACTGTGTTCCACCTATGAATAGCTACCATGTGATTATCTTAATTGGAAGAGTATCAGAAAAATAAAATAGTGATCAAAATAGAAAGGGTAGAAATAGTCATAGAAACGGATAGCTCTGTGTCTGCAGGATGTGATGAGGATCTTTACATGGAAAAATCTAGTAGTTTATGACTTGGTATCTCTATTTGTCTATTTGAAGCTACGTGGGTTAAGATGGCATAATTCATGCTCTTCTTATCTTTTGGAAGTAGATAAAAGCCAAGTTAAATATTTGAAAAATTCAACTATTTTCTTAAATTTTTACATTGACTTAACAAAAAGTGAAAGATAGTAAAAACCTCCTTTCTACCCATCTCACCCATGGATCCAGTTTTCTCCCTGCCCACCAGGAGCCATGCAGTTTTGGGGTATCTTTCTAGAGTTTCTTTGTGCATGTACAAGCAAATATAAATGTATACTCCTTTTCTCCCCCTTTTTATATAATGGTAGTATGTTATACATAATATTCTATTGTGTGCTTTTCTCACTTAGAAATAGATCCTGGAATTTTTTCCAGCTGCATATTATTTCCTTATATGGATTACCATAAACCATAATTTATATAACCAATCCTATATTGATGGACATTTAGATTAAAAAAATCTTTTCCTATTAAAATTAATGCTGCAATGAATAGACTTATACATAAATCATTTATCTCTAGGATAAATTCCCACAGGTGAAATTGCTAGATCAAACAGCATTTGCGTTTATAAGTTGTTAGATATTGCTAAATTGTCCTCCATTGGCAAGACTGAATATTTCAAAAGTATTTATTTCTGGAGACCTATAGGTTTCCAGTGTTCAACTTGCTGCAAAAATTTGTCTTTATTGGACCAGAGGAGGTAACATTTTGTGAAACTATTTTTATAAGTAACTTCAAATTCTTTATGAAACAAAGAAAAAATATAAGAACACAGAAAACATTCAAGCATTATTATGTATGATGTATTATTCTTGGTTATTTATGTAGATGAATCCTCACTACCAGTCTGTGAAGTTAGTTTCCTTTTTCTTATTCAAAGATGAAAAGGTAATTCTCAGAAAGGTTACATATTTCATCCAAGATTGTGCTAATGGTTATTCAACAGGATCTAGAAGGTTTTTTTCTTCTTTCTTAAGAAGAGGGACATGTTGGTACCTGGGGAGATTCTAGCACTTATGACAGGCTCCTCTGCCCTGTGATGGTAAATCCATTCCTTGTGTTGATATGAACTGCTAGGACCATATATGATGACCATTGGGTTCTGATTCTCCCAAAACTTGGCTGAACTCACTGTCAGAACATGGCCCAGAGTTTAATTCTGTGGAATAAATAGTTTTCATAGTTCTGTGGAATATCTTATCTAATAATAGCATTTTCAGTTATACAATCTAAGATAAGGCAATCAGATATTTTGCTTGAGGATATAAATTAATTGCTGGTAGAAGTCAGTCGAGAGAAAGACTACATGTTTTGACTAGGGTCCAGTGAGCAAGAAGAAGGCTTAATTCGAGCAGGCCACTGATTTCTAGATGACCTGAGGCAAAGTATTTAGCCATGACTGTTTTCAGCACTCTGTCTCTGAAATGGAAAGACCTTATAGATGACATTGATCACTAACAATATACTTGGCATAAAATTAGTCATGATTTCTGATGTAGCATGAAGTATGAACTGGGTAAGAGAACAGACTTTGTAGCCAGAAAGACCTCTATTTGAATGTTTTTTTCTGTTCTTTACTGGGTGTGACCTTGAGAACTTTAGTAATTTTTCTAAGTCTTTCTTCCTTTGTCTGAAAAATGAGGCTAACAGTTGTACTCACCTCATAGGGTTATTGTGAAAATTAAGTGAGATCACACGGATAAAATGCTTAGCACAGAGCCTGGAACATAATAAGTACTTATTAAAGGGTAGCTGCTATTATTATTTCATGTTAATACTCATGTTTTCCATCCTGAGATCTCCTTAGCCCAGCTGTTGGGGCTGATTTCTGTACTGTGAGAACCAACTTTGTGTGTTTAATATGGCTGTATGCTCAGCTAAATCAAAACACAGAGGTAAAGCTCTACCTGGCCTTGTTGGCGATTAGCTTTTGCCTTTTCATGCGTGAGATTTGATTATCTTTATCGTTGTCTTAGCTTGTGTTACCTACATATCATAAAATTATCCCAACTTTTTAATATCTTGTCACAAACGTTTATCTTTTTGACCTTCAGTGGAATTGTGGTAAGTCTGTTTGCTCTTGAATGCATCTATCTATCTCATGTAATGTGAAATCACCACTGCTGAAGTTTAATATCTATACCATGGTCACTTAGATGCCATGCGCTTTGATTCATCCTTGCCACTAGATGGCACTATAATAGAACACATTCATCATAGTTATGCTTTACTGTCTGGGTAGACATGCCACAGAAATAGGAGCTAAGGATGTATGGCCTTCACATGTGAAACTGAAGATGAGAGGGCTTTGACATACGGACATTTTGTAAATAAGAGAGTTTAATGTTTGGGTTTTATGTGATTTGGGTTCCTCCAAACCATATAAAACACATAAAATAATCTCCAAACCACATAAAATGATTTTGAGGATAGGAATAAGGGAGAAAGAACAAGACTGGAAAGGAAACATGGAGAAACATGAGGATAATCTTTCAAGACTACTGCTGTGGGCAACCGGGCTTAATTCTACAGGAGCATTTTAAGAAGCATGAAGAATCCCTCCCAGAATCATCCACACAATGTGTGGTGGCAAGAGTACTTATTCATTAGCTCCTATCCATTGGTCAAGATTGCACCCTATTCTTTCACTGCACATGGTCATGGGAAAGAAAGTAAAGATACTTAGTGTGGCCTAGAGATAAGATCCCAACAGGTGAAGCAGATCTGAGAGTGCATTGAATTATCTATTCCAACCTAGTTAAAATCAGATATAAGACTGAGTGGATGCGACTCAGGGCACCAGACGTACCTACTACAGCGACCTACTGAATCATATACTCTGTAAATTCTGCCAGTTGGAATAAACAAAGGATCTTAATGAAGCACCTGCATCTCCAAATCTTTGGGGGCTACCCAATGGGTATTCCAGCAAATGTTTAGTGAATAAAAACATAAATGGTTACTTTATGAAATTCAGAGGAAGGAAATATCTTGCCTTTTGTATCTTAGTTGGAAAGAATTCTCAAATCCTTTTATCTTTGTGTACTAGAATATAGAAACAGGAAGTGTTTGTTGTTGTAAAAGTGGGAGGAGTTTAGTAATCAGAAAAATCTGGGTTGGGCAGTATGTAGTCAGAGAACTGTAGCGGACTGGGGCTCAAGATGGTTTAGGATCTACCTGTGTTGTTGGATAAATTACCTAGGTCACCGTAAGCTGAACTTTTGGGACCTCAGTGTCTTTATCCGTAGAAGATTATGTTGGCTGAGTTCAATCATCTTTAAAATTTCTTCTAGTCCTAAGATATTATGAAAATTATACATGTAGAAAAATAGGTGACTTTTGTGAATGGGCATATGGTACTCATATATATATATATATATATATATATATATTTATGTTTGTATACGTGATATGATGAGTTTTTCAACATTGGAATTGATTATCCACTTGACGCTGTGAAAATATCCTTGATCTTTAAAAACTGAAAGGTCTCGCTGGATTCAAAATGAGGTGTCAAGAGATTCAAGTAAAGGTAAGAAATACTAATTCTAAGGCATGCACAGGTAATATAAATGAAATCCTGTTTTCTTTTATTGATTAATTATATAACGTTCTTTAGTCTTACAATTTAAGTAATTACTAGTTATTTTAATGGAAGCAGGGAGAAGGTGCAATCACCTTTAGCAGTGAAAAATCATGTCATTTGTTACACATATCAGACATTTTTGAGAGTGAAGAGGGCACTAGTTACAATTAGTAATTATTCTGGGATAAGAGCTGTAACTCAGAACCATCCCAGGCAAACTGGACAGAATATCACCCTATTTGAAGGTTGATTTCAACTTCCTTAGTGGCTAAGAAGATAGTAGGATACATTTAATCCAAATTCCCTAGAATTAGACAAACCCTCCCACTGAGACCAAATATAAAATCTCAGTAATGTACAAAATAACAGCTGTTTGAAGCCATCAGACAATAACCACAGTAGCTAAAACTTGAGGGGCCAGGATCTCAAAGGAAAGGGAAAAACAGAGGGTGAGCCCTGAATTTGCTAATGCTTTTGCCCTTAGAACATTTGCTAATTTGCCTTGTGGGACATAGAGGCGGAAGAGAAATCAGAGGTCTAGAGCATGCAGCAGTATCACTGAGATGAGACCAAAATTGAACTTCAAGGCTAGTAAAGTACCCAGAGCTTAAGGGCATCGGAAGAAATGGGAACTTCAGAGAAGTGATCCTAGCTTTTGCTCTACCATTTTCCTTCAGGTCATTAGCTAGTTCTTAAACTGGGCATGTGTGGAGTGAGAGGCTAAGAAACCCAGAAAAAAAGTAGTTGCTAAAAGGCTAAAAAACTAATCAGAGCTCTTGGTAGTCTCACAGTGCTGGGGAGAAACAAAAATTATAATTTAGAACCTGCCAAGGATCCCAGTAAATTCCCCAGGCTTTTAAATGAGACCTCTGAAGTGTTATGACTGATGATAGGGATAAATCAGTAATAGATCAGCCCTCACAAAGTCTTAAAAATAGCCTCCAATTATTTCACTCTCTGATTGGATCAGGATTTCCTGCCTTTTAGGCAGAAGAAAATAAAATCTTCTCTGGAGAAATAGAATAGCATCCAGAGCCTCTACAATCATTCATGTGTAATGTCAGCCTTCAATCTAAAATTATCAGATTTGCCAGGAAACTGGACCAAATGACAAAAGGCAAAAGGAAAAAAATCAGCAGTAGGCCTATAGGTGATGTAGATATTGAGGTTATTTAACTAACTATAATTAATAGATTTACAAAGTAGGTTTTAAAAAATAGAGAATATCATCAGAAAATTAGAATATATAAAAGTATAGTCCAGTGGAAATTCTGGAGCTGAAAGGATTCAGAAGTCAAAAAACAAGTCTAACTGCAGATTAGACAACAGAATAGAGAATTAGTGAGCTGAAAGTAGGTAAGTAGAAAATATTAAGTTTGAAGTGCAGAGAGGTAAAATTAATAGAATATAGATAGTAGCACAGGGTACATATAAAACTTGGTGAAAATGTTGAATATATGTCTATTTGAGGCTCCAGAGGGGAGGAGAAGGACATGGAGGAGAAGAAATATTTGAAGATTTGCTGGCAAAATAATTTGAAAAATGAGTGAAGAATCTCAAACTGCAGGTTCATGAAACTCTACAAACCCCAAACAGAATAAATACAAAATATCATGGCAAACAGAGCTAAAAATTCATAAGTAGAAAATCTGAGTCATATTTAGAGAAAACAAGACAAATCACCTTTAAAAGAGTTACAATAAACTGACAGTTGACATTTCAAAAGAAATATCCTCCAAGGAAGGATAAAACAGGTACATGAAAATGAAATGAAGATATTCATTTGAACACCCTTAAATGAAGAAATATATCAAATGAAGAAATAAACAAATGAAGATGAAATAAACTCACTTTCATCCAAATAAAACAGAAGAGATCTGTTGCCAGCAAATGCATGTTAAAATTAAACACAAGGGACATTTTCATCAGGAAGTTAATGATCTCAGATGGAAGCATAGGAACGCAGGAATAAATGAAGAGCAATAGAAAAGACAAATACGTGGGTAAGTTTAAATAAACACTGACTCTTTAAAATCACAGTAATAATTTCTAGTGGTTGAAACTATATGTAGAATTAAAATCTATGACAACAACAGCACATAAGGCAGGAAGGGAGTAAATGGAGGTGATTCTTGCATTGTCTGGGAAGTGGCACATTTACCGATCTAAGGTAGATTTAATAAGTCCTGGATGTGTGTTACTAAATGAACAACAAAAAAAGTATGACTAATAATGTAATAAAAAGGAGAAAATATAATGATAAGATAATTACCTGATTAATCAAATGGAATGCAAGACAGGAGAAAAAAGGAACAAAAAAGAGAAGGGATAAATAGAAAACAAGGTGGTATTCCGGTTTGAAATATGGAAGAAAAAAGGACTTTGTAATGGAAAAACTGCAGAAGTCCAAATCAAGCTTGAAGTTTAGTACTTAGTAGTGTTGGGCGTTTAGTACCTATATGGGTTTATAAATTTTAACAAATGTACTGTGATCACGTAAAATGTTAACATTAAATGAAAGTGGGTGAGGGATATACAGGAATGCCTTGTACTGTCTTTACAATTTCTCTGTACATCTAAAATTATTTCCTCCAAAAAGTTTATGAGAAATAAAAAGAAAAGGTGGATAACTCTAGAAAAGTGGGCAAAATCTTGAGAATGACATAAAAAAGATAATATTCAAATGCCCAATACAGATAAGTAAAAGATGGTCAACTTCATTAATCATGAGAAAAATGCAAATTAAAACCTCAGTGCATCATCACCACACATCTTCCATCATGGCTAACATGAAAAAGATAGAATACCAAGATAACTGAGGATGTCGAATGACTGGAACTCATACGCCGCTGGTGGGAGTGTAAATTGAAAAGATCATTATATTAAAATTCTCCTTGGCAATGTTAACTAAGGCTAAACATAATGGCTACACTACCATGCAGAAATCCTGCTCTAAGTACACATGTGTGCTTAAAAATATGGATGAGACCCGGGTGTAGTGGTTCACACCAGTAATTCCAGCACTTTGGCAGGCTGAGGTGGGTGGATTGTCTGAGCTCCGAAGTTCAAGACCAGCCTGGGCAACATGGCGAAACCTCGTTTCTACTAAAAATACAAAAAATTAGCCAGGCAGTGGTGGCACATGCCTGTAATCCCAGCTACTGGGGAGGGTGAGGCACTAGAATCACTTGAACCTGGGAGGCGGAGGTTGCAGTGAGCCCAAATCGTGCCGCTGCACTCCAAGCTGGGTGACAGAGTAAGACTGTCTCAAAACAAACAAACAAATAAACAAACAAAACTAGACAAGAATGTTCAATATCACTTTACTCCCAATAGCCCCAAACTGAAACAACCTAAATGTCCATAGATGGGTAAATAATCTGTGACACTGACATAAAATAGAATATTATAAATTACATTTTTAAAAAGCAACTACTGTACAAACAAAAGTATGCATGAATCTTACAGACATAATGTCGAGGGGAACATTTAAAAAGAAAAGAGTACATTCTTCATGATCAAATTTATTTGAAGTTCAAAAGTAGATAAAATTAATCAACAGTGATAAAGCTCTGAGTAGTGGTTACCTGTCGGGGAGGTAATAACCGGAAGGGGTAAGAGGGAGCCTTCTGTTGTGCTGGTGGTGTTCTCTAATCTCGATATCATTTGTGGTTACTGGAGTGTGTTCACTTTGCTAAAATTCATTAAGCTCTTAGGAGTTAGGTGCTTAACTGTATGACTATTATAGATTAATAAAAAGTTAAAACCACAAATGCCCTGGAAACCTGGATTTCAAATTAAAACATGTTTTCACTAGGCTTTATAATATTGATACAAACTATAGCATATTTTTTGAGTTGGAGAAGGAGTCTTGCTCTATCACCCAGGCTGGAGTGCAGCGGTACAATCTCAGCTCACTGCAACCTCTGCCTTCTGTGTTTGAGTGATTCTCATGTCTTAGCCTTCTGACTAGCTGGGATTACAGGCCCGTACCACCATGCCCAGCTAATTTTTTTGTATTTTTAATAGAGATGGGGTTTGCCCTGTTGTCCATGTTGGACTTGAACTCCTGGGCTCAAGGGATCCACCCACCTTGGCCTCCCGAAGTGCTGGGATTGCAGGTATGAGCCACTGCATCCAGCCTATAACATAATGTTTTTGTGAAAGTTCTGTAAATTGTAGAAACTGAAAATCCAACTAATACATTATTCTAAGATAATAGAAACATTTTATTTATTTATTTATTTTTGATATAGGATCTCACTCTGTCACCCCGGCTGGAGTGCAGTGGCACAATCTCAGCTCACTGCAACCTTCTCCTCCTGGGTTCAAGTAATTTTAGTGCCTCAGCCTCTTGAGTAATTGGCATTCCAGGTGTGTGCCACCACACCTGGCTAATTTTTGTATTTTTGGTAGAGACAGGGTTTCACCATGTTAGCCAGGCTGGTCTTGAACTCCTGACTTCAAGTGATCTGCCCGCCTCGGCCTCCCAAAGTATAGGGATTACAGGCCTGGGTCACCACACCTGGCAATAGAAAGATTTTAGTGTTCTAAAATACTTGTGTGTGTATGTATCCTTTAAAAATCAAATAGATATATAGAATGCTCTTATTAGAACACATCTGCACTTTAATAACTGATTAATTGGACTTCCATGCTTCGGGATTTATTTTATTCTCTGCATGAACAGATCTGAGGAGACCAGTTACAATTATCTTACAAACTAAGGCCAAATTAGGCAGTAGGCTCTCCTGATGTTCTAACATTTTGAAATGTAGAAGGAACTGTTTGAATGCCTAATAAGGCTCTTACAAATTTTGGGACTTCATGATCAAAGCAAACTACGATTAATACTCATGGAATATTAACAAAGAGAAAAATGCAAAGGTGAATCAATATCCCTGAGAGAAGATTGAGAAATAGAGCAAGACAGCAAGGGTTTTAGAGCTTACAGAATTCCTCTTTTGAAATTATAATTTTATATATATATTCAAACATTCTTTCTTTCTCTCTCTCTCTCTCGAGAACACACACACACACTTTATGTATGTAAATATGTATACACACACACACACACACACACACATATATATATATAGAGAGAGAGACAAAGAGAGAGACAGAGAGAGATTTTCACAACTCTGAAAGATACTCTTGTTATTTTCCCATTTCATGGATATAGAAGCTGAGGCTTAGAGAGATTAGGTTGTTCAACTTAGGACACCATGCCCATGAGTAGGGGGTCCATTATTTAAATACAGATGTGGCCAACTCCAGAGCCCATACACTCCTATTCACGGCAGTATTTCTTGAAGTATGAAGTATGTCATCTGCCTCCAGATAGTTGGGGAAGCTTGTCAAGTATTCATTCCCAGGTACCCAGTGCAGGTGGAATTTCTGAAGTTGGAGTTTATGAATCTGCATGTTTCTTCAGGGCTCTGAAGGTTTAGAAAAGCCACCATGGTTTTGCTGTCATGATTTTGAAGAGGAGTGGGACATTTTGTCCAAACCCAACTTAGCAAATCCCAAGTTTGCTCAAGTATCAACTAGTAGAAGAGAATAACGCTCCTCGAGTGTGTACGTGTTGTCGCACACAATCCCTCTCCCATTCACTATCATCTCACCTGAGATTTTCAAGAGTGTAGATGCTTTTCCAACCGTTTTCAAGCTGTTGTTGTGTGGAGTATACACAAAGAAAGCATTGTGTTTGTTTAAATAAACATTTGTAACTCCCAAGAAGAGTATATGCCTATTGATTCTTTCCACTACATTCTAAATATTAGGTTGAAGCAATACATTCATCAGAGGCACCGTTATTCTGCCTACGCTGTTCTCTGTATCAAACCCCTTGAGACTGGTGGAAATACCAAATATGACGTGGCATGTGTTCTTCAGTAAATACAGAAGACAAAAGTGATGCGAAAATGATCAAATAATATGTAACAGCTGATTCTTTCAGCCTTAGGAAGTTATCAGGATGTCTCCTTCTCCAAAGCCTTACTTTCTTTACAAAAAACGAAGGGAAGGTGGGTCAAGGGGTGAATAGAGGTTGTTAAAGCTTAAACCTTGCATTTTTCCCCTCAGTGTTTTGAAAAAATATTGAAAATGTGAAAATTTCTTGGTACAGGGAGAGAAAAACAACAGTAAATAATTAAGAAGCTGAGTCATTAGGGATGTGAACTGCAGTCAGACCTGGGTTTGAGGCCTGCTCTTCTACTGAGCATTAGGATCTTGGTTGAGTTCTTCATTGTCTCTCTCTTCAATTTCCTCCTCCTTAAGTATAATGATAATGGGATTTATTTCGTGGGACTCAGAACTACATGGAATAATTGCATGTGCAATGGATAGTACCGTGCCTGGAACATAGTAAGCATATAAAAACCATTAGCTATTATTGTAACTATTGTCGTCTATCTGTTCTATGATACTTACCATCAATGTTGAATGAAACTTCCTTTAATAGAAACTAAATATGAAATGTACTATTGCAAATTTCAAGAGTTCAGGAACTTCTGAAATGAAAATAACAAGAGGCCATTTGACAACGTTTCCAGGCTTGTGTGATTTTTAAGGGCTCCGCTGTGCCAAGCGTACGCTGCCTTAAACAAGTTCCGTATTGTTCCCGGCACTGTGCTGCTGTAAATGTTTCATCTGTTTTCTTCCAGAGCCAGAGTTGCTGATTTCTTTTCTGTAGATTAGCAACTCCCACACCGCTCAGAGATAAGGTTTGAGAACCAAAAATAAAGTTGTCTGTGGTACTGAGGAAAAGCTGATGGAAACGAGGTTAGCTTGTCAGTCTGGTATGTTTTCGGAAGATCTCTTCATTTTAGTTCTATTACTACGTGCAGGATTACCATAGTGATTTTTTTCTCTAAAAATAAAATTTTCTCCTATATATAGAATGTGTGTTTAGTACAGAAAAATTGAAAAAAATAGAAAAAGTAGAAATATAAAAGCAAATAATTTGTAATTCTAAAGAAAGTTACAGTTAACACTTTGGATTGTTTCATTATAGATTTACTTTTCCTTCCATGGAGACATATATATATATCTCCATGGAAGAAATAAAATATATGTCTATATTTCTCATTAACAAGCAAGACTGTATATGGATATTTGTATCTGTCTTTTCTCCCTGAGGTATATCATAGGTATCTCCTATCACAGTATATTTTTTCCAATTTAGTTACTTTTTTCTTATTGGCATGAAAAAATTTTAAAAGAGAGAAAAGTCTACTACTCAGGTGTGAGTATATTATATTTTAGAGTTAATTTGTTTTTACTTATTCACTTCATCATCAAATTTTTAGAATGGATTTATACACAGAAAGTACTAGACTAGAACTTTTTGTGGACAAGAACTTTGGTCATGTCTACCTCTGTCTCCAGCTTCTAGCACTGCGCCTGGCAGGTAGAGATGGGCAGTAGTTGTTATTGGACACATGATTATTGAGTAAACACTTATCAGTATATCCCTTACCTCAAGTAGGGATTGCTGTTTTTAAAAAATTCACAATGTTGTCATGAACGTGACAGAATGAGCCAATTCTGTGTTGGATTCTGAAGTGCAGGGGTGACAGGCTTGACTCAGTGAATAGGTTTTTTTTTGTTCCAAGGTCTGGGGGAAAGGAGATCCAGACTCAACTTGTTTTATGGTTTTTCTGGAAAAAAGGATCTTGGCCCATGGCATTTGTGTGTGTGTGTGTGTGTGTGTGTGTGTGTGTGTGTGTGTGGTGTGCACACGTGCATGTATACAAAAATGTACTTTCAAGGCTGGACCCCATGGCACACACCTGTTGTCTTAGCACTTTAGAAAGCCGAGGAGGGTGGATTGCATGAGTTCAGCCTCAGGCATTTGGGACCAGCCTAGCCAACATGGAGAAACGTTGCCTCTACTAAAAATACAAAAACTTAGCTGGGTTTGGTGGCACATGCCTGTAGTCCCACCTACTTGGGAGGATGAGGTGGGAGGATGGCTTGAACCCAGGAGGTCAAGGCTACAGTGAGCTGAGATCAAACCACTGCACTCCAGCCTGGGCAACAGAGTGAGACCCTGCCTCAAACAAACAAACAAAAAGTACTTTCACAGAAGCTCTTCACATACATGTTTATTTTTTGAACAGAAGTGCGTTTGCATTTGGTCTGCCAAGACCTCTCAAATTACTTCCATAACCTCCCCTTTGTGTTCCCCCAATCAGTCTTCCAAATACAAAGAACACAGTACCCTCATAGCAAAGTGCTGCATAGGTCAACTCAAGCTAGAAGCTAGGCAGAAAGTGGTTTCCAATCTGAAAAGGTAATTTCCTCTCTAAGATTTAAGATTAAACAATAATTGAGGCACATGAAAATGGTCTGTCCTATAAGAAAAATGACTTTTTCCCTCGTGACACTTTCTTGTTGAAGGTGAGTTCAGAGTAGACGTTGGCTGGGAATGTGTGTAGCCTGAGCAGATGGGAGTAGGGCTATGGAATGGAACCCAATTCCAAACTCATTTAGGTCAACTCATAGAAATAATCATAATCTGTAGGAAGTCCTCTAGCACAGACTCTGGCATTATTTTCATGTCTTAGCTTCATCCCTGTGCCTGTAAAACATACTTATTATGTTATGACTTTTCTGTTTGTGTAACAGGGATGGACATAACTTATAATGTTCCTTTGTTACCTCAATATTATATAGTTTTTAGGATTAAATCCAGAAGGAGAAGTGCTGGCTCTCTTGGTTAAAGAAAAATACTTAACAGCCACTGCATTACTACTGTTTTTAAAACATTTGGTATGTTTTTATCAAAGTAATTTGCACAGATGTTTAAAGAGCTGTACAAAGACTTGCCATTAGCGTAATTGTCCCCTGCTCTGTCCCCTCCCCACCACCAGAGGGAGACTCTTTTTTTTTTGTTTTTGTTTGTTTGTTTGTTTGTTTTTTTCTTTAGGGTTTCTTTATGTATTTTACATTTGCCATTAAACATTCATGAAAACAAATTGACATTAATGATGTTTACCTAATATAGAATTACCTTTTATAGCTCTAATGCAGAAGGAGACTCTTTTAACCATGTCTGTTTTCAAGGGATTACCTCGGTATCTCTAAATGATATTCATTTCCTACTATTTTTTAATTGATCCAGTTGCATTGTTAACTGCTTACTCCTCAGAAGGACCAGCAGAAAACCTGTCGACCAAGCAAAGCTGAGTTTTTAGACTTCTTCCAGTAGGGAGAACACCTTCATAGACTCCTTGTTGTGTGCCAGAAGGAAGAGGTCAGGGAAAGATAGCTGTAGAGTTTAGGGTGATTTTCAGGTTAGTCTTGCAAAGCAGAAACTGATTGGAATTAGGCTAAGGTTATGGCATACTAATTTTTGATTGATTGGTGGGAAAAAGGTGAAATATTGAACCAAATGTTGATGTTAGTTTTGATAAGTAAGCTGTTTAGTTAGTTCACAGTCGAATCTTCCCAGAGTAGTTATCCTTTGTAATAGTTCCTCAAGGAATGAAGTAATTTATTGTTTTGTCCCAGTATTGTTTAGCATAGAAACAGAAGACAGGTTTAGTGGGGGTTCTTAGGACAGTGTTGAGTAACTTTTCACTATGAACATGAAGATTGAATCAGCTTATTATTATTAAAGATTTTTTAGAGGCAGAGTCTTGCTCCGCCACCCAGGCTGGCGTACAAGTAGAGCAATCACAGCGTACTGCAGCTACAAACTCCTGGGCTCAAGTGATACCCTGACTCAGCCTCTTGAGTAACTGGGACTACGGGCATACACCACCATGCCCTGCTAATTTGAGTTAGATGATTTATACACCCACCCCACTTCTTATTCCTCAAAACTACCCCTTCCTTCAATGACCAACTCTATTCATGCAAACCAGAAACTATGCTTCCTATTTTTTCTCCATAGCCACAGGTAGCATCTCTTTACCATCCCTTCCCTCAAATCCCAATTTTGTAGGATGGATTTGTCCTATGATTCTTGATGATAAGGAAACTCACGTTTCTTTAGTTTTCCAATTAAATAACATCAGACTCAAACCTCACCAGTCTACTTGGCATGATGTCTAATCAGAGTTATTTTGGGTACCCTCTCCCCTCAGGGCTGGAGAATAGTTCCAGGGACTTAATGAGTATTAAGGAAAATCAGGTACTGGGCTTGATACCTGCGTGATGAAATGATGTCTATGACAAACCTCTGTGACACATGTTTACCTATGTAACAAACTAGTCACATGGACCCCCAAACCTAAAATAAAAGTTAAAATAAATAAATAAATAATTAAATTGATAAATAGAGAAAAATCAGTTGGTGGCGACTCTTCTGTTTCTCTCTAACCTGGGTTCATTTGAGGGAGGATAGTTCTGAAGCCCCTCTTTCTTCTCTTCCATGCCAGGTGTGGCTACTGGGACTTCATACCATCTTCTAACATTAAGCTTAGTACTCAGTTCCCAGAGATTCACATATTTGCCCTAGCAAAGCTCTTGTTAATCCATAGGTAATGGGGCATGGGTCTTTGCCTTCACTAAGCCCTTTCTTCTCTGGGGTCAGGGTACTTTCCCTACCTTCAATTTTTGAAAAGCTCCATCTTTGGCACTACCAGTTCTAGCATTCTAATACACGTGGCAGTTAAGGCCACGGGCTCTGTCATCAGACTTCCTGGGTTGAAATCATTATCTTTCCCAGAGCTCTTTATACCTTGGAGCTCCCTAAGCCTCAGTTTCCTGGCAAGTGAGAATGACAATAAATCCCTACTGCGTAAGGTTGTGGTGAGGAAGAAATAATGTAATTGTCATGAGGCATTCTTTGCTTCATGCCTGACACTTAGTAAACCTTCAGTAAATGTCAATTATTATTATACTTATTATATTTCTCTGTCATTTGAGGGATTGTCTGTTTCTTTGTTTGAGATGGAGCCTTGCCCTGTAGCCCAGGCTGGAGTGCAGTGGCACAATCTCAGCTCATTGCAAACTCTGCCCCCTGGGTTCAAGGGATTCTCCTCCTCAGGCTCCTGAGTAGGTGCGCATTGGGGTTTCACCATGTTGGCCAGGCTGGTCTCGAACTCCTGACCTCAGGTAATCTATCTGCCTCGCCTCCCAAAGTGCCGGGATTATAGCCGTGAGCCACCAGGCATGGCTTAACTTGAGGTTTTTAAAAATAAAATCTTCAAATTTTCCCTGGGGCAAGGGAAGCTCAGTTCTCCCGAAGTAAAGAACTTGACTCCTTTCTAAGGAGGAGAGGTGAAAAATACAATGAAAGTTAGAGATAGATGATATCTCAGCCTGTTTACCCTGTCACATTAGAAGCCTTGGTTTTACCATAGAACAGGGCTTCCCTAGATCAGGAGTTGGCAAACTATAGCCTGCAGGGCTCCTTGTCTGATTTTACAAATACAGTTTTATTGGAATTCAGCCATACCTGTTTAAGTTTTATTGTTGCTTGAAGTCAGTTTTAGACTACATAAATCTATGTATGACCCACAAACCTAAGATGTTTAATATCTTTTCCTTCAAGAAAATGTGGCTGGGTGCAGTGGTTCACACCTCTAATCCCAGCACTTTGGGAGGCCGAAGCAGGTGGATCAGGAGGTCAGGAGTTCAAGACCAGCCTGGCCAATATAGTGAAAACCCATCTCTGCACACACACACACACACACACACACACACACACACAAATTAGCCAGACATGGTGGTGGGTGCCTGTAATCCCAGCTACTTTGGAGGCTGAGGGCAGAAGAATTGCTTGAACCCAGGAGACAAAGGTTGCAGTGAGTAGAGATCGCACCACTGCACTCCAGCCTGGGTGACAGAGCAAGACTCCGCCTCAAAAAAAAATATATATATATATAAGAAAAGAAAATGTTTGCTGATTCCTGGCCTAGACCATTTAGGTTGGCATAGAATTTAAGTGAAATTAGATTGAAATTAAACGTGCATAGGTGAGTAGCGTGGGGTCAAGGAAACTACTCTGTGATGCTCAGCCTTCAAACAGGATGACATTGATAGGTCCTTCGTGTTATCTGAGCAGGAAAGAAAATAACTGAGTCAAGGAACATCCCCACTGCCTTCCATGTGTCCTATAGTGGGCGTCCCAAAAGCTCCTGCGGATTCTGCCCTTAGACATGGGCAAGAGAAGAACCCCACCTTATAGGACCCCATGTATTGTAAATATCCAAACACAAAGGTAGATTTTCTTTTCACTCTTGAAAGACATTTGAGTAAACAGCAAGGAAGGAGGAATGAACTTTTAACCTAACTGCGCCTGTCCCCCACAGCTTGAGGATGCAGGGGCAGGGGATGTAAGTGTGGCGGTATGAGGAGGGGTGAGATAGAAGGAGAAAGTTACAGCCGCTGTGCTGGAAAACAAAGCTGCTGTTTTTCAAGTTGGCTGCCCCAAGTCACCCTAAGCAGATGTCCAGATAGACTGGTTTCCTTAGATAACTAGATGGTACCATTTCTTTGTTTTTTTAACAGCTTTATTGAGATATATTCCTATACCATAGGATCCACCCGTTTACGGTGTACAGTCCTCTAGTTCTTAGCACTTTCACAGTTATGCAATTACCACAGTACATGTCACATCACCACGATACATTTTTATTACACCAGAAAGAAACCAGTACCCCTTTGCAGTCTCTCTCCATTTCCTCCCAACCCCATCAGCCCTAGACAATCACTAATCCAATTTTGATCTCTCTAGATTTACCTATTCTAGACATTTCATATAAAAGGAATCCTATGATATATGGTCTTTTGTGACTGGCTTCTTTCATTTAGCATAAGGTTTTCAAGGTTCATATACGTCATAGTGTGGATCTGTACCTCATTCACTATTGTCAGGTAATATTCCATTGTCCACTCGTCATTTGATGGACCTTTGAGTTATTACCACTTTTGGGCTATTGTGAATAATATTGCCATAAACACTCATGTACAAGTATTTGTGTGGCATATGTTGTCACTTCCCTGGGACACTTAGGAGTGCAATTGCTAGGTCACGTGATAAGTCTATGTTTAACTTTTTGAAGAACTGCCAAATTATTTTTCAAAGTGGCTGCATTGTTTTGCATTCACACTAGAAATGTATAAGGGTTCCAGTTTCTCTACATCTTTGTCAACACTTGTTATTGTCTTGTTTGTTGGGTGGGAAATGATATCTCACTGTGGTTTTTGATTTATATTTCCCAAACGATGTTGAGTGCCTTTTCATGTGGAGAACCTTATTTGCCATTTATATACCTTCTTTGGAGAGATGTCTACTCAAATTCTTTGCCATTTTAAAATTGGGTTATTTATCTTTTATGACCGAGTTGTAAAAGTTTTTTTTTTTTTAATGTATTCTGGATACAAATCTTTTTATCAGATATATGATTGTGTAGGGAGGAAAAAATCTTTTTCCTTCTATCCTTATAGGTTCTCAGCTGGGTTTCTATAATAAAAGATAGCTTAACAAGAGAAAAATGGTTAGAAGTTTATTAACGTGTATATCGTAAATACAAAGGAGAAACTTGGGGATAAGTAACTCAAAGAGATGGCTAGAACTTAGGCTTACACAGCATCTTAACAACAACAAACTAAATTTTTAGAGAAGTTACAAGACAGGAAAAAAGACTGAGTTTCTAGGGCAACGAATTATGGGAAGGTGAATATATAAGAGACTAATAAAAGATAAGAGTTAATCATAAAGTTTGTTATGGAGAGTCCTGTGGTGCCATCTCTGGGCTGATAAGGGTCTAGGGTTGCCAAATTTATGTTCTGCTTTTAGGCAATAAGAAGAGAGAAGAATGTTTCTTGTATCTATTTCTTCTCAGTTGCCTTCAGCTCAAAATAGTCCTTATACCAAAATGACATATTTTGAGGTAGAAAGTTCCCTCTTTCAATTGCAAATATTTTTTCTCATTCTGTGGGCTGTCTTTGCATGTTCTTAATGGTGTCCTCTGGAGCACAAAAGTCTTAAGTCTGATGAATCCACTTCACCTACTTTTTCTTTGTTATTTGTACTTTTGGTGGTGTATCTAAGAAGACAGCCTACCTCAAGGTCATGAAGATTTACTCTTGTGTTTTCTTCTAAGGGTTTTGTAGTTTACCTCTTAAGTTTAGATCTGTGATTCAGTTTGAGTTAAATGTTCTGTGTGGTAGAGAACAAACCACATTTTTTTTGTATGTGAATATCCTAGCATCATTTGTTGAAAAGACTACCGTTTTCCCATTGAATTGTCTTGCCTTCCTGTGGAAAATTAATTGACTATAAATGTGAGGTTTTGTTTTTGAATTATCAATTCTATTCCATTGAACTATATCTATTCATCTAGACTTAAATTATATTGTCTTGATTACTGTAACTTTGTAGTTAGTTTTGAAATTGGAAAATAGGAATCCTTCAACTTTGCTCTTCTTTTTTAAAGGTTCTTTTGGCTATTTGGGGTCTCTTCCACTTCCATATGAAGTTTAGGATCAGCTTGCAAATTTCTGCAAAAGAAGCTAGCTGGAATTCCCATATGAATAGTGTTAAATCTGTAGATCGGTTTGGGAAGTATTGCCATCTTAACAATATTAAATCTTCCAATCCATGAACATAGAATATTTTTCTCTTTAATTAGGCTTTGAGTTCTTTAAAAATATTTTCAAAATCAGAGTTTACATTTTGCATTTCTTTCATTAAATTTGTGTCTAAGTATTTTAATCTTTTTGATGCTATTATAAATGCAGTTGTTTTCTTGAATTTGGTTTTGAATTGTTTACTACTACTGTCTAGAAATACGATTGATTTTTATATATTGATTTTACATCCTGCAGACTTGCTGAACTTGATTATGAGTTCTTTTTTTTTTTTTTTTTTNGCCCAGGCTAGAGTGCAGTGGTGTGATCTCGGCTCACTGCAATCTCTGCCTCTCGGGTTCAAGTGATTCTCCTGCCTCATCCTCCCAAGTATCTGGGACTACAGGTGTGCACTACCACCCCCAGCTAATTTTTGTATTTTGGGGAGAAACAGGGTTTCACCATGTTGGCCAGAATGGCCTCCATCTCTTGACCTCGTGATCCACCCGCCTCAGCCTCCCAAAGTGCTGAGATTACAGACACGAGCCACATGCCCAGCCAATTATGAGTTTTAACAGTTTTTAGTATAGTCACTACCCAGAAGTCCTGGGCCTGAGCCCAGCTCTATCTTCCATCCTGTCCTGCCCAGCATCTTTGTGCTACTAAGAAGCCTAGCAGGTTTTTAACATTCAGGCTGGTGGACCATTTTCAGATATTGGCTGCAGGGCCTTGAGTGGTATTTAAGTTGATTTCTAACTTCTAAATATTTTGACAAGTTATGTGATCACAATTTATATTCTTTCTCTGGGTCCCACAAATAAGAGAAGTGTGTTTGTTTTCTATCTATATAACTCTGCTGCCCCACTAACCCCACGACTACTTGCTTGCCTCTAGTTTAATGCATTTTATTTTATCATTTATATGTTCATTCTTTTGGGTTAAGTCATTATTCTTTTAAGACCCTCCTTTGTCAGGGACAAGTTGCTGAAATGAGGCGGGATGAATGAGCACTTGTCAGGCACAGTATAAAGTAAATGTGATTAAACTAAAAATGTGTCTTATTTTGGGTGCTGGTGTTGGGAAATCATGATCACAGTATTATAACATCTGTTAAAAATAAAAGGTAAACTTGGTTTCCTAAAATCTTAATTCAGGAGAAAGCCAGGCTTTTCTCCCAAATGATTTTTTTCCTTTTTCCTGTTTTATTTTCCTCTTTTTATTATTTTTATGATGTATTAAATTGAACCATTTACTTGCAGCATGCTAGTTAAGACAATTTTCTTAGCATTTGCTGAATGATTTGCCAGGCTAGACGTCCTAGAGCTAAATTGTAAAATCCCATTAAAGCCTAGTCATATAAAAATAAAAGATGCTGTCTGGTACACTCCATGACACGTTATGGTGAGGTCTCATCACATTACAATAACAAATGCCAAAATGAAGTGAGTACTATGTAATAGAATATGATGAAGAGAGAGTATATTAGTGATGCAGCCAACTGCATTTAATTAAATCCCATGTCCAAATTAGTTCCCTGATTGGCATGTAAAAAGAAAACATGTTTACTATGATGTTTCAAATAGCATGATTATCGTTTTGCAGGCAGGCTTTTTAGCCTCTCCCCCGCCCTCTTTTATTTTATTTTTCTGGTCTTCAAGTGTCTTGCCATCTCACGAATGAAGTAGGTATTACTGAAATCCCTCTTGTCTTGGGTGAAAAAGAAACAGGATCTCATAGGGTGTGTAGCTTGCTCAAGTCACTAGCTAATAAAGGGCAGAGCTGGAATACAAATGCAGGCCAAGAAGATTCCAGAGTCCATGCTCTTTCATGTCTGCCAAAGACTGGCAAACGATGGCCTGTAGGCCAAATCTGGCCAGTTGTCTGGTTTTGTGCAGCTCAGAATCCAAGAATGCTTATTATATTTTTTAACAGTTGAAAAAAAATCAGAAGAATAATAGTATTTCATGGCGTATGAAAATTATAAGGAATTAAAAACTTAGAATTTCAATGTCCATATGTGAAGCTTCATTAGAACACAGCCATATCTACTTATTTATGCATTAACTGTAGCAGCTTTTGCATTACAGTGGCAGAGTTTAGTTGCATCTGAGATTATGTGGCCTGCAAAGTCCAAAATATTTTCTACCTAGACCTTTATAGAAAAAGTTTGCCAACCTCTGATCTATGCCATGGTTTTTTAGCCAAGTTAAATGTAAACATTTCATGTTAAATGAAACGTTCAGATGAAGGCTGGGGCCCAGGGATGCGCATATTTAAAAATAAATGCCCAGTATCATTTGGAATACTTTCTGAAGTAATTACCATTACTGTCTTACATTATGATTATGTTTGTATTTCTTCCTGTTCTTTATACATCTTTGAGGGCTAGGACCACGCTAAAGTATCTCTGAATGAAAAAACAACAGTAGAGTTTATGTATTAATTCATTAGACGTGTATATCTGAGTGTCCATTGTATGTCAGTTCCTCTTCAGTGATAGAGCAGAAGACCTACAGTCTGCGGGAAGACAAGAAAAAGGGCCAGGATAAAGCTATATGATGAGAAGCCCACATTAAATGATTAGAATAATACTTGTTATACGTAATGATAACTCATAAGACCCTTCAAGTTTCCAAGAATAAGTTATTTTGGCTCTATAATAGCACTAGATGTATCTTACAGAATTTAAGAGTTTATACATTGGTAGTGCTAAAATAAGCTATAACATATAGATATTACTGGAATTTGGGGGCCAGATAACCAGGGGCTAACTGTGCTTATATTGAAATGTTGAATTAGTGTGAATCCATAGGACTCATTTGTATAGCTGTTTTCTGACTACTATATATTATAAAAACCCAATGTACAGGTGTCATTAGTCTATAGATGGAACCAGGTAAAGAGAGCCCATTTAACTTCAAAAGGAAGGTGTCTAGAGATTAATTTTGGCACTTAGTATCATCATAGCATGTAGAATGCTGTGTTGAATAAATCTAATGGATTTTAAAGTATTTTTTAGAACTTTGACTTAATTACGATTTTCTTGGAAAATCGTTTAAGACTCCTACTGTCAATATGCTCAGGTAACATCTTAGAATGGGAAAACAAATTTTCAGTTGAGATGTTACTGCCATCCATTAGGCATGGAGGAAGCAGCTGTTATCACAGTGCCAAAGGAGAGTTGTTTTTAGAAAAACACTAATACACACCATAAGAGCAGAAAGTAGAAAATTACAATGCCTGAAAAAAAAAATACCAATGACTTAAAAATAAACACTTTTTTGTAGATTTATATATTAGTTATCTATGACTGTATGACAAATTGCCCTCAAGTTTAGCAGTTTAAAAGAACAAATATTTGTTATCTCATAGTTTCTGTGTGTCTGAAATCTAGGAGCAGATTGAATGGGTAATTCTGGCCTAGGGTCTCTCACAAGATTACATGGCCAGGGCTGTAGTCATCTGAAGGCTCAACTGGGGCTGGAGAGTCTTTTGCCCTCTCTCACATGGTTGTTGTCAGGGTCCAGTTCCTCATGGGCCGTTAGACTGAGACTCTCGGTTCCTCACTGGCCGTTGGCCAGAGGCCTCTTTGAGTTTCCTGCCACATGGGTTTCTTCACAGGGCAGCTGGCTTCCATCAGAACGAGAAATGTGAGAGCAGCAGACAGCCAGGCAGAACTCCCTGTCACTTTAAACCTAATCTCAGTAGTGACATTCCATTCATTTTCCTATATTTTATTCATTAGAATTGGGCCATGAGGTCTAGTTTGCCCTCAAGGGCACAAGAGGATGAACACCAGGAGGAAGTAAACCCCAATTTGTATCATATCTGATTATAAAAGGAAAACACACATAACAAATTCAACCAGTAGAGAAGTACCCTTCATTGGTCAAGTATTTGTTGAGTACCTACTATGTGCCAGCCATGGAGGATACGATTGTGTTCAAAACCAGCAGGTTTCCCTGCCCTCATGTAGCATACTTTCTATAGGAAAGAAACCATTAGAAAGCATACTATATAATGCTTGGTACGCCAGGCTCTCAAAAGATGTCAGTTATTTTTTTTTTTCAGGGTAGAGATCCTGCCCCAGAAACAGAGCCAAACTCCCTAGTCGGTTGCATCTATAATCCTCTTACAGACAAATATGATTTGTTTAACCAGAGCAGAAATGGTTTTTCTTTCACTTATGTTTAAAAGAGGCAATTCATAATAGTTTGCGATTCTACACACTCGTAACTTTCTTGTATTTGTGTTTTTAAAGTGGCCTTTGTCAGGAAAAAAAAAAAATAGAAACACTAAAGAGTCTCACAGAAGTAGCTGTCCTAGTAGGTTTACTGCAGCTCCCTGCTGACCACTATTCTTCTGCACTACACACGTTAAGTTGACCTAACGTCTTCCAGCTCCAAATTGTTTTAATTGCTTTTTTTCTAGATGCATCTTTTCAGTCTCTCAAGTGCTCTTTAAAAAATGGCTTATTGAACTACAAACAAGATTTCAAATGTGTGCCTGGTTCCGCCAGGCAATTCTGCAGTTGCTTTCTCTAATTAATATTCCATATCTCAAAAAAACTGTCTCAAGATTTTAATTGACTTTCGTCACCTCATTCAAGTACTATGCTGGCCATCCTTGTGCATTATTAATAAACCATGTGTACTGTGTGTGTGTTTTTCCCTGCTGCCTGATGTTTAGTTCTTTCTTGAACTTTGTTTTGAATGACAATTGAAGGATAATTTGCTGTGCTGGGCTTCCGACACCAGTATGGTCAGCTATAGTTTGCTGTGCTGATTAGGAAAGAACTGTCAATCAAAGAAATTATTCACTTTAGAGAATAGACACAGCTTCATTTGTCTTGTACGTAAACTCCTTCATATAGTGTAGAGCTAACTTCCTACACCATTGAGAGAAATAAACTAACAAAGCTGAGTTATAAAATATTTTTATAGAAATATTGATTTAATCCCATCAGGTTTAAAAATAGGTTTCCAAAATACAGTAAAGGGATGAGAATGTTGATGAATACAGTGATTGTTTATGAAAATGGATTCTTTGAAAGCATTCTTTAAAATACTTAGGTTCTTCCATTCATCATTCTTTCTTGTTAATTTCACAGAATCTGCCAACTGAAATTTTCTCCCAGCCGCTTTCCAATGTATTAGAGCTTTCACATGGGTACCACCAAATTAGCATCATTGATGCAGCACAGTGTCCCTCTGAAGCCTGCTGATCTCTGTGAATCCATCCATTCCTAGGACTTCTAGGCATGGAACATCTGTTTGTAGCAGTGTTAACTTTTTCCCCTGTTCAAATAACATTTTTGTAGTGCTCTTCTTTTCACCCAGGTAGGAGGGTAGTGGCTTGATCATAAATCATTGCAGCCTTGCCCTCCTGGGCTCAAGGAGTCCACACATCTTAGCCTCCCATGTAGCTGGGGCTACAGGCTTACAGACCACACCCACCGAATTCTCTTAAAACAGTACTTTTTAGAGATGGATTGAGATGGATTGGAGTCTCACTGTGTTTCCCAGGCAGGTCTCCTTCCTTCAAGCAATCCTCCTGCCTTAGGCATCCCAAACGGCTGCGATTACAGGTGAGCCACTGCACCTAGCTTATAGTGCTCTTTTCAAGTTTGTTTATCCATCTAAAAGAGGATGCACAGCCAACTTCTACTCAGATCACCTGAGTACTGTTCATGGAAATGACTGTGCAGGCAAATTGCTTTCACTGATGAGTGAAGACACATCACAAAGAATCCATCCCCATGATGAAGAATTACCAAGGGAAACACACCTAATACATTTAGGATTATTTTTCCCTCAATTATCAGAACACCCAAGTCTAAAGATAGTACAGTTACAAGAACAAATATTTTGGACTTATTATCTTTCAAGCTAGGTAGTTATAGATAGATGAAAGCAGATGGATTTTAGGAAAATTACTTGGGTGTTTTAGAGTATGGCAGGCTGATCTTCTATTCCAAATACACACTGGGACACCCAATAATGTTATTTTCCTGTGGCCTCTGACATATTTACTATATTTTTGCTGTTATCCCTTGTTTTGTTAGGGCTTTCTGACTCCAAACCCACAGCAACTCTAAAATAAACTATTAATCCTGTGCCCATCATCTGCCTGTTTCCTCTCAGACCTGTTCCCCACCTCCCCCTGCTCTACTTGGTGACCAGGAGGCTGGGCCCTGCCAATGACATTTCCCTGGCTCCCTTGCCTAGTGACTTCTGACTGGTTTGGCCATTAAAGGCCGTGGAAGGCAACTGAAGGGAGAGAGGAGGAGAGAAACCAGGTATTTTTTTCTCTTTCTTTGTACCTGGGGTGGGAAAAGGGATAGGAGTCCATTATTGGCTGCCTTTCCATGATTTCGGCTCTCAGCGGTACAGTTCCTCCCTCCTTGGTCCAATCTCCCGTCGGGCAGCTCCAGCTTCTGGAGTCTGTTAACATCACCTACTCTTTGTCTGACCCCGATCCTAAGGTAATAACCACTTTCTGTTATTATATTTTTGGTTTGCCTTGCTGTGCCATTTGGCTTTTCAGTTCATCCAACCTTTTGTAACTAGTTCCCTGTATTAAATTTTCTTCACAAAACTGCCTGACATAAAGACGTCTGCTTCCAGGAAGATGGAATAGACGCACTCTACCTTATTTTTTCTGCTAAGTAGAACTGAAGGTGCTGAACTTTATATTTAAAACACATAAAAAGATTCTGAAAGGTAGAGAGAAGAAGGCAGACTGGCTAGGGACATTAGGATCTAGATGATGGTGCTGGGTTTCCCAGGTTTTCTTTTGCCTCATTCATGTGAGACTGGATGTGGGAGAAACTGGCAACCCAAAGCTGACAATGGGTGCAGATAAACAAGCCCCAACAAGAGCTAGCTCTCTCAAATTGAAGGACCTGGAAACGGGCAGCCTCGCAAGACAGAAAACTTAGAAAATAACTGCATGACAGTAGCCTAACGCCATAGAAAAATTATTGTCCCCTATCTACCCTTACTGCCGCCAGCGGAGCCCGAGTGGGAAACCTTGGGTCCTGTCCTTGCCAGGCTGTAATGGAGACGCCAAATGACAGGGCTGCAAACTGTGTGAAGCAAAAATGATAGAACGAAAAGATAAAATAGACAAATCCACAGTTTCGGTTGAAAACGCCAACACTCCCCTCTCAACTGATAGAATAACTCTACAGAAAGTCAGAACAAAATAGAAGAACTCTAACCCCATCCACTAACAGAATCTAACAGACATTTATAGAACACCATACCCAGCAGCAGCAGAATACACATTCCTTTCAAGGGCCCATAGTATACATGCTAAGAAAAACCATATCATGGACCACAAAGCAAGCCTCAACAAATTTTAAAGAACTGAAATCATATGGCAGGTGTTATTTGACCACAGTGGAATAAGACCAATATGAGAACGATAACAGAAAAATCTCCCAACACTTGGGAAGTAAACAACATACTTCTAAATTATCTTTGGGTCAAAGAGGACATCTCGAGAGAAATAAAAAAAGACGTTCAACTGAATGAAAATACAATGTATCAAAATTTATAGGTCACAGCAAAAGCAGTGCGAAGAGGAAAATTTATAGTGCCACTGCTTACAAGAGAAAAGAGAAAAAGTCTCAAATCAATAATCCAAGCTCTGGCCAGTTGATTTCACTCATGCCTTCAATTCCAGCACTTTGGAAGGCTGAGGCGGGAGGACTGCTGGAGACCAGGAGTTCAAGACCAGCCTGGGCAACATGGTGAGACCTTGTCTCTACAAAAGTTCTAAAAATTTGCCAGGTGTAGTGGCGCAAGACTGTTGTCCCAGCTACTTGGGAGGATGAGGTGGAGGGATCACTTGAGCCCGGGAGATAGAGGCTGCACTGAGCTATGATCTTACCACTGTATTCCAGCCTGGGTGACAGAACAAGACCCTGTCTCAAAAAAAAAAAAAAAAATCTAAGCTCCCTGTTTGAGAGCCTACATGGAACAGAGCTCAATGAAGTGACTGTTGATAAGGTTTAAGGCAGTGTTAACAGAAGGCAGCAAAGGATGGCAAAGCATCCAGGTTTAGCCGCAATAGAAAGTGCTAGAACTCTTTAGGCCTGAAGGCACAAAAAGAGAGGGGTTTTGCTGAAAACTGCTGTGCACTGTAGCTTTAGCATCAGACAGTCTGGCAGGAGCTTGGTATTTGCTAGAGAAATGCAGTCACTGCCAACTTGCAAGGAGGGAGCCAGGGATTGAATAAACCATGGTTTCTCTCTCTTTCTGCCCTCTGATTTCCTACAGTGCTGCCCATTGACTGAGCCCATTAGGAAGCCAGAGGGCAAGGAAGACTTGCTGATCTGGAAAGGGCTCCCAGAACATAGAATAGGATGGAGAGGGTAGAGGGTAGATTTGGATAGACAAATGGAGAATATTCAGCACAGTTTCTTTCAAGTTTATCAAATTAACTTCAACTGTTAGCCAAATATTTTCTAGAAAATACTCTGGACTACTTTAATACATTTGAGGGCTATTTGTAATGATCAAATGTGTAGGGATTTGAATAGAGATGCTATATGTTAAAGAGAGAGATATTTGAAAATAATTTCTTCATTTATTTTAATACCTGCTCTACCTCTGCCCCCCACCATCAGAAAGATTGCTAAGCAATGGTAGACATCAGCTTGGGGTTAGAAATATCATGAGCAGTCTAGTGTTTGACTCTTGCTTTGCGCTTTTCTTGCTGGGTGATCTTGGGCAAGTTACTGGACCTCTCTGAGCTTCTATTTACTCATCTGCAAAACAGATGTGATAATATCTACTTCCTAGAATGGTTGTGTAGCTAAGAGAATTAAATGAAAAATGCATATGAAGGCACCTGGTAGGCACTCAATACATTCTGATTGAATTTGAATCACAAATTCCAAATCAGTGGCTTCAAAATACATGAGGTAAGGCCACGAGTTAGAATGAAGAATGAATTTTTAAAATGAGAAGAAAATCTGTGTTTAGACTGTTAATGCCATCTATCACTCGATCAACAATTATGATAATATGATCAGCAAATGTTCTCTATTGATGGATTTTCACCATGTTTTGATTACGAATGTGAAATTTTACTAGGATTCAACTCATATTAGGAATGCCATGAATTTCTTAATTATCTGATAACTGGCAAAAATTCCCCCAAACAAAGAAAACAAAAGCAAGCCCTCTGTTGTTCTTGTTTTTTGAGATGGAGTCTCACTGTGTTGCCAGGCTGAAGTCCAGTGGCACGATCTCGGCTCACTGCTACTTCTGACTCCCGGGTTTAAGTGATTCACCTGCCTCAATCTCCTAAGTACCTGGGATGACAGGTGTGTATCACCACATCCAGCTAACTTTTGTATTTTTAGTAGAGACAACGTTTTACCATGTTGGCCAGGATGGTCTCAATCTCCTGACCTCATGATCTGCCCACCTCGACCTCCCAAAGTGCTGGGATTACAGGGGTGAGCCACCGCTCCTGGCCCGCGAGCCCTCTGTTATAGGATGTTGGTTACACCAAGACATTGTACTTCACTCATTTAGTCAAAGGTGAGCATTACTGGTGGACATCAGCTATAGGGAAGCCTGAGATGCATCATTTTGCAGCCCCTCTCAAGTTGCCATGGTAATGCTGACAATCATAAACTCTTACTAGAGACTGCTGAGAGAGTGGGGGGACACAAGTATTGCAGGTAGATTTGATTCAGGAGCATTTAACTTTCTGTGGTGTTAGCCAGGTTTCCTTTTTAGTTGCAAGCTCAGATTCGGTTATTATAGACATTTATCAATTTTAGCAATCTTTGTTTCTATTAACTATGCTTTCATTGGCATACTTGTCAAGAACAAGAGGAAGCAGTACAATTCTAATAGGTAGGTATGTTTTATACATAAGAATTACCCTGCTGGGTCAAAACCACACTCTTTGTATCTTGCCTGTGACAGAAGCCCCTAGAATCATATCAGTTTCCCTTCTAACGCATGTTAAGATACCCAAGGGTCTGCTACCTACCACTAATTTTTTTTATTTTTTAACAAAAGGCTGTGGTGTAAGGGGTTATCTAGATTTGAAGGTCAAAATCTTTTTTGCAGCAGTACATTCCTTTTCTGTACAAACACATACACAAAATCTTTTCAAATCCATCATATATGAGAAGCACCATGACAGCAGGAGCCTCGTTAGCTCTGTTTGCCCCCGCACCCCTAGTGCCTAGAACAGTGGCTGGCACAGAGTAGAAGCAGTATCCATTGGTGGCTTAGAGCAGGGGACAGCATAGTGCTTCTATAAAGTACCAAGCAGTAAATATTTTAGGGTTTGTGGGTCATATGACCTTTGCCACCTCTACTTAACTCTGCTGTTGTAGTAAAAGCAGACATTGACAACATGAATGTGAATGGGCATTGCTGTGTTCCAATAAAACTTTATTTACAAAAATACAGGCAAAGTACTGGATTTTGCCCATGGGCCATAGTTTAACAATCCAAT
Organism: Cebus imitator; assembly: GCF_001604975.1. Lineage (NCBI taxonomy): Eukaryota > Metazoa > Chordata > Mammalia > Primates > Cebidae > Cebus > Cebus imitator. The sequence goes on from NW_016107363.1 coordinate 3,653,932, forward strand.
CTGCCAAGTCTAGTTTAGAACATGGACTCTGCAACTGGTGTGCCAGGTGTTTATCCCCACACTTCCACTGTGATCTTGTTAAGTTATTAATGTGGGCAGCTGTTAAGTTCTTTGTGCCTCAGTCTCTTCATCTACGAAAAAGGGGGTCATGCTAGATATTCTTATATAGTTGTTAAGATTGTATAAGTGAATATGTATGAAGCTTTAGGATAAGGACCTGCCTTGTATATCAACATTTATTATTATTATGGTTTGCTGAATGGACACCAGATGGACATATCAGTCTTTAAGAATACAAAACACAGTATGCCTTTAAAATCTATAGCATTTTACTCTCTCTCTTTTTTAAAAAAAACAGCCTTGCTCCATCACCCAGGCTGGAGTGCAATGGCGCGATCTCGGCTCACTGCAACCTCTGCCTCACGGGTTCAAGCAATTGTCCTGCCTCAGCTTCCCAAGTAGCTGGGATTACAGGCACCCACCACCATGCCAAGCTAATTTTTTAATTTTTTATTTTAGTGAAGATGGGGTTTTGTCATGTTGGTCAGGCTGGTCTTGAACTCCTGACTCAGGTAATCCACCTGCCTCGGCCTCCCAATGTGCTGGGATTACAGGCGTGAGTCACCACACCTAGCTGGATTTTACTCTCTTTAAAGGTAGTCAGTGACAAGCTGGGGAACCACAAATGTGAAATTGCAGACTTTGGTTATGTGTTATAATTTTCTATTGGTCCCAGCATCCTATTTACAGTCATGCACTATATAATGATATTTTAGTCAACAATGGACCACACATATGACAGTAGTCCTATAAGATTAAAATGGAGCTGAAAAATTCCTATTGCCTAGTGACGTCATAGCCCTCTTAACATTATAGCACACACGATGCATTACTCATGTGTGTGGGTTTTTTTGTTTCTTTTTAAAATTAAGACAGGGTCCTGCTCTGTCACCCAGGCTGGCATGCAGTGGTGTGATCCTGACTCACCGCAGCCTCCATCTCCCAGGCTTAAACTATCCTCCCACCGCAGCTTCCTGAGTTGCTGGGACTACAGGTATGTGCCACCAAGCCTGGCTAATTTTTTTTTTTTTTTTTTTTCTGTAGAGGCAGGGGTTCGCCGTGTTTCCCAGGCTGGTCTCAAACTCCAGAGCTCAAGTGATCCACCTGCTTTGGCCTCCCAAAGTGCTGGGATTACAGGCATGTGCCACCATGCCTGGCTACTCATGTGTTTGTGATGATGCTGATATAAACAAACCTACTGTGCTTTTAGTGGAATGAAACGATAGCACATACCGTTGTGTACAGTACATAATACTTGATAATAAGCTACTATGTTACTGGTTTATGTACTTACTGTACTATACTTTTCATTATTTTAAAGTGTACATCTAGTATTTTTTTAAAAGGTTTGGCTGGCTGCAATGGCTCATGCTTGTAATCACAGCATTTTGGGAGGCCACAGCAGGAGGTTGACTTGAGGCCAGGAGTTCAGGACCAGCCTGGGCAACAAAGCAAGACCCTGTCTCTACAAGAAATTTTTTTTTAGAAAATTAGCTGGGCATAGTGGTGTATACCTGTAGTCCCAGGTACTCAGGAGGCTGAGGTGAGAGGATCATTGGATTCTAGGTGTTCAAGGCTGGAATGAACTATGAGTGCATCACTGCACTCCAGCCTGGGTGACCGAGAGCAACTCTGGCTCAAAAATAAAATATAAGTAAAATATTAACTGTAAAACAGCCTCAGGCAGGTCCTCCAGTAGATATTTCAGAAGAAGGCATTGTGGTCATAGGACATGAGAGCTCCATATATACTATTGCCCTGAAGAGCTTCCAGTGGGACCAGATATGAAGATGGAAGACAGTGATATTGATGATCTTGACCTCGTGTAGGCCTAGGCCTGTGTTTGTGTCTTAGTTTTTAATAAAAAAAGCATAGAAAAAAGCTTATAGAATAAAGATATAAAGAAAATATTTTTGTATAGCTACACAATGTGTTTGTGTTTTACACGGTCATTACAAGAGTCAAAAAGTTAAAAAGAAGTTTATAAAATAAGAAAGTTATAGTAAGCTAAGTTTAAGTTATTATTGAAGAAAGAAAAATATTTAAAATAAATATAGTGTAGCTTAAGTGTGCAGTGTTTATAAAGTCTACAGTCATGCACAGTCATGCCCTGGGCCTTCACGTTCACTCACCACTCACTGACTCACCCAGAGCGACTTCCAGTCCTGCCAGCTCCATTCGTGGCAAGTGCCCTATGCAGGTCTGCCATTTTTACTGTACCTTCTCTCTGTTCAGATACACAGATATTTACCACTGTGTCATGATTGCCCACGGTATCCGGGACAGTAACTTGCTGTACAGTTTTATGGCCCGGGAGCAACAGGCTGTAGCATACAGCCAGGTGTGTCGTGTAGGCTGTTTTCATCTGGGTTCATGTAAGTACACCCTGTAATGTTTGTACAACGACAAAATCGTCTAATGGCACATTTCCCAGAGCATCCCCTTTGTTAAGCGTCCCCTTAACAAATTGTCTAATGACACGTTACTCAGTGTGCCTTTTGTGAAGCGATGCGTGACTGTATTTTGTTCTGGTTTAATGGTATTAGGAAGAGGCTAGAAATGGTATTGGTGACGGTGTTGCTGATCATCTCATCCTGCAGTTTCTGGAGTCTCTTCAACTAAGCAGAGATGGCGAAGGAATTGTAAATCTTAGATTTACACAAAACGAGTTAATCTGAATCCCCGAATTAATATATTCAATGTAAATTTGAAATAGAGTTTACTTCTGTGTGCATATTGTTCTGTTAACATTTTATTTAAAATACGTGTACATGTATATTTATATCCACACATCTAATATGTGAATCAGTTATGTGTGGATTCTCTGGGTGCTTTATAAATGGACATATGTATTTGTGTACATATATATGTGTGTGTATATATATGCACATGTACAGATACACAAAATGGGCACCAGTTATGTACAGGTCCTCTGGATGCCTTCACAGAATCCTTGCATACTCTCCAACTTGTCCTGACGTGTTGTGGCAGGTTATAGTTGTGATTTGCTCCTGTGTCTCTTGACATTCTCTAATCTTTCTCGACATAGTAGTAGCCTGAGTGATCGTCTTAAAATACGCATCAGTGCCTGTCCCTCACTTGCTTAATATGCTTCCTTGGCCTCCCGTGGCAGAAGCATCAAATCCAAGCTTCTAACTGTGCCGTACGAGGCCTTGTGCGATCTGGTTTCTAATTCTCACCTTCCCCTGGCATCTCTCCTCTCGCCATCTGCTTCAGGGCCCATCAGATAGGTGAAGTAGCTGAGGCTTCTTTGGGCCTTTCAACATATTCAGGCTCATGCCCTGTGGAAGCCCTTAGCCCTTATTCACCCTCCCTCAGGCTGAACCCCTCCAGGGTCCTGACAGGCCAGCTCCTTCTCAACCTCAGGCCTCCTTTAAGTGCCACCTCTTTAGATGTGACCATCCTCCGTAAAGTGGCACCTCCACCCCCATTTACTTAATCTCATCACCCCTGTTTACTTTTTTCATAGCATTCATCCAAATCTGTCATTAACTTGCTCTTCCCTTAATTGCTCTTTCTCTCCAATGGAATGGCAGCTCCACGAGAGTGGGAGCTTGAACACCTTGTATTGCTGAACCCCTTTGCCTAAGACAGTGCCCAGGACATACTATGGAAGTGTTTGTGGACTAGATGCCTCCAGGCTGACTGGCTACATTATTTGCAGGGCCCAGTGCAAAATGAAAATGCAGGTCCCTTTGTGCAAGAGTTATTAAAAAATTCAAGACGGTGACAGCAGAACATTAAACCAAGTGCTGGGCCTTTCCAAGGTCTCATGGCTCTGCCTCCAGGCAAGTTATTTAATTTCTCTAGACTCAAATCCCTCTCCTGTAAAATGGTAAAATGCTAGTACCCCTCATGTGCTTGTGGGCATTAAAGGCGATCACACAAGCACAGGGCTTAGTGGCAGTGCCCTGCCTCCATCCGTGCCCACAGGCAGCAGTATTATAATTAATTATCAGCCTCACCCATGTGAGGCGAAGCCCCCGTAGCACTAATTTTCCAGCATTCTTCCTCTCTAAATAACCTCCCTAGCAACTCTCCCAAGTGACTAACCCAACTCTATCAAATGGGATGGAATGTGGGTGTCGCTTGCAAATTATTTTGACACATTCAGGGTATGGACCGACAGCATATTTGGCTTGCTGAAAGAAATGTGTCAAACGGAGTTAGGCTGTTATGAAAACCCGTTTGACAATAGGTAAATCATGTCACCCTTCTGAGCCCACTAGTGACACTGGAATGATAAATAATATTTGCCACCCACCTTTCTGACAAGAGTGAGGAGAGCATGAATTGGATTAAGAAGCCAGTCGAACACTTTGATTTTCTTGGAGAGAGCGGGTATGCAGGCATTGCTTGCTAGAATACGTGCATATTATCAGTCACCCTGTTTACTTAGTCTGTGACTTTGGTTACCATGTGCAATGTGTAACAAATCAATTGCACCTTGAATGGAAACTGTTCACAGACTCACATTTTTATTTATATTCGTGGTGCGGCCGGCGATTCAAGTTAGCTTAGAAATGCGGAGGGGAAGAGCAGCGTGTCTTTGACATTTATAGCGTGGTCTCCTGGGTGCTATGGAACCACAGGGACCGACTGGGAGATATGGGTTGACTCCTTGGGGAAGGAGGGGCACCTTAGTTCATTTGCTGGGGGGAATGCCCTGCTGGGTGAAGGCGGGACACTGATTTTATCAGTGGGTTCTCTTTGCCAGTGGAAGCTACAATGATGTGGAACAAGAACATCTGTCAAGCATGCATTATATGTAAGGAACTCTGCCTGGTGTATTGCTTGCTCTGAGAGGTTGCATAATATAGTGATTAAGAGCATGCGCTCTAGACCAGACAAGTGACTTAACGTCTCCAAATCTGTTTCTTCATCTGTAAAATTGAGTGTGTTGAGTATCTTCTTTCTGACCCTTCAAATCTACCCTCCACCCTTTATATCCTGATTTCTTCTCCAAAAGGGTAGTTGTATGGGCATCAGCAGCAGGCTACCATGTCCTCTTCCTGTTGAGCTTGGCCAATAGGAAGCTCCTCCTGCAGCTGGGAGGGAGGGAGGAGAGTGAGGTTGGGGTATTTATTTCTCAGCTTCCCCTGGCTTCCCTCACTGCCAGGCTGCCTTGGTTTGACTTTGCTCCTGGCCAAACATCACAGCTTCCATCAAGTTCCTGGAGCTTGACGGATGCCCTTCTCTCAGGACATGTCACTCCGTGTCCCTGCAGGCCTAAGGATAATGATAGCTCAGGCTCCATACTCTCCCCTATCGTTATCTGCACCCAATCTGCACCTTTGTAACTAGCCTCTTTGCTAACAAGCCCTCCTCAAAGTATTCTGAGGGCGCTGTTTGTTTTCTGCTGGGGTCCTGGCTGAGTAGGAACCATCTGTGGTTGGCGTGGGGATTAAATGAATTCGCATACATGTTGAATGCTTAGGAGAGTGTCTGGCACAAAACTGAGACTTGGGTCAAATAACTTGCCTAAGTTCACATGGTGTCGTGAACATCTGGTGGTTGCTTCATCAGCGGCCGTTCATCTTTTCCCATCTCATCAAGCGTAGGTTTCATTCGGGAACCTCCAGGGACGTGGAAAAGTTGATTCTACCTTTTCATGTTGTGACTTATGCTAAGCCGATCAGCATATTTCACACTCCTGCATGCCATGATTGGCTTAAGCGTAGGCACATTACTTTATTTAGTCCAATCAGTGTGGCTCTTGGGACTTTTACTGGGAATTCTGGAGCATACATCATATAAAGCACTGGGTGTGGTTGAAGTTGGCCTGGCTGGGAGAAGCATTTTATCATTGACCTTGTTTGAACTGTCACTGCATGGTGATGATAAGTATTGACCCCACGTTGTTTGTTTTATTCTTGTTTTAAAATTCTCTGCAAATAATGTGTCTCCTCATTGCCTGCACTCGGGGTGGACGGTTCTCACCTCCCTACTCTTGTTATACCACTGCACTAATGCTGTGTGTTGTGGATGGTAAGATGAACCCGCTTAACGCTGCTGGGAGAAACTGCTGTGAGGGTGAGGCTACAAAGAGCAGAGCAGAGCCCAGAAAATGGCAGAACAGAGCTAGAGCTTTGTTCCAACCACAGTCAAGGCCCGCCCTACTACTGGCCTTTTTCAATGATGCCAACCAATAACTTTCTGTTGACATTTTTATCACCAAAAGCATCCTTACTGATATGCTTGGGTGGCATTTGGGTTTGAAACCAAGTCTTTCTGGCTCTAGAGACTGACAACATTTTCATCTGTTCATTTTCCTCATCATTTGACTTTTAGAGATCAAACCACACTTCATTTTCCTTCAGATGAGGATTTCGTGATGCACTTTATTCTGTGAGTTTCAGGTTGGAAGCCAAGCCTGTGCTGGGGGTCTCACGTGGTCCTCTTACTGACTTTGGGCAAATTATTTTCCCTGCAAGCCTCTCTGCTTTTCTCTCTGTAAGGGGAGGAGGTTGGACAGGCTAATGTCATTTCTGGCATTCTGTGAGCCTCCACATGTGTGGTGCAAACCAATCTCTGAGTTGGTACAGGACCTTTGGTCAGAGGCTAATGCAGATTTGTGCCAATTAAAAATAAAAATGGAGCAGCTCTACTCATTAGTATAGACATGTGGGTCATTTTTTTCACCTTATATTAATTTCCTCTAATTCAAGCTTCCTGAAATAGTTATGCTTCACAATTTGGCAGTTTGGTATCTACTTTCTTATAGTGTTCCCGAATCATTTCCTATTTGAAGGTCTCATCAGTCTAGGCACAGTGGCTCATGCCTGTAATCTTAACACTTTGGGAGCCTAAGGTAGGAGGATCAGGAGTTCGAAACCAGTGTGGGCAACATAGTCTCTACAAAACATTAAAAAAAGGTGTTTTTTTTTAATGTTAAAATGTTTTGTAGATTCATGTAACAGTGTAATTGTAATTAACATTACAACTCTGTAGCTACAAAATTTTTTTTAAAAATTAGCCAGGTGCCCATGCCTGTAATCCCAGCACTTTGGGAGGCCAAGGCGGGCGAATCACAAGGTCAAGAGATTGAGACCATCCTGGCCAACATGGTAAAAGCTCATCTCTACTAAAAATACAAAAATTAGCTGGGCGTGGTGGTGCTCGCCTGTAATCCCAGCTACTCGGGAGGCTGAGGCAGGAGAATGGCTTGAACTGGGGAGGCAGAGGCAGGAGAATTGCTTGAACCCAGGAGGCAGAGGTTGTGGTGAGCCAAGATCACGCCACTGCACTCCAGACTGGCACCTGGCGACAGAGGGAGACTCTGTCTCAAAAAAGAAAAAAAAATTAGCCAGGTGTGGTGGCATGCACCTGCAGTCTCAACTACTCAGGAGGCTGAGGTGGTGGAATCCCTTGAGCCTAGAAGTTTGAGACTTCAGTGAGCTGTGATCACACCCCTGCACTCCAGCCTGCGTGACTGAGCAAGACTCTGTCTCTGGAAAAGAAAAATTATCATAAACCAGAAAATATTAGACAATTGCAGGCAACATCCACTCTAACGGTTTCAAGTGCTGATAAAGCTGATCTCTATACCAGACCTGTTCACTGCATATCCCTCAGGCAGCCTCAAAGCAACTTGTCTGCGACTGCAGCTTATTTTTTCCTCTCCCCATCCTTTCCTTCTTGAATTCCTCATCTCTGCGAAAGCACCTCCTTTTACCCAGTTGGCCAAGAATCTTCCCTTGTGCTCACTTAGGGCTGTTGTTTCTGTCTCCTTAATGTTTTTATAAACCTTGTGTTCGTTTTCTTTTTTTTTTTTTCTCCTTTTTCCATTTATTTTATTGCATTTTAGGTTTTGGGGTACATGTGAAGAACATGCAAGATTGTTGCATAGGTACACACGTGGCAGTGTGATTTGCTACCTTCCTCCCCATCACCTACATCTGGCATCTCTCCCCTTGCTATCGCTCCCCAGCTCCCCATCCCCCACCATCCCTCCCCTATTTCCCCCCAACTGACCCCAGTGTGTAGTGCTCCCCTCCCTGTGTCCATGTGTTCTCATTGTTCAACACCCGCCTATGAGTGAGAACATGCGGTGTTTGATCTTCTGCTCTTCTGTCAGTTTGCTGAGAATGATGGTTTCCAGGTTCATCCATGTCCCTACAAAGGACACAAACTCATCGTTTTTGATGGCTGCATAATATTCCATGGTATACATGTGCCACATTTTCCCTGTCCAGTCTATCATTTACAAAGAACTAAAACAGATTTACAAGAAAAAAACAAACAAGCCCATTCAAAAGTGGGCAAAGGATATGAACAAATGCTTTACAAAAGGAGACATACATGAGGCCAACAAACATATGAAAAAATGCTCATCATCGCTGGTCATCAGAGAAATGCAAATCAAAACAACATTGAGATACCATCTCACACCAGTTAGAATGGCGATCATTAAAAAATCTGGAGACAACAGATGCTGGAGAGGATGTGGAGAAATAGGAACACTTTTACACTGTTGGTGGGAGTGTAAATTAGTTGAACCATTGTGGAAGACAGTGTGGCGATTCCTCAAGGACCTAGAAATAGAAATTCCATTTGACCCAGCAATCCCATTACTGGGTATATATCCAAAGGATTATAAATCGTTCTACTATAAGGACATGTGCACACGAATGTTCATTGCAGCACTGTTTACAATAGCAAAGACCTGGAACCAAACCAAATGCCCATCGATGATAAACCTTGTGTTAGTTTTCTAGAGCTGCTATAACAAATAATCTCGGTGGCTTCGAACAATAGAAATTAATTTTCTCAAGGTTCATGAGTCGAGAAGTCCAAAAGCAAGGTGTTTGCAAGGTTGGTTCCTTCTGGAAGCTCTGAAGAGGCAGCGTTCCGTGCCTCTCCTAGCTTCTGGTTGCTGCTGGTCACCCTTGATGTTCCTTGGCTTGTGGATGCATTGCTGCAATCTCTGCTTCCATCTTCGCCTCGCCTCTTCTCTGTGTCTCTGTGTATGTGTCCTTTTATGTTTCTTACATGATACTCTCATTGGATTTAGGGTCTACCCTAGCTCAGGATGAGCTCATTTCGATCCTTACGTTCATTCCATTGGCAAAGCCCCTATTTCCAAATACGGTTACTTTTTGAGGTTCCAGGCAGACATGAATTTGGGGTGGGGGACACTATTTCACCCACTCTAAACCTTTTCATCCCATTTTCACACTCTAAGTTCTAGCCTTTCCCCCAGCAGCCTCCTGGCAGTAATCTTTCTGTCTCCAGCTCTGTCTTCCTTCCCCAATCTGCTGTTTACTTCATTTTCAAGATTTTCTAAAATGCAAATCTGGTCAGTTCCTTGCTCTCTATTTAATGTCTTTCAGGTTCCTCCTTCCCCAGTGGCAGAGGAATGATCTTTAAGCTACGACTGGGCCATGCTGGCTCTTCATGACCTGCTGGAGTACACATGATGGCTGTCTTTCCAGTGTCTCTTATCCCCTTCCTCCTTATGAACAGAGTTCTGATGATTAGGACAGCAGTGGGCCAAACTAAAACTCTATACCAGCCTCTCTAGCAGTTGTTGCTTTGGTCAGGGATGTGTGGCATAGTCCTGGCCAATATGAAATCAGTAAAGGCTGAGCGCAGTGGGTCACACCTGTAATCCCAGCACTTTGGGAGGCCAAGGCAGGCGGATCTCTTGAGCCCAGTAGTTTAAGATCAGACTGTTAAACATGGTGAAGTCCCATCTCTACTGAAAATACAAAAATTAGCTGAGTGTGGTGGTGCATGCCTGTAATCCTAGCTACTTGGAAGGCCGAGGCAGAAGAATTGCTTGAACTTAGGTGGTGGAAGTTGTAGTGAGCCGAGATTATGCCACTACACTCCAGTGACAGAGCAAGACTCAAAAACAAAAGCAAAAGCCAAACCAAAAACAAAAAAAAAATAAAATAAAACCCCCAAAATCAGTAGTAAGATGGGACTTCTAGGAAAGCTAGACAGATCTGACCATACAAACTTTCGTCTTTTACCTTCCTATACTTCCCACAAGGTATGCAGATGCTCAAGGTAGAGTAGCTGTCTCGTGACCACAAGAGTTCAGTGCATACTAAAGGTGGCCGAGCAGATCAATAGCAGACTACAACTCTGTCATTGGCACCATGATGCCTTTGTACCAGTCTTAACGACCTTCCCTGGGAATCATTGTTTTATTAGAAAAAAAAAGAAACTTTCATTTTGTAAGGCACTCTTTAGGGATATCTTTTCCTCTCATTTAATAATCCAATTTCTTCCTGATTTGATACACCTCTCTCCCTCCAACGTCATCCTCTCCCTTCCCAACTTCATGTACTAAATTCTGGCCATACTGATTTATTGACACTTCCTGTGCAGTAAAAGCACCGTGTTCTGTTTTTCACCTCTGGGCTTTTATAGATGATACTCCCTCTGCCCTGGAATGCTGTTAAGTGTCACTGCTCATGGAAGCTTTCCTGACACCTTCAGCTTAGGTTTAGTACGTTTATCACTCTGTATACATCTCCAGCCTAGTGCTTCATTGTTCTGCATTACAATACCTCATTTACTTGTCTGTCTCTCCCCTAAGTCCCCGAGGAAAGAGATCGGGCCTTCTGTGCTATGTGTGATGTCAGGCACATAGTAGATATTAAATAATTGTGTGAATGAAAGACAGAAGGATCATGGGTAGAACATAAGGCCAAGCACATGAGACTTATTGAGGAAATCCTATTGAATCAGGTGTATGTGGCCACATTCCATCCTTTGTTATGCATGTGATTCTAAAAACCATATGTAATAAAAGCTTGAAATGATACTGCAAAGCAGATTAACCATCATGATTCAACAATGACTTATCAATGGACCATTATACATTTCTGAGGATTGGGTCCTTATCTTACTCATATTTGTATTCCTAGTGCAGTGTCTGGCAGTTGAAAGTTCATGATTTTTTTTCCATTGGACAAAAGTGCAAATCAGTACTTTGGGTTTTCAGAGGAAGGAGAAGATTGAAAAAAATAATCTGAGGCAGTGGCATAGGAGCCAGGTGAGGACGGCAGGGGCTGGGACTTCAGTGGCAGCACCAGCATTGGCAAAAGTTTAAGAATGAGAAGACATAAAGGATGATGTCTATGGGAGGCTTAGGCAGAAGAATTCCTTGAACCTGGGAGCTGGAGGTTGCAGTGAGCTGAGATCATGCCACTGCACTCCAGCCTGGGCAACAGAGTGAGATTCTGTCTGCAAAAAAAAAAAAAAAAAAAAAGATGATGTCTAGTACTCTTTGATGGAATAATTCTGAAAGCGTGGGGTGGGTCAGATCATGGAGATCTTTGTTTTTTTTGTTTTTATTGTACTTTAGGCTCTGGGGTACATGTGCAGATCATGCAGGATTGTTACATAGGTACTTACATGGCAAGGTGGTTTGCTGCCTCCATCCCCCATCACCTATATCTAGCATTTCTCCCCATGTTATTCCTCCCCAACCTCCCCACCCCCTGCTTTCCCTCCCCTATCCCCCGACAACAGACCCCAGTGTGTGATGCTCCCCTCCCTGTGTCCATGTGTTCTCATTGTTCAACACTCGCCTATGAGTGAGAACATGCAGTGTTTGATTGTTGCTCTTGTGTCAATTTGCTGAGAATGATGGTTTCCAGATTCATCCATGTCCCTACAAAGGACATGGACTTATCGTTTTTTATGGCTGCATAGTATTCCATGGTGTATATGTGTCACATTTTCCTTGTCTAGTCTGTCATTGACAGGCATTTGGGTTAGTTCCAGCTCTTTGCTATTGTAAACAGTGCTGCAATGAACATATGTGTGCATGTGTCTTTATACTAGAACAATTCATAATCCTTTGGGTGTATACCCAGTAATGGGATTGCTGGGTCAAATGGAATTTCTATTTCTAGATCCTTGAGGAATCACCACACTGTCTTCCACAATGGTTGAACTAATTTATACCCCCACCAACAGTGTAAAAGTGTTTCTATTTCTCCACATCCTCTCCAGCATCTGTTGTCTCCAGATTTTTTAATGATCACAGTTCTGAATGGTATGAGATAGTATCTCAATGTGGTTTTGATTTGCATTTCTCTATGACCAGTGATGATGAGCATTTTTTCATGTTTCTTGGCCTCATATATGTCTTCTTTTGAAAAGTGTCTATTCATATCCTTTGCCCACTTTTGAGTGGGGTTGTTTTTTTCTTGTAAATCTGTTTTAGTTCTTTGTAGATTCTGGTTATTAGCCTTTTGTCAGATGGGTAGATTGCAAAATTTTTTCCCATTCTGTTGATTGCTGGTTCACTCCAACGATTGTTTCTTTTGCTGTACAGAAGCTCTGGAGTTTAATTAGGTTCCATTTATGTATTTTGGCTTTTGTTGCCAATGCTTTTGGTGTTTTAGTCATGAAGTCCTTGCCTGTGCCTATGTCCTGAATGATTTTGCCTAGATTTTCTTCTAGATTTTTTATGGTGTTAGGTCTTATATTTAAGTCTTTAATCCATCTGATGTTAATTTTAGTGTAAAGTATCAGGAAGTGGTCCAGTTTCTGCTTTCTGCACATTGCTAGCCAGTTTTCCCAACACCATTTATTAAATAGAGAATCCTTTCCCCATTGTTTGTTTTTGTCAGGTTTGTCAAAGATCAGATGGTTGTAGATGTGTGGTGTTGCTTCTGAGGCCTCTGTTCTGTTCCATTGGTCTATATCTCTGTTTTGATACCAGTACCATGCTGTTTTGATTACTGTAGCCTTGTAGTATAGTTTGAAGTCTGGAAGTATGATGCCTCCAGCTTTGTTCTTTTTGCTTAGGATTGTCTTGGCTATACAGGCTCTCTTTTGGTTCCACGTGAAGTTTAAGGTGTTTTTTTCCAGTTCTGTGAAGAAGGTAATTGGTAGCTTGGTGGGGATAGTGTTGAATCTATAAATTACTTTGGGCACTATGGCCATTTTCATGATATTGATTCTTCCTATCCATGAGCATGGAATATTTTTTCCATCTGATACTTTATCAATCTTGTTACCTGGAGCAGAGATTACCAGTTATCTCTCCAGTATCTGTTCTCCCCTTCCTTTCAATATAGAACCTTGATTTTTAGCTGGGAACATTTCATAGCCTCCCTTGCAGCTGGGTATGCCTATGTGAGTAATTTCTGGTCAGTGAGGTGTAAGCATAAGGGTTTCGTGGGACTCCAGGAAGGCTGAGTAGGTTCTTTTTTGCCTTTTCCGTCACCTGCTGCTGGAAGGAAGCTACAAGTGCAGAGGTCATGTTGGACTGGGAGGTAGGGGCTGCTCTCTAGGCTTGTCCTCTGGAATGGATGCCAAAAGGCTGGTTCCAGATGACTTAATAGAGAGGCCAGACCAGCCCTCAAATAACTTTCTTCTACATGAGAGGGAAATAATATTCTTTTTCCTTCAAGTCATTGTTACTTGGGGTTTCCTGTTTCATGTAGTAGAATCTAATCCTAATTGATACATCACCCAGCTTCAGTGTTATGGATGTTGGGGAGCCAGCCCAAAATGAATTTTCCATAGGGTTAACTGTTAATCCAGGACATGTTCAACTTCTTGAGAGCCCTCTCTTCCTAGGACTGGCTGTGGAATGAGACCAAGTGGCCCAGCCCTCGCCACTCCTCTGCTGTCCCTGCACATGGTTCCTTTCTGTTGTAAGGATGTTAATAGCTACTCACTGTGGGGAATCAGTTGGAAGTAACAAACAGGGTAGTTATGAAGTGTTCTTATACCATTTTCATAGCTACAAGTCCTTATGGATATGCCTTGGTTCATTTTCTTGGAAGTTATGGGCAAATGTATTAGTTGTTTATTGGTACATAACAAATTAGGTATTTATTATGTTTACACTCCAAACTTAGCAGCTTAAAACAACAAACATTTCTTATTTGTGATTTCGCAGTTTCTGTGGGTCAGGAATGTGGGCACAGATTAGCTGGGTGCATCTGGCTCAGGCCTCTAGTGCGGTTGTAGTCAGCCTGTATATACCTGGGGCTTTAGCCATTTCAAGACTCCTTTGGAGGTCTGGAGAATCCGTTTCCAAGCTCACTTATTGGCTGTTGACAGGCCTCTGAAGTTTCACTTCTAGGGTGCCTTGCATGGTACCTGGCAGGGCTGATTTTATTTTTTCACCATGTAGACTTTTTCCGTAACTGCCTGAGTGTTTGTGTGATGTAACAGTGGTGATATGAAAGAGAGAGACATTAATTCCGAAGCTACAGTTTTTTATTATATAATCTTAAAAGTGACATCCTATTGCTTCTATCATATTCTTTCATTTTTTTATTGTTATTTTTGGTTTTGTTTTGTTTTTTTGAAATAGGGTCTCACTCTGTCATCTAGGCTGGAGTGCAGTGGTGCCATCATAGCTCACTGCAGCCTCAAACTCCTGGGCTCAAGTGATCCACCAACCTTGGCTTCCAAAGTGCTGATTCCATGTGTGAGTCACTGTATCCCGGCCCCATATTCTGTTTGTTAGAGGCAAATAAATAAACCTGGCCTATAGTGAAGGAGAAGGCATTATAGAGCACAGAATATTTTTCAGGAGGGAGGATCATTGGGGGTATTTTAGGGATTACCTCCCACAGGTAACTTCATTTAATTCCTGCTCTGTGCTCTAATCTCTGAGGATAGTATCTCTTCAGACATTCTCGCTTCCATGGAAGGTTTCTTGAGTTGGTGGGCCCAATAGTATAGTCATTCATTTAACAGATGTTCAGTGAGCATCTACTAGGTGCCAAGCATGTGCAATGGATAGCAGATAGACTGGTGAGAAAAATGGTCGTGATCACTGCCTGGGACACAGATTATGTGACAACTCATTATGCTTTGTTCCTCCCACTGGATAGGAGCAATTCGAGACAATCACACATTTGATCTTAGCACTTCCAGTCTTGGTAATCTGTCTGCTCCAACGCATCTCTAAAGGCTTCCCTGGACTCACGTGACTCTCTAGGAACTTTTTCTTCAGCCAGGACACTTCCCATCAGAAAAGTAGATGACATGTGAAATGGGTACAAACATAGTGTTTACTCAAAGTGTGATTGTGAGGGTTCAATGTGAAGTACTTGGCACAGAGTCTGGCACGTGACAGACACTCGAAGGACTTCAGTGACTGAATCGTTACTTCATTATTAATTTTACTGGTATTCTCTATTTGGAAGTAAAAATCAGCAAAGGAAAGGAGTTCTCTCTCAAATAATACAGTCCATCAAATTGTGTATGAACTACCTCAAATCCTTACTGGAACAGGCAGGGCTGGGTTTAAATAAATTAACTAATGAAGAAAAAAGGATATGTATTTTTGACTTTGTATAACTGTAATCCTTTTTGCAATTGGGAAATAATCTTTCAGTAAATAGAGAATGTGGAACATGTTCAGACTAATAAATTTCCGTCAAAACGGTCAAATAGCATGCCTGATGCAAGCAATAGTCACCCCTCAGAGCTCTCAAGTCTACATGTTCCTCCCCTCCTTGTGAAATGCATTCTGGCTTCAAAATGTGCACCCAGCCTCTCCAGCACTTCCTGCTTAAATGTATTCTGAATTTTTCACACATGCGCACACACGCTGGGAATGATGAACAGCAGTTTTAAAAACACATCGTTGAAATGCCAATTTCCAGATGGATTTGTTTTGCTACAAAGTTCGTTAACACTTGATGCATGAAATAGTGGGTAGAGAGGAGAAGAAGAGTGGGTGCTTCTACCAAATAGGGTGAAATCTGCCAAGGAGTGGATGGCCAAAAAGAACTGAGAAAATGAAGCGAGTGCTCAAATGATCTTCTGAAGATAACTCGTCAAAGCTACGGAGAGAAAAGGAAAGGCAAAAACCAAAAAAGCACCCAAGCTGTTGGGGAGATGTTAACCCTTTTACGATTAAAGCTGTAAAATAAAGCTGTGATTTGTTTCTCCGAGACTGCCTGTTTTGTTACCGAATGGCTAAATGTGTGTAGGAGAACAAAAGCTTTCAATCTATTAAATAGTCTTCTTGCTTTCCATTCCTCTCTTTTTTTAAAAAGAGAACATCTCTTAGGAAAAGCATGACCCCGAACATATGTAGGAATTTAGAGGGAATCCTTATCAAGCAAGGCTTTTCTGTATTTAGATGTGCTCTAATTTAAACCCTGAAAATCTGGTGATGTAGTTGCTCTTTCTAGTTACTTATAGGCTGCCTTTCTTTATGAGATGCTCAATAAGCAATGTAAAAATAACAAATGGGTGATGGCTGGGAGCCAGTCTGGGCTGTTGCCCTTTGTACTGACTCCATCTCTGCTGGCAACTGGACATGTGATGCCGGAGGGATGGCTGTTCAAAGGTCCATTTTCCTCGTCTATAAAACGCATGCCTCACTGGGTTTCTATGATGACAATGGCATAATCCATTCAGTCTACACATATTTATTAAGCACTTACTATGTGCTGGCCCTTATCCCAGCACTGGAGATACAGAGAGGGCCAAGGCAAAATCTCTGCTTTCATAGGAAAGGAGGAAAGGCCTCAAAACAAACCTTTCAAACACTGAACTGGGGAGGAAGTGGTGATTTATTTGGCTGGGAGCTGTGGCAGGTCTGAATGCCTCCAACAGCTGAGCCCCGAACAAAGAAAATCCCTGTCCTTATAAAGGCTTACAATTCTGGAAATTACATGTGGAAGGGTCTTGGGCTTACAGCTCTAGAATTTACATGTGAAAGGGTCTTGGTCCATGGAGTAGGCATGGAGCAAGTGACTTAGGTGGGGCTTCCATTGAGTTTAAGTAAAAACAATGCCTTCTGGAAAGATTCCTCCATCCCATGCCTGTGATCTATAGGAAGGCAATTAAAGGTGGTACCTGGTCTGTCAGCCTCTCCTTCTCCCATTGAAATGCAACGTGGAAGTCAAGGGGGAGGTGTGTGTCCTTCCTCAATAGAGTTTATAGTCTGGAGAAGGACAATCAACAGATAAATAAATGTCTAAGCTGTGTAAGAATTCCTTTAGGATAGGCTGGGCATAGTGACTCACTACTGTAATCCCAGCACTTTGGGAGCCCAAGATGGGCGGATCACTTGAAGTAAGGAGTTGGAGATTTGCCTGGCCAACATGGCGAAACCCCGTCTCTACTAAAAATACAAAAATTAGCCTGGTGTCGTGGTGCACGCCTGTAATCCCAGCTACTCGGGAGGCTGAGGCAGGAGAATTGCTTGACCCTGGGAGGCAGAGGTTGCAGTGAGCACAGGTCAGTTGTGCCACTGCACTCTAGCTTGGGCAACAAAGAGAGACTCTGTCTCAAAAAAATAACAAATAACAAATAAAAGAATTTCTTTAGGATAAATACCTAGAAGCAGAATTAATTGTTGTCATTCATTTAACGTGACAAAACCACTCTTTATAATGTCTCACCTATCTACCCTCCCACTGGCAAATGAGGCTTCTTTATACCTACAGCCTCATCAACTCTTAGCATTATCCAACTTTGTCATTTTTTTTTTCCAGGCATAAATGGATTTAATTTCATGCTTTCCTCATTAGTAATGATCTTGAGCACCTCTTCATATCTTAGTCGTATTTCTGCTATTGTAAATTGCCTGTTCATATCCTTTGCCCATATTTTTATGGGAATTGACATTAGAAGTTTATTATTATGCATTTGAAGAAATTTCTTGTGTATTATAGACTTGTCCTGTCCAGCGTGGTAACTGCTAGCCACATGTGACTTTCCAGCACTTCAAATATGGCTAGTCTGAAT
The DNA here is from genome assembly GCF_001604975.1 of Cebus imitator. Classification (NCBI taxonomy): domain Eukaryota; kingdom Metazoa; phylum Chordata; class Mammalia; order Primates; family Cebidae; genus Cebus; species Cebus imitator. The sequence continues at coordinate 3,671,710 of NW_016107363.1, forward strand.
TAAGACATACTGGAAGTGTAAAATACATGTGGAGTTTTATAGATTTATTATTTTTTAAATGTGCACTATCGTAGCTTCTACAGGAATTGCATGTTGAGAAAATTGATATAAATAAAATACATTATTAAAATTCCTTTTATCTGTTTTATTTACTTTTGTACTGTTGTTACTAGAATAGTTTAAAATACGTATGTTCCTCATATTAGATTTCTATTGGACAGTGCTGTTCTACATATGAATCTCTTGTTGGTTTATACATTAAAAATATCTTCTCCCAATCTGTCACGGATCTATTAATTTTCTTCACAGTAGCCTTTGTGGCAATTGCATTTATCACTTCTTTTGCACTAACAAGTGGTGCTTTTGAAGTTTTGTTAAAGAAGTCCTTCTCCATGCCTAGGTCACAAAGATTTTTTTCTACATTTTCCTTACTGCTTTTATTATGTTGACTTTCACATCATGTGTACGTGTTGTCGCTTCAGGATTCAATTTTATTTTTCTCTGGTTCGGTTTTATTTTCCTCCATATACTAAGCCAGTTTCTTCAACACCATCTACTAAGGCTTTCATCTTTTCCCTATGGATTTTTGCTGCCCTTGGGGGCATGTTATTGTCTGTTAAATTTCCTTATACGAAATTCCATTTAATCAGTTGACAACATTGAAATGAGTAGGAATTCTGTCTTAGGAGCCTGTAAAACCCCCAAGCATGGAAATTGGGAAAATCTTGACTTCCTTCAAGGGAAACTCCAGGCGCCTAGCTAGCCCTGAGAAGTAAAGAAGCAGGTTGATCAACAAGAAGGTCATAGTAGCCTAAAACAATAGCCAAGGAAGTTAAAGTCAGATGTTTGGTTTCCCTTTTGAAACTATGTTAGTCCATTTTGCATTGCTATGAAGGAGTACCTGAGGCTGGGTAATTTACAAAGAAAAGAGGTTTACTTGGTTCATGGTTCTGCAGGCTTTACAATCACAGCACCAGCATCTGCTCGCTTTCTTGTGAAGCCTTGGGAAGCTTTTACTCATGGTAGAAAGGGAAGGAGAAGGAGGAGCAGGTGTCTTACATGGAGAGAGAGGGAGTAAGAGAGAGAGGAGGAAGAGCCAGCTCTTTTAAACAACCAGCTCTCATGTGAACTAACAGAGTAAGAGCTCACTCATTACCATGGGGACGACGGCAAGAGGGATCCGGCCCTGTGACCCAAATTCCTCCCACTAGGCCCTACCTCCAACATTGGGGATCACACGTCAGCATGAGATTTGGAGGGGATAAATATCCAAAACCATATCAGACACTGAAGATAATATTTCCTTTAGTTGTTTTTCAGAAACCTGACCTCCCACCAAATGGATTTGCTGGCATGTAGATCTCAGATAAGGGGGAACTGAGGACTGAACTCTGACCACCATGCTTTGCTCTGAATTTCTTCCTGAGAGGACTGAGCTAATATTCTTTTATTGCTGACCCCAAATTTTAAACAGAGCTTCTCTTGCTTAACCAATTGCAAATCAGAAAATCTTTGAATCTATTATACCTATGACCCATATGCCCCCACTTCAAGAGATCCTGCACTTTTGAGCCAAAACCAATGTGTGACCTCCATGTACTGATTTATGAGTTTGCCTGTAACTTTCACTTTCCTGAAGTTTACCTGCTTTTAAAAACTCTTACCTGTAAGCCATCGGGGAGGTGAGGATTTACATGTCAGCTACCTGGTCCTCCTTGCTTGATGCAAATAAATGTCTCCTTTCTACCCGGCAAAATCCTGGTGTAGATATCTGGTTTTACTGTGTTGGGTGAGCTGTCCTCAGTTTGGTTCTATAACAACATTAAAAAGTTGGGAGATTTCACATAAGAGTTCAGATTTTGAGTGTCTCTTGAAAAATTGGAAGCTTGACCAGGCATGATGGCTCACGCCTGTAATTCCAGCACTTTGGGAGGCCGAGGTGGGTGGATCACCTGAGGTCAGGAGTTCGAGGCCAGCCTGACCATGGCGAAACCCTGTCTCTACTAAAAATGCAAAAATTACCTAGGCATGGTAGTGCATGCCTGTAATCCCAGCTACTTGGGAGACTGAGGCAGGAGAATTGCTTGAACCAGAGAGGCAGTGTTTCCAGTGAGCTGAGAGCAGACAACTATATTCCAGCCTGGGAGACAGAGCGAGAATCCATATCAAAAAAGAAAAAAAAGAAAAAAATTGGAAGCTCTGGCAGTGCTGGGCTTTCTTTCCTTTCCCACATGGCAGTCAACAGCTGGCTGAGCAATGGTTGTTCCTTGAGAGGGGCAGGAGCCCATGATTGTCCTGCAGTCCCCAGCAGTCACCAGTGTCTCCTGATGGTGAAGCTGAGGGTTAGTTGCTATGTATCATGGCATGAGCATTGCAGCTTTTCTTATGGCAGAGTTAAGAGGAAATGGAAATGACCTGGCCCCCAACCCCCACATTCTCAATAGTGGAGAAAGAGGGACTGAGAAGGTCTATTTGCCTTCTTTCCATTATCTTCTAACTCCTTTGGTATTTGACTTTGTCTCTTAATCTAAGCTGATTTAAAACAAGATTTTTAGAGACACAGTTTCACTCAGGCTGGAGTGCAGTGGTGTGATCACAGCTCCCTCTAACCTTGAACTCCTGGGTTTAAGCGACTCTTTCACCTCACCCTCCCAAGTAGCTAGGTGTGTTAGCTACAGGTGTGTGCCACCGCATACCTGGAAAATTTATTATTTTAAATATTATATAACATTATTTTTCAAATGAAATTTTAACTGGAACCCCACGCGGAACTCTTCTGGTGAAAGTGGGCGGGACGGTCTTCACAGGTATGGGAACTTATATGCAGTTGCACAGACTGCCACGTTCAGAAGGGCCCCATGCTAGGTTTAAGGTCTGCTGTCACTGTCCCAAACTTCTTAATTATTTTATTTTATTTTGAGACAGAGTCTTGCTCTGTTGCCAGGCTGGAGTGCAGTGGTGCGATCTTGGCTCATTGCCACCTCTGCCTCTGGGGTTCATGTGATTCTCCCGCCTCAGCCTCCTGCGTAGCTGGGATTACAGGGGCCCACCACCATGCCTGGCTAATTTTTGTAGTTTTAGTAGAGACGGGTTTTCACCATGTTGGCCAGGCTGGTCTTGATCTCTTGACCTCATGATCCGCCTGCCTCAGTCTCCCAGAGTGCTAGAATTACTGGTGTGAGCCACTGCACCTGGTCACAATAATTTTATATTTGAACTTATATTTTATAAGTGAAGTCTCAGGGGGACAATGGAGCATGCACACCAGCAGAGAAACTAGGCACAGTATCTGAGTTGTCTGGTCCCTGCTGCCTCATTTGCATATCAGATGATGCCCCGTAAGCAAGACATTCTAGTTGTCCCACCTCGTGTGGGAGGCCAGAGAGACTTGAAGCCCTTACAGGATATCTTGCATCTCCAAATGAGTAAGCAGAGGCTGAGAGGCCACACTTTTCATTCAAACCAGCGCTGGCTTCTAACCCAGAAAGAAGGCAGTAGAATTCTAAAAAACACAAACAGCCAAGGAAACTTATCATATTCTTCCTGACTCCTGTGACTTCTGCCAGCCAAGCATTTACACTGAAAATGATGGAAAAAAGGAAAGGGGACAGATACATCAGCCTGGAGCTCCTTTTCCTTGCAGTCTTTCCTTACTCATCTGGAAGCCAATGGTGGAGCGTATTGGTAGAATACGTGCATATCAAGAAGTAAATTTTTTTAAAAAACGGTTGAATTAGTTTTGTGCAGCATTCCCATTGTTCTTGCAAAAACAAAATACATACGCATGTATGAGCTACAAAATATAAATTGCCCAATTTCAGTGATTTTGTCTACGAGTTAAGTGCTTTTATATTTGCCTTTAAACCTGCATTCATTGCATAGTATAAAGATAAATGGGACAGTTCATACTAATAATTTAGATTGTTAATTTTTCTTTACCTAGAATAACATTAAAAAAATAAAAAACATCATGACAAGTAGAGAGAGAAACCATAGAAGAAAGGAAGGAATTTTCTATTTTAATACTGTCAGTGAGGAAAACCTTTTCCTAGTCTACGCTGTTATGTTCATTGTTTGGGGCCTGCAAATTAAAATGGCAGAAGACTGATAAGCAAGGAAAAAGACAGATTTTTATTTACCTAGGTAAATAAAAGTGAGACTTAGTGGCTTAATTTGGGGCCTCAATACTATCTCACTAGGCGAAGGGGTAGAATTTCAAGGGACAATAAATGGTGGGAAATGACTGAGACATATACAAGGGAAATCAATGGAAAGTGAGTTTTGTTTTAGTAAAGTCTGTTATGCAGTTTTCCATCCCTACATAAACTTCTCATCTCCGATGAGAGGAGTACCCTTTTCCTCTGGTACAGAAAGCCTCTCCTAAGGGGTGGGATTTATGGCAACTGAATTCTTTTGGGAGGCTCTGTTTTTAGGCAGAAAAGGTAAGTTTAAACAATGACTCTTTCTACGTCTGCTGATTTTCAAATGTCTTCAGCTCAAAATAATTTTTATGCCACAATAGTATAATCTGAGACCTTCAAATATCTTGCATGTTTTCCTTACTTTTATGACAAGGGACCCCACATTTATTTTGCACTTGACCCTGCAAATTATGTAGCTGGCCATGGAAATTGGATGGGAAAGACTAGAAAAGTCCAGAATCTCTTAGATGTCCATAGGGCATGCTGGTAAAATCTAAAATAATCCTTTCCCTTCTTCCTTTCTTGCAAGAACCATAAGTTCCATAAGGAAAAGAACATTGCCTATAAGTGTACAGGTTACACAACTCCTGGGGGCACCATTTACAAGGATGATGCCCCCTCAATGTGGTGAAGCCTGGTGGCCCCGGGTGCTTGCTTCTGTACTAAGGCCACACAGATGAATGGTCAGAAATTTGGTGACAGAAATCAATGTTAGATTTTTTTTTTTTTTTTTTTTTGAGATGAAGTCTTGCTCTTTGACCAGGCCAGAGTGCAGTGGTGTGATCTCGGCTCACCGCAACCTCCGACTCCCTGGTTCAAGTGACTCTCCTGCCTCAGCCTCCTGAGCAGCGGGATTACAGGCACTCGCCACCAGGACCAGCTAATCTTTATATTTTTTGGTAGAGACGGGGTTTCACTATGTTGGCCAGGATGGCCTCAATCTCCTGACCTCGTGATCCGCCTGTCTCAGCGTCCCAGAGTGCTGGGATTACAGGCGTGAGCCACGAGCCTCCAATTCTGTTACCCAATTAATTCTGTTACCCAAAAAAACTGGGGTTCATTTGCCTGGCAAATAACAACACTCCACTAGAAAGCAGGTTTTGATCAATAAGAATTTTCTTACTTGTCACAAGTAAGGAGAGCACTGGGAGGATTCTCCAAAGCAGCATCTCCCCAAGGAAGCATGATAGGAGGCTTTTATGGGGCAATGGAAAAGGAAGAGGATGTGTCATTGCATGGAGAGGAAGGGTCCCACGTGCAGTGCATCATTGTGCCAGCACAGAATTCACATGTTATGATAATGAGGCTCCTCCTGGGGTGGGGAGTTTAGCATGGTATTGAGGAAAGTCCACTTTGGTTCACAGATAAGAAGCCAGGATCTGTCAAAACTCATTCCATCCGACGAGGTGACTGCATTCCATATAGGGTTTGGGAAAAAATAGGCTGCAAGGCAGGAGGCTGTAAAATAGGCTGATTGCTTAAGTTGATTAAATTTCTATAGTCGCTGGAGACCCTCCCTATCTGCTTGCAATTTCACTGCTTGATTTCCATATCCATTTTAACGGACACTCTTTATCTCTTCTAAATTTCTCTGCATTGTATTTCTATCCTCTTTTAAAACCCTCATTTTAATTTTTTTTTTTTTTTGTTATAAACAATAATGTGTGTTTATTGGGGGAAATATGGACTTGCCAAAATATATAAAAATAAAGAAAAACAAACATTTATAATTATATCACTAGAAGCATTGTTAATCTTTTGTTACATATTTTTCTTCTTTATACAAATGAATGCAGAAATATTTTTCTTTCAAAAATGGAACACACTGTAGATAATATTTAGTTAACTGCTTTTTCACTTAATAATATTTCATCAACAGTTTTCCAAGTTCTTAAATATTTTCTCTAAATCCTTTTTAATGATTGCAAATGATTCCATCATTATTAGTAAGTACTTAAAATTATCATTCTTAACTATTCCCTATTTAGGACTTTTTTTTGCTACAATACTGCTTTCACAAAATCTCTGTATACACCGTTTTTCACACCTCCGTGATTACCTTCTGATGTCTTGTTTAATCTTGTAGGCGCACAGATCGTTTTTTTAATTAACCAAACTTTGAGCTTCTTGAGGCTCAAATTCAGGTTGATTCATCTTGGATTTTCTCAGAATACTTTAAAATCAGAGAACCTTCCAAAGTGTTTGTTAAATGAAAGAGTTTATTGGTATGCATTTGTCCTTAAATGGAATAAAAAGATAGTAAGGGGGAAAAGGGTCGAGTTAACTAACTACAGCTGACTTTCTGAACTTTTGCCGGTCTCTGCTATGTGGGCTATCTGTGAATTTTTTTCCCCTGTCATCCTGTGTCTTTTATTTTCAGAGTCAAAAACATCTGGCTGCATTTTAAATTGATTCACACAATTTATTTCACCAGGCTCTAGGCCCCAAGCTGTTTCTGGATATGCATCAGTGTCTGTGGTAGAAGTCAATGGGGCCTCTGCCTCTGCATCTGAGAATGTAATCTGCCCCAGAGTCATTATGTAAAAATGATTCCCTCACGTTGAATTGTTTAGTGTGAAATAGGATTGTTTGCATTCTATATACTCTTCACTTTCTTAATTAGAGTGACCTCCAGTTTGAATCTACCAACTGTTGGATTCTATTATATCTTTCCAGGAATCCCTCCTATAATAAGGTTAACTTTTAATACTCCATTTCCTCAAGGATGACATACAATTCACTCTGCTTTAGAGAAAATAAATCCAAGTTCTCAATAAATAATGTCAGACAGAATTCTAGGAATATTGAAGTCATGTAATTTTGAATGCTCCTCCCTTCATTGTTGCATATACATATTGCTTTTTTTTTTTTTTTTTTTNTTTTTTTTGGACAGAGTCTTGCTTTGTCACCCAGGCTGGAATGCAGTGGCATGATCTCAGTTTACTACAACCTTCGCCTCCTGGGTGCAAGCGATTCTCCTGCCTTAGCCTCCCCAGTAGCTGGGATCATAGGAGTGCACCACCATGCCCGGCTAATTTTTGTAGTTTTTATAGAGATGGGGTTTTGTCACGTTGGCCAGGGTGGTCTCAAACTCCTGACCTCAGGCAATCTACCTGCCTCAACCTCCCAAAGTGCTGGGATTATAGGCGTGAGCCACCACACGCAGTCAAATATTGCTTTAAAGCAGCCTCCCCTGCCTTTTAAGAAGCAGTAAGTGCTGGGGCGGATGTTCAGGGGATATATCAAGACATCCTTTGCTTGGTGAGGCTAACGGTTCCTTTCTAATATTACTTCTCTTGAGTCCAGAAGTTAATGTGTGACCCTGTCTTTGTGTACCCTTTCTGTAAAAGAAAGCTGAAACACACAGGAGGATCAGATCTGTTTGGGAAGCATATTACATGAGTTGATAACTACACTTGATCTTTTTCTTTTTGCTTCTTGATTCAGCTTTATCCACATGCTCCCCAGTATCAAACCTAATGTGTGACAAAATAGTAAGGTTCTGGGATGAAGTGGCCAAAACAATAATCAGGATTGCCCCTCCACCAAGTCTCTGAAGGGTTACGTAGCTTCTGTTTTCTAAGAGATGTCCGTAACCACCAGGTTCTTGCTCTTCAATGGCTTGTCTGATCCTTACTGGATCTCCTGACCTGAGATGTCCCATGTCTCTTGTAACTTGTGAGATATTAAAATAAAATCCTAAGTTTCCCACTTGACCCCAGAGAAACCTTAAAAATCGAGTTCCCAGCCATGACAGGATGTGAGCTCGGACATGCCTCATTGTACCCCTGCCCTTGCTAATCATGATGAGGTTTTCTTTCCTAGGGATTAAACAGAAACTGGCCCTTTTGGAAGTCTCCACCACTGATTTCATCAGACTCCCCTCTCTTTTGCGGTTTCAGCACAACTGACTAGCATTCCTTCTTGATAAGAGACTGCCCACCATGAAATGATTCTAGTTAGCTCACGGAGACTGCAAGGAGCAGCTTTGTGTCCTCTGTTTCACCTTTCCATACCGGGCCTAATGGTAATACATCTAAATGTGAGGTCTCCACGTCAAAGTGACCATGGGACATATGTAACACAAATGCTAGCTTACTATGCATGTGTACACACTCATTCACGAATATTCATAGCTTCCCCTATAACCTATTGAATATGTATACTTAGCCAATAGATTCTGCATAAATTGTTGTCTCATCCTTCCCTCTTTGAAGTGCCTGCTTCTGGTCTCTGCTAGAGGCTACAATTCCCAGCCTGCCCGATGGCCAGCCTGCAGGCTACAACCCTTAATAAGAAATAAAGCTCACCTCTCCAAATTAATGAACCCTGTGGTTCTTCAGTGGAGGCTCGAAATCTCCTTTGGCTTGTCTGAAAGCACTAGTTTCTTTCCCGCGTCCATTTTGGAGGACGAGGCTTCCAGTGGAACACTTGCAAGTTCTGAAATCCTGAAAAAACGGAGATGTTGCCATGTCCTGTGTGACAAGACCTTACCAATCCTCCACCCAGCCTGCCTCTGCTGTACTCACACTTGAGCATTTTAAGCTCAGATATGCAGCAGCAATTTTAAGCTCAGATGTGCAGAGGCAATTCTTCCCTCTGCCTGGAATGTTCTTTCCCACTTTTCCCAGTGCTGGTTATTTCTCATGCTTCTGGATTCAGCCTTAAGTCTGACCTCTTTGAAGAGGTCTTCCTAGACCACCAGAAATGATGCTGTAAATATTTAGCTGTCCTCAGGCATAGGCACCATGTAGTAAGAATAGACTCAAATATTAACAAATAGCATCCTTAAACTGGGGCTAACTGGGTGAATACCAGCTCTTGCTGACACATCTGGTTATTTGATTTATGGCAATAATTACAATCTGTAAATATTTATTTATTTGTGTATTTGCTCTTTCTGAATATATTCCCCAGTAGTTTCCATGAGAGTAAGACTTTTGTGTCTTGGTCACTGTTGCAGAAGACAAACCTTTCCTCTGTTCTCCTATGTTCAGTGTTCAGGAGTCTGTGAATTAAACTGACAAAGGACAGCTTAGCAAGAGGAAAAACAGATTTTGATTCATGTATGTGCACTGGAGTTCACAGAGAAACATGACTCTTCGAGCAGCCAAAGATACGGGCTTTATAACCACTTAATAAGGTGAAAGGCATGAGGGGAGAAAAGACTTCAATGGGAAGACGTTTTGTTAGGAAAGATAAATGGGCTTTTAGGAGAACAAAATGGGAGACAGGAAAGTTTGTGACAATGTCTGTTTATGCAGATGCTAGTGGTCTTCTCCTTCTTCTTTTTGGTCAGTATAAACTCCTCTGGAGAGAGGACTTACAGTACTTTCTTCTTTTTTTAACTTCTAAGTTCAGGAGTACATGTGCTGGTTTGCTATATCGGTAAACTTGTGTCATGGGGGTTTGTTGCATGGATTCTTCTGTCACCCAGGTATTAAGCCTAGTACCCATTAGTTATTTCTCCTGCTCCTCTCCCTCTTCCCACTTTCCCCCCTCAAATAGAGGGGGAAAGTGTCCTTTTTGTGTCCATGTGTTCTTGTCATTTAGCTCCCACTTATAAGTGAGAACAGGCAGTATTCGGTTTTCTGTTCCTGTGTTAGTTTGCTAAGTATAATGGCCTCCAGCTCCATCCATGTCCCTGCCAAGGACATGATCTCATTCTTTTTTATGGCTGCATAGTATTCCATGGTTTATAAGTACCACACTTTTCTTTATCCAGTCTATTATTGATGGGTGTTTATATTGATTCATGTCTTTCCTATTGTGAACAATGCTGCAGTGAACATATGCATGCATCTGTCTTTGTGATAGAATGATTTATATTCCTTTGAGTATATACCCAGTCATGAGGTTGCCGTGTCCAATGGTATTTCTGTCTTTAAGTCTTTGAGGGGTCGCCACACTGTCTTCCACAATAGTTGAACTAATTTTCTTTCCCACCAACAGTGTATAAGTGTCCCTTTCTCTCAACAATCTTGCCAGCATGTGTTATTTTTTAACTTTTTAATAATAGCCACTCTGGGCCAAGTGTGGTGGCTCATGCCTGTAATCCGAGCACTTTGGGAGGCTGAGGCGGGTGGATCATGAGTCAAGAGATTGAGGCCATCCTGGCCACATGGTGAAACACTGTCTGTACTAAAAATACAAAAATTATCTGGACTTGGTGGTACGTGCCTGTAGTCCTAGCTACTTGGGAGGCTGAGGCAGGAGAATAACTTGAACCCAGGAGGCATAGGCTGCAGTGAGTCGAGATCGCACCATTGCACTCCAGCCTGGTGACAGAGTGAGACTCCATCTCAAAATTAAAAAAAAAAAAAATAGCCTTTCTGACTGGTGTGAGATACTATCTTTTTCATGATAGTTTCATTCTCAGTCTCCTTTATGAAGCTGCCCCAAAGAGGAGATTTACAGTAGCCTCATTTTCAGATGTTTCTGCCTTTAGTCAGTTAGGAAAAGCTCCAAAAAGTTTTCTTCTACATCTGTCGAATCTCAAATGTCTTCAGTTTAAAATAATCTTCACACCACCTCTGGAGGTTTGAGTGCGTCTTGATATCACATAGCACCAAGTACTATGCCTGATGCATAGTAAGTGCTCAACAAGTATTCATTGGAATATGAATTAATGAAACAGTAGAGAAATTACTTAGGTGACCAATAATCCACTGTGGCTGCTTGTCCCAGGTAGAAGTGTATGCATGTGTAGCGGGTGACATGAAGGGGAGGTTATTGTCCTCTATGTGAAAGCCCCGACAAAAGTGTTCACAATGCTTTGGAGAAAAAGAATACCTTAATTTTATCATTTAAAATGTATGTTTCTTTTTTTGGAGAGTTGGCAAGTCCCACGGCTTGATGCAAATGTAGTTCAGAGGTAAGAGGCTTGACTATGTGGGCCTTCTCTGGCATTTTTCTTTTTGTCTTATAGGAAAAAGCCCAGTTTTCTGGTGTAGTAGTCCAGAAAGAGCTACTTTTCATTTATCCCAGCCCTTGAGATCACCATGGATGGGGAGCTGCTCATAGCAAGGACCCAGTGAATGCTCAGAATACTACAGTGGGCAGTGGGATGCAGGACGGAGAGGTGTGTTTGGGAACTTTATGGAATGGGCAGAGTGGGCGTCTTCTCTCCATGGCCCTGTGTCTATCCGAAGGGTTAATAAATATGAGGGCAGCTGCTATCCTATTCTCTACTGGGATGAGATATTTTAAAACTCTTTATCTTTATTGAGAACCTTCAAACACACACAGAGGAGAGAGAATCATGTCATGCCCTGTGCTGTACCATCACCACGGTGTTGTTACAGTGATGTTACACTGTGGCGTACCATCACCCAATTATCTTCAACAATTATCTACATTGGGACTGTCTTGTTTCATCCCCTCCAAACCTGCTCCACCATTTTTCTTACATTCCCCAACCCCTTCCCTCACCAGATTATTATTTAAAAATTTTTGTTGTTATTTTTATTTTTAAACATTTTATTTTAAATCTACAAATAGCAATTATTTTCACCGGATTATTATTTTAAAATTTTTGTTGTTATTTTTATTTTTAAACATTTTATTTTAAATCGACAAATAGCAATTATTTTCACCAGATTATTTTAAAGCAAATCTCAGATGGCATATTCTTTCATGTATGAACATTTCAGATCTTATTTACAACAGATGAGCACCCATTTACAAATCCTTACATTTACTTATTTTTGGTGGATTGTTTTGGTGTTTATTTATTTACTGTGGCAAAATACACATCACAAAATTTGCTATTTTAACGTTTTCTAAGTGCACAATCCAGTGTCAGGCATTAGATACTTTCACATTGTGGTACAACCAACCATTGCCCCCATCTGTCTCCAGAACTTTTCTGTCTTCCAAAACTGAAATGCTGTGCCCATTAAACAGTAACTCCACATTCCCTTCATTCCCAGCCATCCTACCTTCTGTCTCTGTGAATTTCAGTACCCTAGGTACCTAATATAAGTGGAATCATACAATAGTTGTCCTTTTTGACTGGCTTATTTCACTTAGCATAATGTGTTCACGGTTCATCCATGTTGTAGCATATGTTGTTCAAATATCCTTCCTTTTTAAGGCTGAATAACATTTCACTGTATGCATATACCACATTTTGTTTATCTATTCATCCATCAACGGACACTTGGGTTTCCTTCACCTTTTGGCGATTGTGAAGTATACTGCTGATATGGACAGGAGACAGGGAGACACTGGAGAGAAGAGGGCAGTTCCCCGATAAAGGGCCCCCATCCTGAACCCATATAAACCCTGAACCCAGGCCCCAGAAGCAGACATGTAGGTAAGGAAACAAGAAGACAAGCAGATGGATGATGGAACAACATGGCAAAGAAAGAGAGAAGAGGAGGAATGTCCGCACACTGACAGGAGTTCAGCTGGGGGTGGTTGGAGAAGAGTTCAGCTTCTGGAAGGCCAAACTCCAGGGGAATATCATCTTCCCACTCCATCCCCTGCTTCTGGCTTCTTATCCATTCCACTGAGAGCCACCTCCACCCCTCAGTATAACTCCACATTCATCCTTCAAGCCCATGCATGACCTGATTCTTTTGGGATGCTGGGCAAGAGCTTAGGATACAGAAAACTGTCACACTGGCCCTCTGCCCTTGCAGAAAAGCAGAGGGTCCATTTGTTGGTTAACACTCAATCCGTCTGCGAACAGGGGTAAAAGGGAATTCTGTAACACATGCCCACTTGGGCTTCTGCACCTGTCGGTCTGCGTGCCCCCACTCCCCTCAGGGGTTTGAGCAGCAGCGGCCACAAACAGGTGAGCCACTCCCCTGTCACACATTCTGTGAGGGGGCTCAGGGAACTCTCCCGTTTCACTGCTGTGAACATAGGTGGACAAGCATCTGCTTGAGTTCCTGCTTTTAATTATTTTGGGTATATACCCGGAAGTGGATCATATGGTAATTCTATGTTTAATTTTTGGAGGAGAGCACATATTTAAAAAAATAACCAGCTTTGTTGTACACATGAAAGTTTAATAGTAATTTTTTAGTGGTGTAGGCTTTACAGTTACCCAAGACACAGTACTGTAGTGGTTAACAGCTGAACCATTGCCCCTGTTTACCTGGGCAGATCACTGAAATATCCTGCGCCTCAGTATCCTCAACTATAAAACAGCAGAAACGGATTGAGTGTGATGGTTAATTTTATGTGTCAACATGACTAGACTGATAAATGACCAGGTAGCTGGAAAACCTTATTTCTGGGTGTGTCTATAAGGGTATGTGTTTCTGGATGTATTTCCGGAAGAGATTCACATTTCTTGTGTATCCATGGATTGAGTGAGAAGATTTGCCCTCACCAGCGTGGGTGGGCATTATCTAATTTGTTGAGGGCCAGAATAGGACAAAAAGGCGAAGGACAGGCAAACTCTCTCTCTTCTTAAGCTGTGCCACCCAAATCCTGCCCTTGGACAATAGCTTTCCTAGTTCTCAGGCCTTCAGGGTCTGAGTGTGCTTCCCACCATCCCCCAGCTTCTCAGGCCTTTGGTCCTTGACTGAATTACACCACCAGCTGTCTGCTTCTCCACCTTGCAGGCAGCAGATCATGGAACTCCACAGTCTCCAAAATTGTATGAGCCAGATTCCGTAATAAATGATTCTGTTTTTCTGGAGAACCCTGACTGATACAGTGAGCTAATATATATGAAGCGCTGTGAGCAGTGTCTGCAGATTGTGAGTACTGTCGATACACTTGGTTCTATTATACGCTTGTCAGATATCAGTATATCAGTGTTGCTAATGAGAGCTCTCACATAAGTCCAATTTTTGTTCTATGTAGGTAGCCTAGGGCTGAATCGAATATTTGGGGGCCTAAAATTTTTATAGAAAAGATCATAAAAACTAGACACACACACACACACACAGACACACACAAACTCATCAAAAATTTGGTATGAAATTTATTTAGAATCAGAGAAAAAAATCACAACAAATAAGAGTCTTGGAGATTCAAGTCTCTTTTTTCAGAGAGCTCTTTAACCAGTGGACCTCACATGCTGACAAGAGTGTCCTTGTTGATTTCAGCCTAGCCTCTCCCCTCACCAAGGGCTGCTTGGGGTTTAAATGAGTTATATGCAATGTGCTTAGATCAATGCCTGGCATAGTGTAAGTGCTTTATACATTTTAATTATGATGGTTGGTATGATATTGGAAAAGGGAGGAAGTTTTGGGAGGAAGTTGGGAGAGAATGTGATGAGCCCCCTCTGGGATAAAAGTTTACAATGCCTTTAAGAGATCCAAGAAGTGATGTCAGATAGTGCTCAATGAGTGTTTGATGATGGGGATGATGATAATGACAATGGCAACAATAGGGATGACAACCGTGGTCCACGTAGGCCTCTGTACCGCCAGTCTGTAAATGGGAAGGCTGTCTGGGATCTCCGAGGATGCAAGCTCTGACTGCTCAGCTGGTTTCACCGCAGGGTGAGCAGGCAAGGAGCCACTCTCTGGACTAAAGCATCTCAAATGCCAGACAATTGGCGCCTGTACTGTGGCGGAGTCTGTCTCCACCCCAGCATTCCCTCCTCTCCAGGAAGTTGCTTCAGCTTTTAAAGACAAGATTTATCTTGTCTTAAGGGGAGTGTGGGAGCCACAGTTGTCCCATCAACCAAGTGCTGCGCTGTTTGAGACACAGTTGAGAAGGGGGAGGCAACAGAGGTGGAAAAAGACCTTCTAAGGGTAAATTCAACTCCCCTCTTTTTTATTCCTACCCTCTACTGACTCTGCCCATCCTGGCTCTGTAGCTTCTCTAGGGCTTTCCTAGCAATTGTCTCTTCCTTCTTTGTAATCGCTGCTCATTTTCTTATTCCCTCTCTTTCATCCACCAACTGGCTTCCACTCTCTACCCATTTATTGGGTGATGTGTATTCATTGATGGTCCTCCATCTGTGCTTGTCTTTGTTATGGGTTTATTCTCTTACTACTATTTATTGGGTCTTGACAGCAAGAGAGGATAAATGCTAGTGGTCAGTCCTCTATTCCCAGTGGATGCTTTTCTCCAGATGTCTAAAAATACCTTTCACTTGAATATTCCATTTCTAAGAAAACAATCTATTCTCTGGTGTCAGAAGTGAAGGACAGAGCTGTACTGCTAGCAAAGAATTATCTAAATCAAATATGAGCAGTGACGGTTGTCCAGGGCATGTTTTTGTCATCATTAAATTCACTTCGCTGCTGCTTTTGTTTATGGCTCCAGCAAACACAGGCTCTAATCCCAGCATCGCTTGGCGCAGTGGAGATAGTTCAGTTTGCTCTCTGCTTGGTGATCTCTGTCAGCCTGAGACAAAGTTTTCTCTCTTTCAAGTAAGTTAATTAAAAATGCTCATATTTTCCAAATACATGGTCACCAGTTTTGCTTTCTACTTTTAACACTCGCTTTTAGTATGGTCAAGAAGCTGAGGTAGACACAAATCATTCACGGCAAACACAGCAACACTGCAGAGAAGTCATACAACTGTTCTGCAAATTGTGGGAATACCACAAAAAGCTTGAAAACCGTGGCCCCCAAAGCCATACATGTATTTGTTTATTTGGAAGCCAATATGGACTGTGAACAGAAAATCTGCAGGAGCAAAACATAGAGTGAAACCCAGGATTAACTGAAAATCATTGCTTTGGTGGAATCATTTTCTCAGCTTTCTGTTAGTTTTAGTTAAACATACTTGGGATGGTTTCTTCCAAGCTTGGGGCGATAATTCTGCATGCATATTAAAAAGCAGAAAAAAGTGGTGTTGGTGATGGGGAGACTAATGAGGAATAAATAATGAAAAAATGGTGAAAAAAATCCTCTTTGTTTGTAAGTGTATTAGACCTTATACACTTAAATAATCCACGGATCATTTCCATAGTAGACTATTATGGCTCTGGAAGAGCCACTGTGGTAATGTAGCAGCTGATGAGCTTATGCACAGAATCTGCATACTAAATGCCCTTAGGAAATTGGGAATGAAATATGGGAACTGAACATGGCCAAGAACCATTTTTAAAAATCATGAAATACCCCACCACCTCACTCTTCCATCAGCCTCCGACAACATTGTGAAGAGCTGAGTCAACCTAATGAACAATTTGCCTGAAAGTGTAATTAAAAAAAAAAAATCTCTGCAACTGTAGCTGGAAAAAAACCCCAAACCAAACCAAAATAGGGCTCATATTCTGAAGCAAAAACATATTTTTGCATTTGGGGAAAATGGGTGAGCCTGTGCCACATGTCATTTCAGCAAGTGATGTTTAAGCCCCAGAAATTAAATCATAGACACCCTGGGTTTTAGAGAAGGGATGGAGGTGGGGACCTGGCTTTGCCAAGGCCCTTTGGGCCTAAATAGCAACACCCTGCTTGGCCATGCTGGAGAGTAGACTGCCAATTGTGCCAAATTATATGATGCTTTTGAGATGTGCACAAATAGCCCAATATACTTTTCACAGCATTCCTTCATTAAGCCCACAGAATGGTTTCTTTATGTTTTCCTCATAATCGCTCCTGAAAGGTCAGGAATTGCTTACCTGACTTTTTGGTGCCCTTCAGGGAATAATGCTGTTAACCATTTGCAGCTAGCAAGACTGGGTCCCCCTCCCCAGCACATACACACACACACGTGCACACACACACACACACACACACACACACACCCCTTGGTTGAGATTAGTGAACAGGAGGATCATCGAATTTCTGCCAGTTGAGATTTTGTTAAACTTTCTGTTAAAGTTGATGTTTAGCCCTGGTGGCAGTAGGCTCTGATGGCATTAGGAAAGCAGTAGAGGGCAGCAGTTTTATTATTATTATTTTAAGTTCAACAGTTTTTAGGGTACAGGTGGTTTTTGGTTACATGGATAAGTTCTTTAGTAATGATTTCTGAGACTTTAGTGCACTCGCCGCCCAAGCAGTGTACACTGTACCCAATACCTGGTATTTCATTCCTCACCCTTTTCCCAGTCTTTCCCCCAACCAAGTCCCCAGAGCCCATCATATCATTCTTATGCCTTTGCCTCCTCACAGCTTAGCTTCCACTTGTAAGTTGAGAACATCTAGTATTTGGATTTCCATTCCTGAATTACTTTGCTTAGAAGAGGGTAGTAGTTTTGAGAGCGGGCCCTGGAGCAGACAGCCTTAGCTCAAATCTACATCTACTCCTCAGGAGGTGGGTGGCCTGGGGTCATCTCAATTCTCAAAGGCTCAGTTTCCATATATATAAAATGGAAATAAGAGTATCGCCACTTCAGAAGGTGCTTTCCTGGCATAGAGTGAGCATGAAAATGTTGACTCAGAGCAAAACGAGTAGCCTTGGAAACCTGCCAAAGGTGGACCTTGTCTGGCAATGTTGCATTATATACACTCTTCCATAGTTAGCTCAGTGGCTCATTCCCAGGCCTCACTCAGATTTGTAAAGAAGCAGTAACACTTATCAAACATCTCTTCTGTGCCAAGTGTATTTCTCACTTAATTCTTTACACATTTCTGTAAATATGTATTGTTTCCATATTATACATGAAGAAACTGATGCTCAGGACTAATGATAGTGGCTATTGTCTTAGTTCATTTTCTGTTACTTGTAACAGAATATCAGAAATCAGGTAATTGATGAAGAAGACATTTATTTTTTACAGTTTTGGAAGCTGAGAAGTCCAAGATCAAGAGGCCCCCTCTGGTGGGGACTCTATGAAGAGTCCCCAGGGAGCTCAGGGCATCACATGGTGAGGGGCCGAGTGTGCTTGCTCCGGTCTCTCTTCCCTTCTTGTAAAGCACCAGTCCCACTCCATGATAACCCATTAATCCGTTAATCCATGAATGGAGTAACTCATTCATAAGGGCAGAGCCCTCAGGACCCAACACTTCTTAAAAGTTCCATCTCTTAATACTGCCATGTTGGGGGTTAAATTTCAGCATGAATTTTGGAGCGAATGAATATTCAAACCATCACAGCTACCATTTAGTCAGTGTTTATTGTGTACGAGGCACTATCTTAGGCAATTTGATTTATTTTCTTGTCAATCAGCATTTCAGTTGCTTCCAGTTTTTAGCTATTATGGGGTGTGCTGCATAGAACTTCTCGAACATTGTCTTCATGGGCACATGAACAAGATTTTCTCTTGGGAATATACTCAGGAGTAAAACTGTTGAGTAGAAGGTGTGTGAATGTTCAACATTACCAGCAATGTAAAATTATTTTCCAGAATGACTGTAATAATTGATCCTCCCGCCAGAATGTATAAACCTCCTCATTGTGCCACATCCTATCCTGCATTTCATTCTTATTTTTCCTATGCTAATGGGTACAAAATAGCATTTTGGCTTGATCTGTAGATCTCTGATTACTAACAAGGTGGATAATCTGTTTTATATTAATTGGCCACGTCTCCTTTTCTGTGAGATGTCTGTTCATGTCTTTTACCCAGTTTCCTGTTGAATTGTTTGCTTTATCTTAACAATTTGTAGGAGTTCCTTATATTTTGTATATTAATCTGCAGGTTGTTGTATACCTGCAAATATCTTCTTACGGCATGCAACTTGTTTTTTTTTCTTTTTCTTTTTTGCTTTCTTAAGGGTATTCTTAGCATAAGTTCTTAATTTTAATGACATTGACTTAATCTCTTTAATGATTAGCAGTGTTTGTATCTTGTTTAACAAATTTCTCTCAATCTCCTCTAATTTATTTTAAAAGTTTAAATTTAAAGTTTCATTTGTGACACTTAAGTCCTTTATGTAACTATAATTGACTTTTAAATATGATTTGAGGTAGGGGTCCAATATAATATTTTTCTATGATGGAAGGCTGTTTTTGCCAGCTCATCTATTGAATTTCCTCTCCCTGTTCTCTACCCAATCCTGCCCCAGCACACACTGCTGCTGTTACCTGTCATGCATCAAATGTTCATGTGTACTTCTGGGTTCTTTATTCTGTTCCATTGGTCAGTTAGTCTATCCTTAAACCAATACATACGACTACTATGGTTTTACGATGTTTTCTTATCCGGTAGCACCATTCCCACTCTTTTCCTTCTGCTTATAAAAGTAACAAATATTCATTTTAGAGAATTGAAAAACTCTGCTGGGCGTGGTGGCTCACGCTTGTAATTCCAGCACTTTGGGAGGCCGAAGCAGGTGGATCACCTGAGGTCAGGAGTTCGAAACCAGCCTGGTCAACATGACAAAACCCTGTCTCTACTAAAAATACAAAAAATTAGCCAAGTATGGTGGCACGTGCCTGTAGTCTCAGCTACGAAGCTGAAGCAGGACGATCGCTTGTACCTGGGAGGCGGAGGTTGCAGTGAGCCAAGATCACATCAATGCACTCCAGCCTGGGTGACAGAGGGAGACTCCATCTCAAAAAAAAGAGAGAGAGAGAGAGAGGGAGAGAGAGAGAGAGAGAGAAATGCAAAAGTTTACAAAATTCCAGAGCAAAATAAATTCTTATAATTTCATAATAGCATTAATACACTATTGTATTTTAACATCAACAGTTAAAATTTGGATGCATATTTTTTCTCGAATATACAAATACATACTCACATGAAAACACACACACATGCACTTAAATATAGACATACTCATGCTTTAACAATTTAAAAACAAATTGTTAAGAGCCTGTACGCAAGGCTCCACGTCTAAGGCTTTATTGTTGCCAAAGATGAGAGATAATATTTAGGAAATATGATCATGCTTAAGATACTAATAATAGTGTTAGAAGGAGATTTGTTTTCAATTTGGCAGCTAATATAATTCCTATTTGGATGCCTTATTCCAGAAAAGCATTTATTTTGTATCCCTAAGCTTTATTACTGCCCTAAACTAAGAAAATAAATCTCTATTCCTAAAGTAACACACTTATCTTCCAAGCAAACCACCATCAGCTTGTTTAATAAAACAAAACATTGTGTATTACATTTTAAAGGAACTATACCTTGGCCTTCAAATAAGACTTGTGTTTTGGTTCTCAGTTGGCTGCTTATTAACTTTATGACCTTGGACAAGTTCTAGAACTTCTTGGAGTCTCTGTTTCTTCATCTTTAAAAGTGAAGATAGTATCTACCTTGTGGAGTTGCCAGGAGTGTTAATGTATTTTTTAAAACCCTCATGAAATTCTTGCCAATATTTGCTTTTGCATTCTTAATTAGGTTTTGTTTTATTCTATAAGTAATATGGGCTTTTCTTGTAAACTTTCTGATCAGTACAGAAGGGTACACAGTAAAAAGTGAAAATTCCCTTTTCTTCACATATACCCCATCCTTCCCCCTAAATCAGTCTTACTATCCTGAAGAAAATACATCACATTCTCAAGATATACTATATTACTAAGGACGTTCTAAAATACCATGACAGTCAAAACTCCTTGAGATATAGACATAACCTAACAAGCAAGCTAAAATGTCCAGAACATTTTATTTTGTTGGTGGCTTTTAACTTTCTCTATTTGCAGGCATTTTAGGAAAAAAAAACCTTGAAAATAGAAACTTTCAAATTAAGACATGGGAGAAGGTGTCAGAGTTGAATCGCCTCTAATTTAAAACTCACAGTTGATGTCTCCTTGCAGTGGCAGCGGGAGAGCGGACCAGGAGCCACGATGGCAGGGGCCATGGCAGGACAAGCATTTAGAAAGTTTCTCCTGCTGCTTGATTGAGTGTTAGTTTGCACTCAAAGGTATGACCTTAGGTTGGTGCAAAAGTAATTACGGTTCCTGTCATTGAAAGTAATACTTCCAGAAATATCTCAAAGGAAAGTATTGCAAGCACCAGTAATATCTGTTGGACTGGTCTCTAAAGGGGAGTGGAGAGATTTGATCAGTTACGGTAAACACTGGAGATAAAGTTCCTCCAGAGCATGGAGACACCAAAGTGGCTCTAGATGATACAAATTGTTTTCTGTACAGAGTTGGTGCCATTCTTGGAAAGTATGTAGGTTGAAATAAATCACTATTGAAATGGCATCAGGCTGGGCGCAGTGGCTCATGCCTATAATCCCAGCACTTTGGGAGGCGAAGGTGGGCAGATCACTTGAGGTCAGGAGTTCAAGACCAGCCTGGCCAACATGGTGAAACCCCATCACTACAAAAAATACAGAAATTAGCCGAGTGTGGTTGTGCGTACCTGTAATCCTACCCGTACTGGGAGGCTGAGGCACGAGGATCGCTTGAACCTCCTGGGAAGTGGAGGCTGGAGTAAGCTGAGATCATGCGACTGCACTCCAGCCTGGGTGACAGAGTGAGACTCTTTCTTAAAAAAAAATAAATAAATATATATAAAAAAAAAAAAAAAAAAAAGAAATAGCATCAACTCGAAGATGCCCATTCTACCGAAGTTCTGAAATCTTTCATCATGTAAATAATTCCATGTCTCTCTTTTGTAACAAACCAGTGTTATCTAAACTAATGACATCTTATGCCTCTAAAATTTAGTTTTACTGTACTGACATAAACATTTCCAAATACAAATATGTAAGTGAATGGTTTTAAAAAATAAAACAGTGAGTGTTTAGTTGTAGAAATTTATTGTTTAATTTTTTTATTATAATGGTAATTCATACTTATGGAAATGTCTAACATTTGTTAGGTGTATAAAGTAAAAAATGAAATTCCTTTCTTGCACTCCCTCAGTCTTACTCCCCAGAAATGATCACTGTGAACAGTTTTGATGTCTTTCTTATTTCTTACCCACGAGACTTCAAGATGTCTCAGCTTAATTGCTTGGTTTCATTCCTTTTGTGATATAATATTTATTTTGCTTTGGTTTGCTTGCTGTTGTATCCATTCATCCACTTATTTCTTGATTAGGCACTTACTAGATAATCTGCTTCGGGCCAGGGACTAAGCAAGGTACTGGAGACCTTTGACGTGTCAGGCTTACTTCTTGCCTTCACCCCTAACCACAAATAAAATAGTAAGTGCTTCCGTGTAGTCAGTTGTACAGGATGCTGTGGGACCAGCAAGGAGGGGCACCTAACCCAAGTAATCTGGGAAAGCTTCCTGGAGGAAGTTTTCTAAATTGAGAACTGAAAGCTGAGCAGGCATTAGGTTGGTGCAACAGCCAGAGCTGTGAGACAATAGTGCACTGCGGAATGATGAGAAACTGGAATGAAGAGGACAGCTCTGGGCTGAGGATGCTGGAAAGAGAACAAGTTGAACATAGAAAGGGGTTCGATCGTGATGGACTTTGTAAGGTGTGCTAAGAAATATACACAATGAAGGAAGATGGACCCCATGAAAGGTTTGCAAGTAGGAGAGTGACATTGCTATTTTGGCATTTGAGAAGATCCCATCTGGCTATGGTGTGGAGGAAGAACTGGAGAAGGTAAACGAAGAGACAGGGGCAATAGGAGATCCTTGTAGTAGTAACCTAAGGGAGAAAGGATGGTGATCTGAATTAATTAAGGGAGTGACAGAGCAGGTGGGAGAAGTAGACCAATTCAAGAGTAGAAGTATTCTTTATGGAGAGGTCGCTGAGGGTGAAGCCGTTTAATACAGGGGCCACTGTTCAAGGAAATAATGGGACCAAAGACTTGATTAGAACTCAGCTTAAAAAATTAAACTAAATTTAGTTTTTAATCCCCTATATTATTATCAATAATTATGTAGGCCATAATCACAATTATGAACTAAGATTTAAGATGAAGAATGAATCGGAGTTTGGGGGTATAATCTTTCAACACAGATTTGATGGTAGCGTGATAATGCCATCTTTCACTTCCTGATTAAGTTCAGCAGCAAGTTCATAAGGTCATTTTGAGAAAAAAATCAGTATTGATCAATTTCCCCGAGTTTCTTCCTTCAATATATAAGTCATTTTCTTGATAAGTACTATTATGTTATCCCCTTTATGAGTTTTTTTCCAGCTGTTAACTAGTTTAACTAGGCAATGCTGTCATTTGCCTAAGGCTTTGCTTGTATTTACAACATTTCTTCCAGATCACTTTGACTTTTTGAAACTCTGTATCCTTTAAAAGATTTGCACTTGTCTTAGCAGTTGATTTGCTTTAGATTTGTAGTGTAATATAGGTAATTTGTAATTATAATTTGAAATTGGCAAGGAATTTTAAAGTCAGGGTTAATAGTGTAAGTGGTAACTTTATTGGTAAATATTTTGCTGTTATGATGGCTTTTGCTTTTCTTTGTAACCTGTTGTCTACAACAGGGACTTGGATAACAAATACTTGGGATAATGAAAACATCCAATAATTGTGTGCCACCTACTCACCAGGATCATGCCCCAACAGGGAAATGTGGAACAAAGCTCTCCTCAAGGGGAAAGAAAACGGGTGAGGGCTTCATCTTCTAGGACTAAATCCTTTGTGTACATCAAAGATACAACAGAGGAGAACATGAAATGCCTTCTTCAAATTTCTCTTCCATGCTTGCACAGTTGAAGATATTTTCTCAGCAGTGCTCACATCAAAGGCTATGGATTTGCTGGAAAAATCTCTGTCACTTTCTGGAAGGAAGCCCATATCTCATTAGTAATAAGAGAGCATCTTCTTGCCCACTGATCTTTTCAAATGAAAGAAGAAAAAGAACCTTTTTCTACTTCCTCCATGGGAACACAGTCTTCTCTCCACCCACTCCCC
Source organism: Cebus imitator (assembly GCF_001604975.1). Taxonomy (NCBI): domain Eukaryota; kingdom Metazoa; phylum Chordata; class Mammalia; order Primates; family Cebidae; genus Cebus; species Cebus imitator. The sequence continues at coordinate 3,695,505 of NW_016107363.1, forward strand.
AGTCCTTTATAACCTAAGCCAAAGGATCCAGGAGTATTCTGATTTATGCTTTTGTCTTCATCCTCATGAAGATTTAATTCACTGGATTCTGTGCATTGATCTTGAATTTACATCATTGTTAAAATCTTTTGATTAATGACTCATTGATTGAATAGCCAGCTATCTAATTCTCTCCCTTCCTTTCTTTCTTCCTGGTTTTCTTTCCTAAGTATGTACCGTGGGCCACTGCATGCCAGGCACTATGCTGGGGGCTGGGGCTCTAACCCAGACACCATCCCAATATGCTGGGGAGCAGCACAGGAGAGTGACAGGATCTGATTTATGATGGCTGAGGACGTTTTTCTCACGATGAATCTTTATTTCTGCCCTGCAAGGCATGACTTGTAAATAAGTAGTAGTGTTGATAGAAAAGCCTAAGGAATGCTAACCCTAGCTAGAATTTTATTCCATCTTTGCTGTTCCACTTCTTGTTCACTGTCCTTTGTTTGGTGGGAATCTTTGTGGGCAGCAGCAGTTCCCAGGAGTAGAAGCTCAGATTGAAGTCACAGAACTGACTCTGAAGCCATCTCTTTTGTGTATGGTCCCAAGAACTTCAAGGTACACATGGCCCAGTGTAAGCCTGGGGAAAGCTCAGGGGATTTTATATCACACCTCCCCAGCATCCTCTTTTCCAAAAGCAACACTCAGATCTTTTTCACTCAGATCCCTCACACTCAGATCTTTTCCACCCTCTCTCCTACCCACCATTTCTCCTCTTAGGTGTGCCAGCTTGGCTTTCTCTGCTCCTGAATGTTTTCCTTCTTCCCACACCTATATTTATGTTTCTTTAGAGAAGCCATTCAGCTCTAACCTGGAAACTCCACTCCTGCACCCCCTCACCCAACACTTAACAACACGATCTTCAAGTAGGTAAAAGAAAAATTTCCATTGCACTACAGACAATGACCTCATAGAGAGCCAACAAAAGAGACTCCAGTTTGCATCTGTGGCTGCAGTGCCTTCTCTGCATTACTTCATTCACTGACATTGTGTATTAGTGTCACTTCCTCTACAAGAGAACCTGAAACAAGGGTTTAGGTGTAGGGAGTTTATTTGGGCAGAGGTGATTTTAGGAAGCAGGAGTGAAGAGGTGGGGAAGAGAGAGACTGGGACAGAGAAAAAGCCAGTAAAGATACATTAGGGAGCTGGTTCTTTCTGTGGACAACTGGGGCTCAGTCGTGAGGGGATCCTCGCAGGAGCCATGTAGAATGCCTCTTGGAGGGTACTTCTGAATGATGGGAAAATGGGACGTTTATCTACCTACTCACATCCTCTTCTGATTGAAGATTGCTCTCAGGGATGGTCATACCACTCTTCTGGGCTGCTCTGCCTGAGTCTGAGCAAAATCCTGCAGAGGCCACCTCTGGGCAGGAGGAAAGCTGTCAGCAGGCACAGGAGCTGTCCACCACAGGTGCTGCTGAAATCAGAGGCAAGCAGAGGAAAAGCAGCCTGGGGCACCTAGAGTGGTGGTTACAAATAGCATTCACCACCGTTGTATTATATTCATTCATTCTTCCTTGGTCTCCTTCATCAAATGATAAATTCAACAAGCACAAGGACAGTGTCTTCATCTTTGTTTTCCCAGTGACCAACACAGGATCAGACTCATGGGGGCCATTCAGGTTTCATTTGCTGAATGAATGAAGGAACTAACAAAATATGAATTGACTGAAACTAGAAGTCTGAGTTCTAGCCCCGGGTGGGTCACAAATTTTGGTGTGACCTTGGACATGTCAAAACCTTGCTTGCAGGGGGCTAGTTACTTATTAACTTACAAATTCCTATTAAGAAATATAAACATACAAACATCATGGCAGGAAATTTCCCATCAGGGATTGACCTTAGAATAAAATATTATTCTCGAACTTCATGGCTGTCTCTAATTCTAGGGTTAGGTCCTTCCGAGGTGTAAAGAAGAACACTGTTGAGATAGAAAGGGTGTGCTACAAAGCTGGTTATCCGAAAAATGTTTCATTTTATGCAGGATACATGGCTTGGAAAACCGTCACTAACACTCTTGTGTGAAGTGTGATAGAATGCTAATTTCCCACAGATTCATTATCACCATGAAATGAAATTTTGGAACACATCACAGGTAAATATGATGTGTAAATGTAGAATTCAACAATTCAAGTTTTAGCTGCTTCATGTTTTTACACCTCTGTCAACAAGACCCTCATTAAAAAAATTTTTCCTATTATCGTACTTGAAAACTGAAGAGAATATTATAATATCCTGGATAGAGAGATGTCCTTTCCACCTAACCTTTTATGAAGGGAGCCCAACTGTGTGTGTATATTATATATATATATATA
>NW_016107363.1:3698113-3776502 GCF_001604975.1 Cebus imitator
CCTAATTATTTTTTATCTGATCACACACACACACACACATACTCCTAATTACTTTTTTATCTGATCACACACACACACATACTCCTAATTATTTTTTTATCTGATCACACACACACACACACACACACACACTCCTAATACACACACACACACACCCACACCCCTAGTTATTTTTTTATCTGATCACACACACACACACTCTCCTAATTATTTTTTTATCTGATCACACACACACACACACACTAATACACACACACACCCCTAATTATTTTTTTATCTGATCACACACATACACACACATACTCCTAATTATTTTTTTATCTGATCACACACACACACACACACACATACTCCTAATTATTTTTTTATCTGATCACACACACACACACACACACACACTCCTAATACACACACACCTCTAATTATTTTTTTATCTGATCACACACACACACACTCTCCTAATTATTTTTTTATCTGATCACACACACACACACACACACACACACACTCCTAATACACACACACACACACACACACACACACCCCTAATTATTTTTTTATCTGATCACAAATATTTGTTGTACCTGGGTACTGCGCTATGTCCTGGAGACACAGTTGTGAAATACTCATACTCAATCCCTTTTCCGGTAGAGCTTGCAGTCTAGTGCAGGAGGACTACACTTTTTTTTTTTTAAATGAATATAAAATTACATTCTAAAATAAATGTCTCTGGGAAGAAAATGTGGTTTTGTTACAGCAAATACAATGAAGATATTATGTTCTGGGAGGTAAAAGAAGGTTTACCCTCAAAGTGGGATTTGAGTAGAAAACTGTAGAATGAGTAACTAGGGTAAGTAAAAGGAAGGGCAGCACGTACAAAGGCTCAGTGGTGAGAACAGCAGGAAGTCTTGCAAGAGCTGAAAGAAGGCCAGAGGAGCTGGCTCGCCCAGAGCAAGGAGGGGTGTGGTGTAGAGAGGAGCACAGACAGAGTGGGCTTGGAGGGGAGGCTGAGGGTTCTGGCCTAAGAACCCTGGGAAGTCACTGGACAGTTTCAGCAGGGCCTGGTGACGTGATCACGTCTTTGTATTTTATAAAAGACCTTTGTTTTCACAACTTTTTATATTTTCCATAAATATATGATCAATTTGAGCCATAGTATTTGTTTTCCTTGAATTACCTTGATAATTGCAGACATACACATACACATGTATGTTGTTTTTCTGAAAGATGTCAGTCTAGTTTGCTCCAGAATCAGTATCTTTCATTCTCATTTGGATACTTCTGGGCACTGACTGTATTTATCTAATAAGTAAATTAACTCCATTCTGGCTAGGATGGGGAATAAATGGAGAACCCTATCCCTGTGTATTAAATGTGCAGGTGAAATTATCCTTTTCTATTGGAAACAGTGAGAGTAACAGCTGTAGCATCACCAAGATGGGTTCAAATTGAATTGTCTGGAGGCATCTATAGGGCTTCTTTAAACTATACCTATAACCCAAATTTCTTAGCATATCCAAAAATGGATTAAGTTGCTTTGTCAGGCTCTGTTTTTATGAGCCTCTTTGGCTATGACTTACTATGTTATTTTTCTCAAGATGCTCATGGACTGATTTATGATTTCCTTTAGAGTTTTGACTGGTAATTTAGATACGCTAACTAGCCCACCTTTTCCCGGATCTGCTTTTGCCTGCTTTATCTCCAACATTAAATCAGCCTGCTTAAATTTCCCTGGTACATAAGTCTCTACGACAAACACCAGTATTGCAGGTATGTTCTGCCTTAGCTGGTTCTTTGAATATGTTCAAATGAATCTCACCCAGCTCTACTGATTTATAAATATTTAAATTGTATAAGTATTCTTTTACCTGCCTCTTATTAATTCTGTTTCTTGATATTCCCAGAGACTCATTAATATTTATCTTACTGAGCTCCTGCTTCCTTTGTTCTTTGTGCTAAAGGCTGAGACAAAATAGGAGCTCCATAGTCGTTCTTCTTTGCATCTTTCATTATTTTTCTCTCACCCTTGACTTAGCAAAAGTAGCCTTTTTTTTTCTTGGGCTTACCACCCTATTTTATTTTTAGAAGCTTTTGCCATAATTTCTTGCTTCTTCTGCTTCTTTAATTCTGCCCTTTTAGCCACTATCTCTTGGAGCTGTATTTTCTTCATATAATATTCTTGTCCTAAAACTCTACACAATTGGATTTTTGTTTCTTTCCCCTTCAAAAAGGAAATATTCATGATTTAAGCCTTGTATGTCAGAATAGGTGTGTGATGATATAATGGTACCCAGCAGCCACTTGTGTGTTCTTTTTTAAGAGGCTACACTTGAATGCCCACACCCATGTTCTTTCTTTCAGTAGAACAACACAAGTAGTAACCATTCAGTTCCTGAAAGATGTTTTCGATGCAGAACATGTCCAGAACATTAATCTGAAACAAACAGCAAATGAATCTAAACCCAAGACAAGGGACTTCCATAACAACAAAAAAGTTGTTAATAAAAAGATTCCTGGAAGGAGTCTGCCTCATCAGAAACACACTGGAATTTTTTATTTCAAATTTTTATAGAGATGGAAGTCTTGCCCTATTGCCCAGGCTGGTCTTGAACTCCTGGCCTCACGCAAATCTCCCATCTCTGCCTCCCAATATACTAGGATTACAGGCTTGAGCCATTGTGCCTAGCCCACACTGGGAATTTTAATGTGCTTTCAAAAGAAAACATACTGTATATTATACACACACACACATGCACACACACACACACAGAGAGAGAGAGAGAGAGAGAGAGAGTACATACAGTACATTTATTCAAAGTTCAATAATAGGCAAAACAAAATTATGGTGACAGAAGTCAGAAGCGTGGTTCCCTCTAGGGATGAGTATTTACTGCAAGCAGCCTGAAGATGCTGGAAATGCTTTACATCTTGATTAGGGTGGTAGGTACATGGGTGTGTACGTGTGTGTGTGTGTGTGTGTGTGTGTGTGTGTATATATACATATATATATACACACACACACACATATATATACACACACACACACACACACATATATACATACACACACACACACACACACACACACACACACACACATATATGCAGGTTCATCAAGCTGTGCCTTGTGATTAGTGTACTTTAAAAAAGTAACGTTTGGGAGGCCGAGGCGGGTGTATTGCCTGAGCTTAGGAGTTTGAGACCAGCCTGGGCAACAAGGTGAAACCCATCTCTGCTAAAATACAAAAAATTAACCGGATATGGCAGCAGGCCCCTGCAATCCCAGCTCCTCAGGAGGCTGGAACAGGAGAATCGCTTGAACCCAGGAGGCGGAGGTTGCAGGCAGTGGAGATAGTGCCATTGCACTGCAGCCTGGGCGACAGTGTGAGACTTTGTCTCAAAAACAAAAAATAAGTAACACATTTACTGCATGTATTTTACCTCAGTTAAAAAGTAAGCCAAAACAAAACACAATCAATGTGTATACAAAGCCAGTTGCTAGAAGTGGTGATAAATATTTCAATAGCTATGGACTGTGTCTGAAGCTATTTGAAATATTATTATTTAAAAAATTTGATATCTATCTGTATACATTTATGCTATTGGATAAACTGACCTGCTCAGTAGCCTGGTGGCATGAGATGATTGTGACTTCCATTTCCCGAGTAGCTACAGTGTGGTAGGCATTGTACCCACACTATGTCATCTCTGTGCAGAGATGGTATTATTTCCATTTAACCAGAAAGATCTGAGGTATCTCAAAGAATACACAGTTTAGAGATGTAAACTCAGGTTTCTAAAATGCCAAAATCTATAATATACTTTCTTCCTTTCTATGTGGTTCCCAGGAACCCTACATGATTATGTGTTAGTATTTTTACTAGTCTTTTTACTGTAGGCAAGGTATTGGGTTATGTGTAGCTTTCAAATAGTCCTATCTCTTGTTTTAAGAAATAAATGGATATAGATACATTGAAATGAGTTACAAATAATATTGTCTGTCACGATCTCAAAAGCATACCTAATTTGACAAGCACCAGGAAATCTGTGATCTAAAAAGGTATTTATTTGCCCCATTTTACAGAGGAGGACTCTGAGACTCCAAAACGTTAAGAGTGGGTAGCTACTAAATTTCAGCCTTCGGCAATCTGACATCAGAGCTCACACACTTTACTGGTCCATTTACTGTGTATTAATGATTTTTTAAGGATGTAACTGAAAAAAGAATTAGATTGGTTAGTTTTTTAAAATATGAAAACATTTTACAAGAAAAATAGACATGAATAAAAGGAATATGTGTGAGATTTGTGTCCGTTACTAAGATGAATTTGAGAAATGTTACTGATTTGTTGGATCTTTTCTGCTGTTTCAAAAGCTTATGAGCTGATAAGTGCAGTGCTTGTGTGGTTTTAGACGTTTTTGTAACAGATCATGCAATGACTGCAATGCTTACACATGTGGTTGAATGCTGAGGTTCTGGGCTCTGTCCATCATCTGTCTATAGACCTGTCATCTGATAGGACAGGTCTAAGATATGGAGTCCTTTCTCTTGCTTGCTTTCATGGCTATTTCTGGCACTTCTGTAGCTGTCATGGATCATTTCACTCTAGTTCTGTTATGTTAAAGGTATTTTCTTTTGTGTAATAAAATCTATTTATACATTTCAGGTCAAATATTATCTCTATGGGGATGACTCTTACGTGGATGCTTTTGGTCCTAAAAGACATTTTGTACAATTTCATACACTATCAGATTATCATATTCCCTTATTACCTGCATCCTTATTTTTTTCTATTTCTCTCCCAACAGATTGGAATCCATTAATCAAAAAGGACCTCTCCATCCCCACTTTTTACTATCTAAGAATAGCATAATAATCAATCTTATGTTTTTCACCTGGATTTGTCCAGGTTTGGACATTGACCACATTTGCTTCTTAAATCTCTCTCTATATAGTGTGTGTATGTGTATGTATATATTGCAGACCTTATAGCAAATATTTCAGCAATCAACTTCTAAGAATGAGGAAATTCTCCTACATAATCACGGTACATGATTACATTTGGGCACTTAACCTTAAGATCATTATCTAATGATCTTAATGCTCATATTCAAATTTCTCCAGTTGTCCCAATAATATCCTTATATTGCATTTTTTTCAATCCAGTATTCAGTTGAGGATACCACATTTTATTTAGTTATTGTGTCTATTTAGTTTCCTTTAATCTAGAACAGTTTCTCAGAATTTGTAAGGTCTCATGAATAAAAGTCTTTGTTTTAAACACTTTCATTGAGTTCCAAGCATAGTTCTAGTTACAACCACTCATCGAATACCTGATTTGTTTCATAAATTATTCCAGTTTAATCCCGCAAAAGTAAAATACTAAACTAATTCTTATTCACTTTGGAAAATATGTAAATAACTTTAAAGTACATGTTAGAACTTCAGTGATTCTCTGCTGTTCATCTAGTGACCTCGAAAGACACAGAAGTGAGAGAGCTTCTCACCTTTCAGTTTTAGATGATTTTGGGGTTTTGTACCATCCTGAGATTTAGAAAGAAAGCAAAATTTCAACCAGTCCCTTTATTGTGACAGTCTGCTAAACTATGAGAAATCAGAGATACCACAAATGACATGCTGAGGAGGAAAACAAGTTGAAATGCAAAGCAGGAATAATAATAAAATGTTATTTTCCCAAAAGTGACCGTTGTGAATGCTTCTATCACCATCATATACAATTTCTTTTGATACCAGGCTGAGCCTTCTGAAGAAGCAACTGGGATTTCCTTGCAAAGCGAGAAAATTAGGAACTGCTCAATGAGAAAAAGGACAGTTTTCTGAGAAGTTGCCATAACGACATGATGAGGCTGTCTGTGTGTCTTAATTTCAGGCACATTGAATTGGGCTCGATGTTGTGTTTTAAAATATGAGTCAATATTTTAGGGGTTTTGAAGAAAAGATGTAAAGTTGAATTGTATGGACTGAGTCTTCTGAATGCAAGTCTTTCAGTTGGAGAGTTTCCAATTTACTCTCCTAATTTCTGCAGCAAACAGAAATATTTTTCTCTCAAGTGGAGTTTAAATGCTGTTTCTGGAAATCTACTTGTACCGCACAGAGAATTTGATAAACTGTAAGGTTACACATTGCCATTAAGCAAATCAATATTAGATTTTCATTCACTAACAAATTAGGAAATCCAAGTGTGTATTCACCAAATGTCAAAGGCGATGTCAGCCATGAGTATTTTGAAGATGCATCATTCTCTTGGCTAAAATAGTAAATCACCTATATGATATTTTTATTCTTGCTGTTTTAAGGAAAATATTGTAATAGCTAATATTTATTGAGTACTTTGTGTTACATTATATGATTGACATCTTTTATGTGCATTCTTTAATTCCCACAGCAAACCTAGGAGTTAGGAATTTATTTTATCATCTTCATTTACAGATGAGAACCCTGAAACTCGGGAAGGTTGAATAGCAGATTTGGTAAGTGCTGGCGCTGGGATCCAGTCTCAGAACTTTTTGTGCTGGAATCCAGTGCAGATTCTGATTCAGTAGCTGTGGGTGGAGCCTGAGATTGTAACTTTCTAATAATCTCCCAAGAGATGCTGCTGTTGCTGATCCAGGCACCATATTTGGAGTAGCAAGAGTCTAATCTACTACATAATGGTTCTCATACTTGAGTATTATATGGACTCTTTGTACAGGAGAAACTGGTAAACCCCTTGAAATGCATCTGAAGGCCTTAATTGCAGTTTTAGTTTAATAAAATTAAATTTAATAAAATTAGACCATTTTTCAATTAGAAAATATCACAGCAGAAGTGTTCTTATTATGATTGTTTTAAAATGTTTTTAAGATTATAATTTAAGTAACAATAATAAAACACTTGTGTAACTCATGAAAGACAAGGCACAGTCTATAAAGTCTTGAGGGTCTATGAAACCCAAATTGAGGAATAGTATATTACATGCTACATGGCAGTATGTAAATCAGTTGTATTGAATGATCACACTTAAGAAATAGCTATTCTCCAACTTTTGCTGCTTGTTGCTACATTGGTAAAAAGAAAGGCTGTTACTCAGAAATCTTTCCATTAATCACGATTCTTTCCAAGCAGTTATTTTAGATTACTTGCAAAACAAATTTATATGATTTTATTATACATGCTTCCTTTCATCAAAATATAAATAGATACCACTACAGACTGGACTAGAAGGCAAGCTTTTCCATTTTAGATAGTCTCTGTAGAATGTACTATTCCCATAAAATTCTAAGAGGGAAATTATTTTGCCTCAACTGATATTTTAGGTTAGTGGTGTTGAAGCTCTCTAAATGAGGGAAGTCGATTTGTCATCAACAGTATGGTTGTTATGCAAACATGCCGTTGATATTTAAAGCTAAGTGATTGATTCATTCAGTGAAAATGTTTACTTGAACAAAAGAAGCCAGAGAAGGCGAGAGGAATGGGCCTTGAGCTGTTGTAGAAGTATAAGTGTTACAGTTTTTACACCAATGCCCATCTTGAAGCAGTATTTTGGTTAAAAGATTGGTTCTAGAGTCAGATAGATCTAGATTTGAATTTTGATTCTGGCACTGATCAGCTGTGTGGCCTTCGGCAAGTCCCACTGGCCTCACTGAACTCTTGGCAAAGAAAGAGCAAGAGTTCTCCGGCAGACACAGTCAGTGCCTCCCCAAACCCTGTGGATCTCTTAAAATTGTAAATGCCACCTGCTGGTGCACTTTCTCTCCCACTAACACTTAACCAATGATAGGTGCAGGGTTAAATACTCTGGCTCCCTTGCCTGATTATGACAACTTGGAGGTGTGTTACATGCACACTTGCGTGTGCATCAGAATCCCAGGAGGGCTGGTTAAAATAAACATGCTGGGTTCCACCCCAGAGTTTCTCATTCAGCAAGTCTGGGGTAGACACCTGAGAATTTGCCCTTCTAGTAAATTCCCAGGTAATGCTCATGCTGTTGGTCTGGAGAATACCCTTTAAGAATCACTGCCTACACTATCTCCAGAGTTCCCTGAGGGACTGAGCAGTTTCTCTAGGTGAGACCTTTCTTATAAGTCACCGTTGCTTGACTTCCTTTCCTTCCCCTCCCCAGTGTTCATTCTCACTTCCTTTCCCACCACCATGTCATGGAACACTTCCAAACCCTTCCATCCAAATTCTTCAGTTGGGAACCCAAACTAAAATAAGGGCTCCCCTCAGAGAGGTGTTCTGAAGATAAAGCAAGTTAGCTCCCAGTATCAAAATTTATTTTCCTCATCTTTGAAAATCATTAATCTTGTAGACCTCCCCACCATCCAAGATGATTTTACTGTATTTCACATAGTAAAATATGAAATTTGGTTTATAAAACCAAAATTGTAAACCAAATTTGGTTTACAAATGAAGCCATGTATGAATATAGTTGTTTATATTATAGAATAACATGTAATTTATACTTCTCTAAATAAAAATATTATATATAGTACACATATACATATGTGTGTGTATATATGCATATACATATATACATACACATGTGTGTGTTTGTGTGTGTGCGTGTGTGTGTGCGCGTGCGCATGTATATTTCAAACTACTGCTCCTGCAGATGTAATATCTCTTCCCAGGGGAATGTCTCCAATCCCAGCCTCTTGGAAATCAGTAAGGCAGGGTGCTTTGGGTCTAGAAGGAAGAATCCTGCCTTCATCATTGTGCAGGGAGTGTACCTGGACAGGGAATAATGTTGAGCTGGAAGGGTGTTTATCTGAAGGCTGGGACACGGGATAGGTTATGGTTGCTGTTTCTCCAGTGGTGGGAAAACTGGGACACTAAGGGACATAGCGAGGTTGGGAACTTCTGGATCTCTGTGACTTGGGCAGTAAATTACATGGAATTATCTTTAAACACTTGCATTTATTTGTTTGTTAATAACTACATATTGAGGCAATGTTTTGTAATAGTTAAAAGCATGGGTTCTTTCTTATGACTCAATAGCAAAAAACCCCTAAAATAACTAGATTTTAAAATGGCCAAAGGACTTGAGTAGCTATTTCTCCAAAGAAGACCTACACAAGGTATGTGAAAATGTGTCCAATGTCACAAATCATCAGAGAAATGCAAATCAAAACCACAGTGAGATATCACCTCAGATCACTTAGGATAGCTATTATGAAAAAGCCAAAAGACATGCACTGATGAGAAGGTGAAGAAGTTGGAATCCTTGTACACTGCTGGTGGGAATGCAAAATGGTGTAGTTGTTCTGAGGAACGCTATGAAATTTCCTCAAAAATGTAAAAATAAAGTTACCATATGATCCAACAATCTCACTTCGGGGTGTTGAAATCAGGATCTCAAAGGTATATCAGTATTTCCACGTTCATTGCAGCGCTAGTCACAACAGCTAAAATATAGCAACAACCTGTCTATCAACAAATATATTTTTTTCATGGTGTACATACAATGGAATATTATTCAGCCTTCAAAAAGAAAGAAATCCTGCCACGTGCAATAACATGAATTAACTTGGAGGACATTATGCTAAGTGAAATAATCTAGTCACAGAAGAATAACGCGTGATTTCAGTCATAGGAGGTATCTAAAACAGTCAAATTTGTGGAAGTAAAGAGTAGAATTGTAGTTTGCCAGAGAGCTGGGGTGATGTAGAAACAGGGAGTTGCTAATCAGTGGGTATAAAGTTTTACTTATGAAAGATGAATAAGTTCTGGAGATCTGCTGTACAAAACTGCCTATAGACGGTGATACTGCATGGTGGACTTTAAAATCTGGTAAGAGGGTAGATCTCATGTTAAGTGGTCTTACCACAATAAAATTTTATTTAAAAAGCATGGGCTCTGAAGTCAGATTGCCTGGATTTCAATCCCGCCTTTACCATAAACATGGGCAAGTTTTAAACCATTCAAAGCCTCTGTTTCCTCTTCTGTAAAATGAAGATAACACCAATCCTCTTATCTGTAAAATGACAACATAAGAGGTTTTTTTTTTCTGTTTTTTCGCTTCACTGATCCACGTAAAGAGGTCAGTACATTCCTTGGCGGAGCGTAAGAACTCCAAGACGATAGCACTATTTTCAGTTTTGTTATTTTCATCGTTATTATTGTTGGTTAATAGCACTAGTTAACAGCACTAGTTGTGTGCTAATCATTAGGCAGTGGGACAGCCAAAAAGATGAACCAGAAGTCCTAGTATGGGGAAGAATTTATAAATCCTGGGGAATTGATGTGTAATTTGAGTTGTCGGGCTGAAGAAACTGCTGGATAGGGTCACATGTGGATCCTGCCCTGAGGGTCCAAATTGGAGCTCCATGTTCGACAGGTGTGTGGATGTGCTGTTGGCATCCCCACATCCTAGCATGGCTTTGCATGGATGTGCTTTATGCAAAACGATATTTGCTAACTCATCAGGCTTCACAGGATGATAAATGCATCACCAGTTGAGTGCTTTATACTTGTTTGCAATTTGTAAACTAAACTGCTGTGGCAGGTATGACTATCTAAACTCTCACAGTCAGAAGAATAATTGCCTTTCTTAATTTTCTTAAATCTTTCCTTAAGTTTTCTCATCGTGCAAGGGTGGATTTAATTTCAACCTTGGCTGTTATTGGGATACATTTCTTCTCTGTGTTTCCTGCTCTTGCCCGCTACCTAGAGTGCTGGGCAAAGGTCTCCTGGGTATCCTGGGTCTCAAATAGGTAGGGAGTGCATGGAAGTAAAGTGCAGACACCCATTTTGTCAGCCTGCAGACTTTCTTGAGCCTGGGGTACTGGAATTGGGCCGGAGGTGGAACTTGAGTGCCCCAGAGTGCTGCCACGATGAGCCTTAAATCTCGGCTGTTTAGCGGATCCCCCAATCTCTGTTTTCTTTCCCAGCTTCCCTGAGACATATTTCCTCCTTTCCTCCTCCAGCCCTTAAAGTTACCCTTCCCTCTCTCTGTCAGCTCCAGAAAACCCATAGTAGTTGCTTCAGTGACTCTGGGTTTCCATACAAGACAGGCATTGCTAATGACCTCAGATCTCTTCTGAAACAAAGAAGCCCAAAGCCTCATTCTCTGTTTGAAATGAGCACCATAAAATTACAGAAGGAACCCACAGAAGGGAATACCATCCCCAAATTACCCTGCGATTTTTCATCTGATTGTTAGCTTCATTCATCTGCTTGTTTATTGGGCACCCATTATATACCAGGCAAGACACTGGGCCCTGAGGGAACAGAAGTGAGCCAGGCACAGGCTGTGTCATTGTGGGCCATTTAGGAACACAGGCAGGATACCCCAGGCTGTGTGGAAATCCCACTGTGCTGCAGGCCAGAAGCAGCGGCTCCTGCCGACTGGGCCATATTACTACTTAATGTTGTCAAAACTCATGGCTGATTTTACTTCCTTGAGTGCAACTTATGGAAGCAAAGCTTGTGAAGACAAACCATTTGGAAAGTCACAGCCAGTTGTTTTGAGGGCTTTATTGAGCTGTAAGTTCCTGGCTGAAGTATGCCACTTCTGAAAGGTGGCACTGACTGATTTTCACTGCCTCTTGGCAGGTGTCCCAATTTTCTTTGAGTTTTCTTGGAGGAGCTAGAAGACAGAAGCCAATTATTCACCAGCATTTTTTTCTTACCTCCCAGAGGTGCCTGAAACACTTATTATTGGTGCTTAATTATGTTTGAATAATTTTTTTGCTCTTACTCTGGAGTTTTGTTTTTCTAACAAGTCTGAGCTTCTTGAGGATACAGGCTGCATTGTCTCCTTACATGAATACTTAAGGAATAGAACTATTTGCATAGTTTTTTTTTTTTTTTGTACTTTTCATAGAACTATTTGCATTTGTTTGCAAGGTAGACTTTGGGTGATGGCAATTTCTTTATACCCTTTCATGTACAGTATCCCGTGCTGTACTTGTTACATTTGGCTCCCTTGCCTGTTTTGGCTGTTTATACCTAAATTGCCTTTCTGTGCCTCAATGATGATTTCATTTTATTTTTCAGTAACCCTTCAAGGAAATATATAAGTAAGTGATTCCTACTATTGGCATGCAGTAGGTGGCATGGCTTGGTTCCTTAAGTGGGAAGGCAAAAGAGAAAGGCATGGACCAGACCAACAACCATCATCAGCTTATCCTTTCCTATTTATTTGTAGCCCAAATAGCACAGAGTTTATTTGTAGCACACAGCTGATATGTACTGGAGCGTTAATAAAATAAAACAGGGATGCGGTTTAATGCAGTCTGCAACAACATGGGCTTTGGGGTTCTATGGACCTGTGAGTCACTATTCTGACTTTTCATTGCTGGGTGTTCTTAGCTGGTCACCTTTGCTCTCTAAAGACCTCAGTTTCCTCGTGTGTGAAATGATCACATATTGGTACCTACTTCAGAGGGTTGTTATGAGGATAAAATAAAATGAATGCATAGAAAGTGTCTCGTATTCAATCATTATTTGCCATTATTATCCATTATGGTATCTTTCTATCACCTGCCAGATGTTTCACAAGTTTTTCTGGAGCAAAGCTATGGAACATTAGAACAATTAATATGGACCCTGACACTTTGAAAATGTAAGTAGATATTTAAACCAGCTAGTGATTAAAAGAAAAAATACCTCGGCTAATAGGAATAAAGTCAACCTTTCTGTCCTTCCCTTCTCTCGTTTCAACATATTAGGTTAAGCAGATGAACTTGCCCTCTAATTCTCTTCCATGTACTTTTCATGCTTGTTGAAGATTTTGTGATGTCAACAATGTCTCACCCCATCTGAGATAGTTAATTGTATGTGTCAATTTGACTGGACAACAGAACCCAGACGTGGTCAACTAATAGCCTAAATGTTGCTGGGAAGATATTTTTTAGATAAGATTTGACATTCAAATCAGTAGACCTTGAGAAAAGGAGGTTACCTTCCATAATGTGGTTTGGCCTCACCTAATTAATTGAAGGTCTTAAGAGAAAAAGAGATTGATATCCTCCAAGGGAGTTCTGCCTCCAGATCGCCCTTGGACCCTGCAACACCACCTCTTCCTTGGGACTCCAGTCTGTAGGCTTATCTTACAGATTTTGAACTTTCCAGTTCCTGCAATTACATGAGCCAATTCCTTGAAATAAATCTCTCTCTGTACATGCTCCATGGGTCTGTTTCTCTGGAGAACCCTGACTAATAAACCATCCTACCCCCCATTTTTAAAAGTCTGATCCCAACTAAGTTAGGTAGGCTTTTATGTCTCAGTAGGGCAAGGGAGAAGAAGTGATGAGTATGGCCTATACTTCCTCCTGTGTCTTCAGCTAGGGCCTTATTTCTGTACCCATTTAACCAAACCTTTGCTTCATTTTCAGAAGCAAAAGGTTGTCATGTTCAATCATCCAGCATGTTAGATTCTCAAGAGAAGATGAAGTCCTGTACATACTCCCTAAAAAGGCAATCTAGGAAGAATTTCAGTAATAAGTGCTGATGTACAGAGATTTCTGGTTAATTAAATTAACCAGAAAGTGTCATTCCTGGAGCCATCTGGTTAATCCATCTCTGAATATATTTTGAAAATATTCCTAAGGGACTTTGAGACTGTTGAAAGGAAATTCAACTTTTGAAAGCACAAGAGCTGAGTAACAGACACAAGTTTTTCATTATGATTCTGTTTACCCAGTTTTGTAAAAAATCTGGCCAATTTCTTCCATTGTGGATTTTATTGTACTAGCACTAATTTCTCACTTGTTTTTAAGACTAATCTTCCAATTGTTTTTTTCCACAACTGACTTAAACTACATTAGAATGGCTTGCATTTCAAGTGTGCAGAATGGTTCAATATATTATTCTGGGGCAACATTTATGCTTGGGTAAGCTTGTTGAACTTTTAAGCATTTTAACTACCCAACGTCTTCTTACTTGGGTGTTACATGGTGTGGTTAGCACTTTGACTAAGATATTTCCTAGCTCCTTAGGAAAAAAGTATGTGTTTTTGATATCTAATTTAGATTAAAATAGGATTCATTTCACATTAAGCTAATGTAGCTTAATAGGATATGATATTTGCTGAGGGGAAAAAAAGAAATCTTGCTCATCTTTTAATTTCTTATTTAGCTGTTTATGTTGTTTCAATAAAATATGTTGAAATATATTTGAAGAAAAAACACCCCCTTGCAGCTTGCATTTATTTCCAGGAAGGTTACCCAGAGTATTGCTGAATTTAGTGGGCTGTCACTACTACTCTTACTTATTATTGACTTTCATCAGTATTTTCTGGATGGGCTGTTCTGGGAATGGGTCTCTAGATTTTAGATGCAAATAGGATGAAGCTAATGTCTGCTTGACTGGTGGCTATGTGTAGAGGTGGAAAAAAAATGCTGGCTGGTGTATGTGATAATCACAGAGGCAGCAATGGTGAAAATCAGGAGGGAGGAGGGAGGAAGATTATATCCCATGTTGAACAGAGGCAGCTCATTGAGATGCTACTCAAGTGAATATAGGTTCTTCCAGGAAATAGCACAGAATCAAAAGGGAAGGGAAGATGCACTTCCGACAAAGCAAAAATATGTGTGTCGTGTTCCCAACCTTCCAGGATTATTTGTTTTAGGGTAACTTGCTTCTTATGGAAGCCTCGGAGCTAAATACAAAACAAACTACAGTTACCATTCACCTCTGTTCCAGACAGCCTCTCCAATCCCCTTGGCAGTGAGTACTCATTTTCCTGAGCACTTGGCTCAGTGAAGCAGTGAGGTAAAACTGGCAAGGACAAGAGATTTTAAAATCTTGTGCAGCTGTGAGATTATGGAGAGAAAAATCTTGTGTTTAGGTTTACTACATTGTAAGGTATTGACTATAAACAAGAAAGAGAGCTCTTCCAACAGGCACCAAACTAGTCCTACATACCATAAGTGCTCTTCGCAGACTGTACTTGGCTTTCTTTTAAAAACGAGGTTGCACGGGAGAAACAAATTAATTAAAACACGCATATAGCCCCTTTCTTTGTCTCACGTATTTGGATTTGTTTTTTCCTCTTAACAAGAAAGTAAAAAGTAGTTTTTGGCTAAAGGGAGAAAAAATGTGTTTGGGGCCAAATACGTTTTTCTGTGTTTGTCTGTCTCATTGTTTGCTATGCAAAAAACATCGTAGCCGTAACTTTCATATGTAATGAGTAATCTGTTGTTAGGGGAAAGTGTTATGACGTTGAAAATACAAAATGAAGAGAGCCCCTGGCGAGGTGAAATTTTCTGTTCATTTCACATTAGGCAGGACTTTTCCTCTCATTATTTCTCCCTACCCTTTTCCTCTGTTAAATTCCAAGACTCATGTTTCTAGCCCTACCCTCAGACAGAGATGAAATGACGTGGAGCCTAAGACCTTCCTCAAATCAAACCATCATAATTTCTAATGTTGGGGCAGGAAAAACTTTTACTCTACCTTATGAGGTTCATTACCCATGGGCCTGTCAATTAAACTGACAAAATACAGATTAACAGAAGAAAGAAGGGTTTATTCATATACACACGTGATCTTTTAAAAAGAAGTAGCTGGATAAATGATTAATGGTTAAGGTTAGAGATTTACATATCTAACTTAGTAGGGAAAGGGGAGGAGGGAGGGAGGCCCTCTATGGGAGGACCAGATGAGGGTCTTTAGGAAAGACAAATGGATTTCTAGAAAAATAAATGGGAGAGAAGAAAGTTTATACTATGCTTGTTTATGCAGGTTTGAGTGGTCTTTTCATTTTCTTCATTGCTGTAAAACTCCCCTAAGAAGGGATTTGTGATAGGTTTATTCTTGGTCTCCTTCCTGGGAGTAAAAGCTGATCTGAAGAGGGAATTTATGGCAGCCTCATTTCCCAGAAGTTTCTGCTTTTAGTCAGATAAGGGAAGCTCCAAGAAGGCTTCTTTCTGCATCTGTTGAATCTCAAATGTCTTCAACTTAAAACAATCTGCATACCAACTCTGGGGTTCAAAGTGGGTGCTCACATTATTTTGAAGCTTGATGGCTCATTATTTACGAACACGTTGAATTAAAACACTATATGTTTTGTGATTTAGGTTTTGGTACCTCCTTGAATTTTGCCCTGAAGGTAAGCACCTTGCTTGCCTCATCCTAGTCCTGCTATTTCCCTGCTTGTCAGCAGCCTTTTAGAAGAAAGCTTCATACATTGAATAGGGGTATTGATTGACCAGCTGCTGTCTTCTGTGGTTGAGGGTTCCCCCTGGAGGTATTAAATTCCTGGCATTGCTGAAGAAGGGAAAGAAAGGGACTGGGTATATGTGGTTGGAAGCGTGCATGGGCACTGTGCACTCAGCCAGGGAGGTGCCGAGGGGATATGGAATGAGGACACACCAAGGAGCCAAGATCAGGATGCACTGTTTCATCAAATCTTTACGGTAACGCCAGGTGCTCATCAGAGTCAGGGCTAGAGGGAAGTGAGTGAGCACCAAAAAACTCAGTCATGAAGATAAATACAATTTTCATGCAACACTTTAAAAACTCAAAATTAATGCAAAGGAGAGTAATGTTAAACAGAATATCAACATTTTAACTAAGGACAGAATCCAACCTTGTGCTTGCATGGCTCTATGTTATTTGCATTACCTTCATACTGGCCCCGGCTCCAATGAAGCTTTCTTTACAAAAATAGGTTGCTGTAGACGACCAAATTGACTTTTAAAGAAATATTGCATGACAGTGTTATCAATCTTGATGACTAAGATTTGGCACTCTCTTATATTTTGCTACTGAGGCAAGTGCCCTTCTTGCTTCACCCTAGCCCTGGCCCTGGTCTTAGTGTTATCTCCATCTTCCAGGTGAAGAAACTGAGTCTAAGATACGTGATGCAGATTGCTCTAAATCACATAGATAACCCCAGAGACTCCAGAGTGGGTGCCATCACCCACCAACGTGACCTCTCACCCAGTCACTGGCCTTTTGTGGCTATGTCAAGAAAGTGTATATATTTGTTAGAACTCTCCAGAGAAACAGAACTGATAGGATATAGGTAGGTAGGTTGGTAGGTTAAATGAGAGGGCATTTATTAGGCGAATTGGCTCACATGATTCTGAAGACTGAGAAGTCCCACACACACTGGAAGGCCAGGAGAGCTGGTAGCGTGGCTCAGCAGATGGAGTAATTCTGAGTCCAAGGCTGAAAGGCCTGAGAACCTGGGGGGTGGCTGATGCCAGTCCCAAACTCCAAAGACCTAAGAATATGGAGTTCTGAAGTACAAGAGCAAGAAAAGAAGGGTGTCTTAGCTCCAGAGAGAGAGAGAGAGAGAGAGAGAGAGAGGGAGAGGGAGAGAGAGAGAGAGCATGCCAATTCACCTTTCCTTTGCCTTTTGGTTCTATACAAGCCCCTCGACATTGGATAGTGCCCACCTACATTGGATGAAAGTGGTTTTTATTTACTCAGTCCACTCATTTAAATGCCAATCTCTTCTGGAAACACCGTCACAGACATGACCTAAAATAATGCTTTATCAGCTATGAGGGTATTCCTTAATCCATTAAGTTGACACCTGAAATTAACCGTCACAGCGTAGAAGTGATACATAGTTCCCCACCTCTGCCACCCTCCTAAGCTTTCACCTAGTTTGGGTACAATTGTGAAAACTAGGTATATAGCTTTGCAGGAAAAAGTATAGCAGAGTTAAAATAATAAAGAAGTTCGAATCCCTGGCTGCTTTTCATGCTACACGTAAATGCAGCAAATTGAAAACTTTGCCAATTATATGAAGGTCTATTGAGATGTTGCAGCTGCCTGTGTTTATTTCATAGCTGTAGAGTACAACTTGGGAGTATGTGTGTGCTGTAAAAAGAGAAGTTGGACATTTTATAATTTTTCAATATCTAATAATTGCACATGAATGTACCTGATTTTCCATTAGCTAAATGGGGTTGCCAAAAAGAACTAATGAATATTGAATGGTTGAGTTCTGTCACTTTTTAAAGGAGGGACTGGACGTGAAATCATTTCTTTTAATACAGAAAAGAAGACAAGTGACTTTAGAATTTAATGAAAGGCACTAGATTGGAAAGCTCACTGCTGCAGCTTTGCTTCCTCTCCACATGCACTTACAGAAGGCTCTCAGTATGGGTGTTATTGATTGATTGACAGCTTAACCAATGACCTGTTAGACACAAAGCTTTAGGATACAAAGCAGGTAAATTATACAGGTTGGCACCAAAGCACCTTATAACACACCCAGCCCTTTTGTTTTGGGTCCTCACAAATGGTAAAAGTATGAGCTGAGTGTTTTCCTACTGCAAATGTCATCGATGTACTGTGAAATTCCTTGGAGAACACTATTCATAGCCTTGGAGAGAATTATTCTGGAATTCCTGGTTTGGCTGTTTTCATGATAAGACTTAAGTATTGATGTTCACTAATTCTGTTCATTATTGACCATGCCATGTTTTGTTTTCTTGAAATGGATTTCCCCCTTAAAATTCATACAGTGATATTTTTATGTTACCTTTACAGATAGGCATTTATTTGCTCCTTTACTTAAAATGATTCTAGAAGCACACAAGACAATGGCTTTTGCCATGTCTCTACTGGAGATCCCAAGGTGGACAGATGTCTGTTGAATGACCACAGGTTGAGTTTAAGACCCAGCTTCTTCAAAATGAGACAGCCTATAGTCATTATCTATTGAGTTTCTAAAATTAATTTGAAATGTTGGCCATTAAAGGGACAGAGAATAAGTGAATCTTAATGTATTTTAGGAGCATAAAATTAGAATGGTGTTGCTTGATTGACAGCAGTCTAATGTTACTAGCAATTATCTAGTTAAAAAAGGGAGGGAGCATGTTTCTTCAAAGGCACAATCTTCGTTTTTGTACTTGGTAAATTATTAACCATTCTATTAGAAAAATAATGAGTAGCTGCAGATTAAATGGCAAAGGCACAGTTAAGTAAAAAATGCCTTTTGATAATTTTGACCTTGGAAATGTGATGGGTTTGGATTAGAAATAGACTAGTTGGTTCCTGATCTTAGGTCTTTTTATTGAAACATAAGGTAGGCCCAGCTGTAAACTCAATACAAGAATAGTAAGACTATTCCACAGCCTAGAATGAGGGACATTATAAATATATGGGAAATGTCAGAATAAATTTAATCACCTTCAAGAAGTATCTGCTGAAGGACTACTGTGGGCAAAATACTGTGCTACAACCTTGAGAACAAAGAGAATATAAGAGCTGGTCATTGCCAATGAGGAGTTTCCCGTCTGGCTGGGGAAACAGACAGAAGTATGTAGAAGTGTATTCTCACGGCTATAATCCATATAGATCAAATGAAATGCTACATTGTATGTTAAAGTTATTATAATTTGGTAATGATCGTATTTTTTAAAGGTATGAATTATGATGATTATTAATGGAGTTTAAATGAAAGGAGTAATTGTGGCCAGTTAAGGAATGTGCTAGGAATGCTTTCAATGAGTACAGCATGTGCTAGCTTTAATTGGAGGGGCAGATGGAGTGTAGAAAAGATCTTGCCCCACTTAGTTTGCAATCTACTACCTTCTGGCAACTCGATCTCCACCCCCTTTTCAGCTATCTTTTTTCTCTTGTCATTAAATACTGGAGTTTCTCAAGACTCAGTCCAGAGCTATCTCTTTTTCTGTCTTTACTTTCTTCATCTCGAAAGTCTCATCCATTCCCATGGCTTCAATAAATAGATACTTCACAGATTTGCACATTCAGCCCGGATAGCTCCTCTAGCTCCAGAACCATACACCCAACTGCCTCATACATTGACATTGTTTCTTGGAGATCTCAAAGGAAAACACACACATACACACACACGCACCCCAAACTGTGATTGTGATTTAATTTCCTACCACACGTAGTCTCTTTCCAAACTTTTCTAGCTCAGAAAATAGTCGTAACAATCATTTGACTGATTCAAAGCAGCTGTAAGCCAGAAAGCCGGAAGTCACCTCTGATACTGCCATCCTTCTCACTGTGCTATTCACTTCATTGTGGAGACCTGGCAGCTTAACCTCCTAAATATCTGGCAAAGGTGACCCCTTCTCTCCATTGTATACCAGTCTGTGTTCTTTGTTATGTAAGTTCCTTCGTAGATACTCTCATGAGATCGCATTTCTTCTCCTTACTGCCCCTAGTTGGTGGTTGGGTAGTTGCATCAGGCACAGCTAGCCTGCTCATCACACATCCCTACCTTTACCTGTAATAGCCAAATCTGAATTTTGCTCTGGTATCTGCTCTTTCCTACATGACTCAGGGGAGGATGACTTTGTTTCCATCTCACAGTAAATCCCCTTAACAATGATAGGTTATGAGGTGAGCACATAACCCACTTTGGGCCAATGAAACAAAAGGGAATATGTGTTAGATAACTTTAGAGATGGCATTTCTTGCTGTTAAGAAGAGGGTTAAGAAGGAAACAGTCCGTTTCTGCATCTGCTGGTCAGGATGAGCTGCTTAGAACAGCTGCAGTCGTGCTGATGCCTTCTTATGCAGCCTACAGAAAGAGGAGGGCAGCTCTGAGACACCAGCAAGCAGCTGGAGTCACCTTACCACCAGACTTCCCTCGAGAGGTGGCAAATGTCCACACTGTTTTTGCCAATTTGAGGTGAAGCTTTTCTATTACTTAAAGCAGGATTTATCTTAATGGATAAAACAATTTCATTCTCAACGGAATGATTGTTTAAACAATAAAAACAACAGTCTCTCAACTAGACTACATGCATGTCCACTTTGCTTGTTGTTGGATTCTCTGTACGAAGGACCATGTCTGCATATAGTAGGAATTCAGGGAATATTTGGTAGATGAATGAATGTGTTAGCCATGGAAATAGTAGTGGACATGATAACGAGAAAAGTAATGATACTAGACGATATTTGATGATTGCCAGTGACTGATGTGAATGTCAGTTCAGGAGGAGTTTGGAAGAGGAATAAACCAGAGTGGTCTACGTGTCTGCAGTGATCTTCACAGAGGAGATAAGCTTGGAGGTGATCTTTAAAGCACTGGCTGGATTTGGGCAGACAGACAGATGGAAATGGTGGCAGGGGAAGAATACATCAGGAAGGGATCCAAGGGCAAGAGACTGGGCGTATTTCGGTCAGTACCTCAGCATGAAATTGGAAAGGATGACAGATGTCCTTGAAAGCTACATATGAGTGTGTACCTGTCCTGAGAGAAATGGAAAACCCTTAAAGATTGTTGAGCAGGACTGTGGCCTGACTTTCTGTATCTAGCTGGTACTTAACTCCTGGGTGAGGGTGGCCCTCACTATACAATCTCCAATTGTTAGAGAAAGAGAAGGGCCCTGTGTCCATGATTGTACAATGACACATACAATGGACAATGTAATTAAAAAAAAAAACCTTTCATTTTAAGCTTTTAAAAGCATGTCTCCCTAGTTGAAATTGAAAGAATAATTGCAGACACGGTGTCTTACCTGTGGGCAGATTTCATAGTCATTCATTTTCAAATATCTGATGTCAGTCATTTAAGTGAGACTTCCAGAACATTATTCTTCTGTGTTACAATGTCGGCCGCTCAATAATTTTAAATTGATTCATTGCTATACCTAATGGAAAAAAATTATTTTAAGTACTCTACCCATTTTCCCTGAGGGAAAATGCCTGGGGAGGCTACCGTTCAATAGTTCTCTTGATGTCATGACTTGAGTTTTTAGTGTCTTTTCAATACATTTTAAGGGATTTGGAGTAGAGCTTTAAACATTTTCTAATAGTAATTTGGGAAACCCAATATTTTGGAAAGTAAAATTACTTGTGTCTTAAAAGCATAATGTAACAATTAAGCTTAAAAGGTTAATTTGGGCCAGGCATGGTGGCTCATGCCTGTAATCTCAGCACTTTCGGAGGCTGAGGCGGGGAATCATGAGGTCAGGAGTTTGAGACTAGCCTGACCAACATGGTGAAACCTCATCTCTACCAAAAATGCAAAAATTAGCCGGATGTGGTGGCACGCGCCTGTAATGCCAGCTACTCCGGAGGCTGAGGCAGGAGAATCACTTAAACCCAAGAGGCAGAGGTTGCAGTGAGCTGAGATGGCGCCACTGCACTCCAGCCTGGGCGACAGAGTGAGACTCAACAGAGTGAGACTCTATCTAAAAAAGTTAACCTGTAGTACATTTGACTCTCAAACAACATGGGTTTGAACTGCATGAGTCCACTTGTAACATGAATTTTCTTCCACCTCTGTCACCCCTGCGATAGCAAGACAGCCCCTCCTCCCCTCCATCCTCCTCTACAGCCTCAATGTGAAGACAATGAGATGAAGACCTTTACGATGATCCATTTTGACTCAATGAATAGTAAATACATTTTCTCTTCTGTAAGATTTTCTTAACATTTCTTTTCCCTAGTTTATTTTATTGTAAGAAAACAGTATATAATATAAAAAGTATGTGTTCACTGTTTATGTTATTGATAAGGCTTCTGGTCAACAGTAAGATATTAGTTAGTAGTTAAGTTTTGGAGGAATCAAAAGTTATAAGTGAAGTTTTGACTGTGCAGGGGTCTGTGCTTCTAACCCCTATGTTGTTCAAGGTCAACTGTAGTTGTAAATGCTTGCTGTTTTTTTTTTTTTTTTTTGTGCCAGTTTCAGGACTTTTAAATATTTGCAGTTTGGTACATATTGCTCTAGAAAAATTTGTATGTATGAATATGATTGTATACTTAAAATAGTTTAATATATAGAAACAACTTTATTTTACATGTTTTAAATAAATATGTATTTATTTTGTTTATAGAAACTTATTTAATCTCCTAAGGATTTCTCAGTTCTTGATTAGTTTGACTTCTGTAGTTGGAAGTAACAGAATGGGATTTGGCTAACTTAAGCCAGAAGGAAAAAATGAGGGGGGTGAGGGGGAGTCTCAGAATCCAAGGAAAAAGCTGGGGCCTCAGGAGGGGCAAGAAGGGATACAGAAGCACAAGAAGGGGGTTCGGGGGATGTCAGAGGCAGAAAACAGTGTGGCCTTCTAAGGACACTGCCATAGTGGTAATGTGGCTTCATCCCTTTCAGTCTGTTAGTTTTTTGGCACATGATTTAAGTCCCCGGGAGAGAGAAAGGATGATTTTAATTAGCCTAACTTGGATCTCCTATTTCTTTCTAAACCAAGGATGCAGCCAGTGCAGTGTAGACCCTGCAGAAAGGTTCTTTCCCAGGGCCAATGCAGAGTGCTGTTTCCATAGAAATGAGGCCTCCCGTGGATGCAGCCCAGGCAAAAAAAGCCGGATGTGACCTACAGCATTGTTCACCTGGACTCTTGGTTGCCATTTTTTTCCAAACTTGTTCTTTCAAATTCAGTCTCCAAACTGGCTGCCAGTGTGATCCTTATAAAACCTCAGATTGACTCTCACCCTTCCTGACTTAACACTTGTCAGTGACTCCTTAAGAACCAGGTGATTTTTAAAATTTCATGTTACTTCTCACCTTTCTAAGCCTGGATCTCCAGCCTCTAAAACTACCTAGAGCATCTCCCATCTCTGCTCTGCACTGCTTTTCCCGCCACTTGGAGTTAGAGCTCACATCTTCTGGGTTCTTGCCCTGTGTGTGTGTGTCCATTGCTGTGTTTACCATACCAGGTAATAATGCTCATTTGAAGGACCTGTTTCATGCAAGAGAACTCTATCTCACTCATTTTTTTTATCTCTAGATACTACACACCACCTGCCTTTATTATTTACATTTTGCTCCATATTTTTTTGCTTAATGAGTAATTTAATGAAGGCAATGTGTTTATCCTTGATGTTCCTTTACAGAAAACTATTGCAAAACCTGATGTCTATAATAACTGTTTTCTTTTGAGAAGCTAACTACCTTCCAACAATGTTGTATTATTGTTCATCCAAATTCCTTAAAGACAATTTTTACTTGGGAGCCGACTTCCACTGTGAAAAAAAAAAAAACAACAAAAACTCGGTTTATGTTTTCCCAGGCTTATTTTTTACGTTTCCTTGCTATTTCAGAAGTATAAAGATGAAGATGTACATTTTCAGAGTGAGGGAGATATTGCTAGGTACTTTTCTTTCTTTTTTTAACTTTTATTTTAGGTTCAGGGGTACATGTGCAGGTTTGTTATATAGGTAAACCTGTGTCATGGGGGTTTGTTGTACAGATTATTTTGTCCCCTGTGTCCTAAACTTAGTACCGAATAGTTATTTTTTCTGATCCTCTCCCTCCTCCCACCGTCCACCCTCAAGTAGGCCCCAGTGTCTGTTGTTCCCCTCTGTGTCCATGTGTGCTCATCATTTAGCTCCCACTTATAAGTGAGAACACGTGGTATTTGGTTTTCTGTTCCTGCATTCCTTTGCTAAGGATGATGGCCTCTAGCTCCATCCATGTTCCTGCAAAGGACATGATCTCATTCTTTTCTCATGGCTGCATAGGATTCCACAGCATATATATGTATCACATTTTCTTTATCCAGTCTACCATTGATGGGCATTTAGGTTTATTCCATGTCTTTACTACAGTGAATAGTGCTGCAATTAACATAACGTGCATATGTTTTTATGGTACAATGGCTTATATTCCTTGGGTTATATACCCAGTAATGGGATTGCTGGGTTGAATGGTATTTCTGTTTTTAGCTCTTTGAGGAATTGCCATACTGCTTTCACTAGGTACTTCTCTAAAGCAGAAATGGGAAAATCATAAGGTGGCTTGGAATAACTTCCATTACCACATGTAGTATTCGGCTCTCTCAGTACCAGTAATTTCATATTGCTCCTCTTCTAGAATATTTACCTCCCTGCCTTTTTTTCCCCTACTAGAAGCACATTGTAAGCTCTCCTGAATTTGCTGTAGACTATCACCCCAAATCCTCTTAAGCCTTTTTGCTCTTTAGAAGAATTCTCAGTTTATGTCTGTGCCTCATAGTATTTTTCCCAAAGTGTATTGTTTTATGTTCTTGTAAATTGAAATCATCACACTTAAACTGGTGTGTCTCTCCAAGGTCTCTGGATTATTCTGTACTGTTGATATATTTTTCACCATTTATGATTTTCTGCAAATAAGAATAATGTACAATTTATTTTGTGCTTCAGATCATTAATAAGAATATTAAAGAGCATGTGCTTCAGATTTTGCCTTCTGGCATCCTGCTTTTCCCAGTTTGATTCTGGCCTGTTAACAGCTATTTTTTATTCTGTCAGAGTTTTTTTTTTTTTTTGGTTCTTGTTAAAATATTGTAATATTTTTAACAGAAAGTAGCTTGTAAGTTTTCTCCATTTCAGCATTAAGAAGCAAATAACCAAGATAAATTATGTCAGGAGATTCTTTTATTTTCCCCTGGAATCTATGTTTTTAAGGGAATGTTAGTTGATTATTATAATATTTATTGAGACTATACCATCAACCAGTTATATAGTTCTTGCTGTGTTTCAGAACTATTCTGTGTATTATGCATGGAATAACTCATTTAATGTTCACAACAACCCAATCTACAATAACTTTAACCTTCATCCTATTTCTTCTCTCCATCTTCATTACCACAACTTTCTTGGTACATAATTATCACATCCTGGGATTTCTGCAACAATCTCCTCAACTGATATTCCTGATTCCATCTCGGGGCCCCTAGAGCTCATTCTCTACAATGTAGACAAACTTACTTTATAAAAATACAAAAATGATTTTATATCTTCCCTGCCTAAAGCTCTCACAAAATGTAGGGCCTGAGAGTGAGGAAAGGGT
Organism: Cebus imitator; assembly: GCF_001604975.1. Classification (NCBI taxonomy): domain Eukaryota; kingdom Metazoa; phylum Chordata; class Mammalia; order Primates; family Cebidae; genus Cebus; species Cebus imitator. The sequence continues at coordinate 3,723,793 of NW_016107363.1, forward strand.
GAGTTTCCCCAAGGAAAACAAAGGTTCATTTTCCAGAATAAAGGGGAGTGGATGCTGGTCAAGAAAACACAGTGGATGCCCATCTTCTGGCAACTGTTCAGAGAGTATGGGGCATGCAATTGATATCATACAGGGCTCTTTATTTAAATGCTTCCAATTACTAAAACTAATTTATAATTTTTATTAAATTTCTTTTGAATAATTTTGAATAATTGCTTATATGCAATGACTTGAATTTCACCTGATATATAGAGAAAGTGATCTAGGAAGAGGTTAGGTGATTGAAAATCATTGAAATGTCTGTAAGGAAGAAATCTGAATTTTCTTTGCAACAGAACATCACATTATTCACATAGAATATTACAACTCAGGAAAGAATCTTAAAATCACTCCTTAGCTGAGGTATGGGTAGGGCTCCCCTTCTTATCTGCTTGATAATTTATCATTATGATGAGACAAGTGTCATGAGTGAACCGGACCCAGAACTGCAAAATTCAGTCAGTCTGTTTTGCTTGAATTCATCCTAACACCATGTGGAGGTTATCTAAATGGATGTGGTCAAGGTGCTCTGTCATTTATCATTTGAGAATGCTCACCCATCTCAGGAAGTTCTTGGCTTCATCGGCAAATCAGGTGAGAACTGAAGCTCACTGAATCTATTGAATCATCTCATTTTTATGTAGAATAAATTTTGCTTTGGGGCTTTAAATGTCCTTCAACAATCAGTTATGTGGATGAACTGTGGACCAGTCACTAAGTTTTATAATAAACTCTGCCATCTTTAGATGTGTCCTGTGTTACTAGACTTAGAAATGGCTGTGCTTTGGTGACAATATGAAAACAAAACTTTATCCTGAACATGAATAATACAGAGAATGAAAAATGTTTAGGGATAAGAAAAGACATGAGTATAATGTTTGTGTTCAAGAGAAGTGTTTCTATGTAGTCAGTAGTCTCAGACCCTTCAGCATGTCCTGAATGATGTCTTTCTCTGTGCCGATTTTCTGCTAAAGTAGCATTTGTTCAGCTTTCATGAATGACCCATTGTATGGGATGGTAAATGAGACCAACAATTGTTCTTGAAGTTATTGACATCTCAGGCCAATCTTTATTAGCTTAGTCTAAACTCTAGATTTGACTATCAGTGTGATATTGAGAACCTGGAAGTATCAGAGCAGGTTGCAAAGATGCTACTTTTTAAGGAATAAAGGTTGTTTGTTGATTCTAGATTTTAGAGACATTAATAGGCTAACACATTATCTCTATTATGATTATGATTGTTTTTTATGGCTACATAAAAATTGCCCAAATTAAGTAGTTTAAAATAAATAACCATTTTATTTTGCTCACTATTTAGAGGGTCAGGAATTAGGAAAGGGCTTGGTTGACCTGCTCTCATTTGGGATCTCCCATGGGGTCAGGGGTCATCCAGGGCTGCAGTCATTTGGAAGCTTGACTAGGCAGGGCATCCTCACATGAGGATGGCTTACTCATATGGCTGCAGCAGATGTGACTGCCATGGCATTTCCAGCATGATGGTCTCAGGGTAATCAGATGTGTTACATGGTGCTTGGCTATCGCCCTCTGTGAGCATGCCAAGAAAACACAGAAGAGTCTGCATGGACTTTTCTCACTTAGCCTCAGAATTATGTAGCATCGCTTTCACTGCATTCTCTTGGTTACTGGTTGCTAAGACCAGTCCAGATTCAAGGGGAGGGGACATAGACCCCACTTCTCATGGGAGAAGTGTTAACGAAGTTGCACTCATATTTTAAAATCATCAAAGCGGTCAGAAGTGGATACTTAGGAATATCTTCCTCCTGTTGCCCAAGGTAATTTCTGGGAGTATCCACTACTGAGATACTTTAACATTTTTCATAATGATGAAAATTATGGAGACACGAGTTTACCTCAGTGTTCCTCTTTAAGGCCCATCACAAAATACCGATGTATTATTTCTCTTCTGAAGCAGAGCCAAGAATTTTATCCCACCTGCTATATGGGGAGAAGAATAAAAACCAAGAAGTGTTTGGATCTGACTCAAAAAATTGGGATGTTAAATCCACCTGTAATGCAAAACCAATCTTACCCAGTGCTCTGTAAATTCTCCACTGAGTTTGACAAGATTTTATTTTTAACCCAGCAAATGAAAAACCCATTTGAACTACCTCATTCTTGAATAGCCTCATATTAAAGATAAATATGAGGCTGTGAATGATATGTTGTCTGCTTTGTAAAATCAAGAGAATAGAAAATGTACAGCCTTTTTGTATAAGCAATTTCTTTCCTTTAATACTATTAAATCTATAAAGGTCTATTGCTGACCCAGATTATCCTATAGAAAAATGAAATCTTTTCAAAGTCAACATTAAAATTCACATTATTCAGGGCGTTCTTTTTCATGGTTTATCTTTGAGCACTCCTATAGGAGTGGTTTTGCTCCAAGTACAATAGTATCACTGCTGTCTTTAGCTCAGTTAGTCCAATGGTGTTATCCATTATACACAGGGGTTTGCTAGTTTATTAATAAACTGATAAGGGCTCAAACACCTATCATCAATTCCATTTCTCTCCTCTGAGAGACAGTCTTTCAGATATAATGTGGTTAATGATAGTCTACATATGAAGGTAAGGCACCCGATTCTTCACAATTATAGTGGTGGACTATTACTGAAGACAATCTCAGAGTAGACACATGTAGGCTTTATTTTAATGGCATCCCAATGAATGATGAGTTTTATATTTCAAGCTAGTGAATTAAAATAGGCTGTTGCATTTGCATCTGTTGAAAGAAAGTAATTCTCCTTGACTTAGTATGTGGAAGTTAAGATAACCATGAAAATTACTTAATATTGCTTTTGTTTTCTGGCTCTCAGCTGGAAGCTTCTCTCTAAGGTCCTTCTATTAATGTACTTCCTACCATGTTGATTAAAAAGCAAAGCAAATAAGACAATTCTCTTTTTATTTTCCCTATGTTCCTATCCTTGAATGGTATAATATGTTTAAAAATGCAGTGATTTTTCTAATTGCAAAGGTAATACTTAAAGCAAAAAGGAGATAAGAGTAAAAACCTTTTCTATTACTGCCCTAAGATTATGTGTTTATAATCTTTCAGTTAATTTCTCTACTATATGTATATACATATGCACACAAACACAAATTATTCTTGAATAAGTAATGCAGTCTTATGGTACAAAATTCAAAAAGTAAAGATCAGAAAGTGAAAAATCTTCTTTCCTCAGAACCTTAACTGTCCAGTTCCTCTCCACAGAGATTTCAATGTTCTGTGATTTTGCAGGGATATTCTAAGTAGATTCAAATAACTATGTGTGTATATTTTTCTTCTCCTGACACCTAAATGGTATAATATATTTTTTTTTTTTTTTGCAGAGTCTCACTCTGTTGCCCAGGCTGGAGTGCAGTGAGTGACACCATCTCAGCTCACTGCAGGCTCTGGCTCCCAGGTTCAAGCTATTCCCTTGCCTCAGCCTCCTGAATAGCTGGGACTAAAGGCACCCACCCACCACCATATCCAGCTAATTTTTGTATTTTTAGTAGAGACAGCAGTTTCACCATGTTGGCCAGGCTGGTCTTGAACTCCTGACCTCAAGTGATCCATCTACCTTGGCCTCCCAAAGTGCTGGGGTTACAAGATTGAGCCACTGTGCCCAGCCTTCAAATTGTTCTGTGTCTTGGTTTTTCATTTAACTATCCATCTTGGAGCTATTTCTATATTAATTCAAAAAGCATTTTCTTTTTAAAATGATGTATGGTATTCAACAAATGAATATATGTGTACACCACACACACACACACACACACACACACACACACACACACATTCGCTATACCCTTAATTTACTTAACCAGTTCTCCATTAATGGTTATTTAGGTTGTTTCCAATCTTCTCTTTTCACAATTTTGTGATGAGAGAACTGTGTATTAGTTGGCGAGGGCTGTCCCAACAAAGTTCCTTAGTCTAGGTGGCTTTAACCACAGACATTTATTGTGTCACAGTTCTGAGGCTAGAAGTCTCAGAACTAGAAGGATCTAGTTCCAGGCCTCTCTCCCTGGCTTATCATGACCATCTTTAGAGTCTGTCTCCTCACCTTGTCTTCTTTCTCTAATTGTGTTTCTGTGTCCAGATTTCCTGTATTTATAAGGACACCAGTCATAATGGATTAGGGTCCACCCTAATGACCTCATTTTACCTTGACTCCCTCTGTAAAGATCTTATCTCCAAATAAGGTCACATTCTGAGGTAGCGTAGTTTAGGATTTCAACATAGAATTTGGAGGGGAAGCAACCAACCTAAGACGCCTTGTAGTTTTGCACATAATAAGTGTATTTTGGGACATATTTGTAGAATTTGAAATTTGAAATTCTAGAATTTGAATCTAAAATTGCTGAGTCAAAAAATACGTGTATGCAATTTCGATAGCTATTGCCGTCATTCTCCATACAAGTTATGCTAATTTACAGTTACCGTAAGCAATGGACGAGCATGTCTTTTTCCTCAGCATCTCACCCAACAATGTTACCAAACTCTGGGTCTGTCACAATCTAATACATGAAAATGGTTCTTGATGTGGTTTTAATTTGCATTTCCATTAAATATGTGTGAGTGACTATCTTTTCACATTGTTAAGTATGTATTTTCTTTAAAAAAGATGGAATCAAACAGCAATTATCGTTTTGTAATTCTATTTTTTTCCATTTAAGCAAGATATAGTGGACATCTTTCCCTATTATTTAATATTTTTCTATAACAGGAAAGTAATATGGCTTCACACTATCCCATTGAATATCCATATCCAAATTTACTTAATTAATTCCCCACTGTGCATTTATGTTGTTTCCAACATTTTTACTTCCGAAATAATGCTGAGATAGTATGGAGTTAAGTCTTTGTGCACAGCCAGGGTAGCAATTAACTCTTTGGTTTTTGTAGATAGATTTTCGAAGCTGAATTAATAATTAATCAGGCCATATTAATTAGGCCATGATCTACCTTTTAACCTTCCTGTTTCCAATACAGAATGTGCTTGCCTATGATTTCAAGAAATCTCCTTCTCAACAGATGAGGCTGGTCTCAGATTTTTTTTGTACTAGAAACAAATTTTCTTGTAATGAAATTCATTTGTCTCTGAAATCAACTGTGCCATCTACTATGCCGTATTGTAAGTATGAGTGGATGGCACTACTATGACAGAGTAGGGGGCAGAATGTTTTTGGACAGTTGGGGTCTTTATCTCTCAATTTATAGCTTATATTCATAAGACAGCAGAGTAACAACAACCAACACTTACTGAGTGCCTGAAATGTATTAACTTATTTAAGCTATTCAACAAAGATGGGAGAACTAATGGGGCAAGGGACAAGGACAGTGTAATAGTGTAACAACTGGTGTGTAATGGTTGTGTAACAACAACGCTGTGTAACAAACTACCCTTAAACATCAACGTCTTACAATAACAAGCATTTAATTTTGTTTTGCTCATAAATCTACATTTGGCTAGGGTTCTGTTGTGCTTGGCTAGCACCAGCTGAACTCGAATCAACCCTACATGTTGGATCCAAATTTATTCCACCTTTCTCTCATTCCCATTTGAACAGCAGCTGTCTGCAGCATGCTCCTCTCATGTGAACAGCAGGAATATAGAGGCAAATCAAACTGTGCAAGCACATTGAAGGCCTCCATTAACATTTCATTGTCCAAAGCAAGCATGTCAGAAAACAAGTCTTATATCAACAAGGCAGAGGAAATATGTTTCACTTATACTGGGAGAGAATTGTAAAACTTCTTGTATTCTATCCCAGGAGACAGACAAATTGGAACCAATTAATATGATCTATCATAGATACCTTCGAAGAATGGATAAGTCACAAATTTCAGTTTTCATATGAATACCAAAGCCAATTTTTTGTTGTTGTTAACACTGTGTCTGAAGTCTTATGGGGCTAAAAGTCCCATAAAAGACCTTTTTGAGAGATGTTTACATTAAGAAATTTGGTTAGGACCTAAAGAAGAGTCAGACATTTGAAGAAACACGTCTGCTTATCACTGGTTATAATCTACTGGGGAAGAAAATAAGGCATTTATACAAACAATTCCATAGCAAGATGTAAGATAAAAGGTGTCCTTCAAGGACCAATTGTAAGTAAAAGAATAGAGAAAACTATGTAATAATTGGATTTTCTTTGCTTGATCTCCCAGTTACTAAGTTCTTTTGTAATGAAAAGTGTAGAAAAAGATTTCCTAATAGCTAAATTGGGAAAAAATTTTTATTTCCCAGAAACACTACAGATGTATTTTTTATTATGCAAATGTTAAGAGGAGCCTGTAGGAGCTCCACAGTTTTGGAAAAACAGATTAATTTGTTTCTTAGGCCTTCTGTCTTTCAACAAATTGAACAGTCTGGAGTGTCAAATCGAAAATGAGAAAGGAAAAAAATCTGCCTCTATGAAGAATCATACCAAAAAACCTTAAGACAATGAGACCTATTGTTAAGAAATTTTAAAATCCTTTTAGTCTTTGAATTAAGAATATATGTAGTTAGAGAAATAAACACAATGTAATATGGCTCTCTGGAAAGAATTCATTTTAGGTCATTTGTTTTAGAAATTAGAGAAAATCATTCACCTGTGAATGTAGGAAACCATTGTTAGTTGTTACTTTTGATATGAAAAGGTTATAACAGTTTGAGAAAAAAATTTTAACCATCATCTGACTTTTTACTGCATGATTTTGACCTAAATTACCTGAAAGATCATTTTGATGGTGAAAAAAAAAACATCTATGGAGACTGAGATTAAGTGTATTTCCACATAGTTTATTTCAAAAATTGAGACAGATTTTTATAGAAACATTGTCTTAACTTTAATGATATAGATGTTTGAATTAATTTTTCCCAATAACTTGCTAAGATTTTAATAGCCTGTGTAAGAGTAATACAGAATGAGATTGGTAAGCAGTGATACTAGTAAACTCATTACAATGTGAAAGAATTTCACCACAGGAGGAAAATTTGGGGTGCAGCTGAGTTAACAGTTTCCACATCAATCTGATATATTTTAATGTGTTAATTAGGATGCAAAAACAACCTAAATGGATGAAGACAATAATATAATAATTTAGGAACTTGATTATTGTGGGAAAATTGTGAGATACTTTGTCTGATAAGATACATATTTAAGTCAAAGTTCACATATGTTTATTGGATGATTTTCCGCTGGAAATTTTTTTTTTAAATGAAGCTTTTGTGGTCACAAAAAGAGCAGAAAATAGTCTTCCAATACATGGTTTTAGGTTCTAACTTTGCCATTTGTTAATGAGTTACTCTTCTCTGTGACTTACTTTTCTACTCCATAAAATCATGATAATATCAACTGCAAAAGTTGTGATATGGTTGAAATGAGATAATTTTATAATATAAGTACAATTATAGATTATGTAATATATAAACATAATATAATTTATAGTATTGTTATATGTGAATGTAATATAATAATTGACCCATATACAAGAGCATTCAATAAATGATATTATTATAACTATTTTCCATCAGAAACATGACACTTTAAAAAGCTTTTTCTTATTTTTGAGACAGGGTCTCACTCTGTTGCCCATGCTGGAGTGCAGTGATCATCATAGCTTATTGCAGCCTTGACATCCTGATCTCAGGCAATCCTTCCACCTTAGCCTCTGGAGTAGCTAGGACAGCAGGCATGCACCACCATCCCCTGCTAATCTTAAATTTTTGTATAGAGACGGGGTCTCCCTATGTTGCCCAGGCTGACTTTGAACTCCTGGGATCAAGTGATATTTCCATCTCAGCCTCCAAAAGTGTTGGGATTATAAGTGTCAGCCACTGTACCTGGCAGAAACTTTTTTTTATTTTAAAAATACACAGACAACCTTATCCTTTTGAGTCAATTAAGTGTTGCACACGTTTTCTATGCAATAATCAACTGCCCTGATTACAAGGGCTTACAAAAATATAAGTGTAAGTAACAGTTACCAAATAGAAAAAAGGGTAATACATCTGTGAAGCAATCACTGTATTAGTTATCATTGCTGCACAATAAATTTTATTTTTTTGAGACAGAGTCTCATTCTGTTGCTTAGGCTGGAGTGCAGTGGCGTGATCTTGGCGCACTGCAGCCTCTGCTTCCCGGATTCCAGCAATTCTCCTGCCACAGCCTCCTGAGCAGCTGGGACTATGGGCATGTACCACCATGCCAGGCTAATTTTTGTATTTTTAGTAGAGACAGGGTTTCACCATGTTGGCCAGGCTGGTCTTGAACTCCTGATCACATAATAAATCATCCCAGAATTTATCAGTGTAAAACATCAAACATTTGTTATCTCAGTTTCTGTGGGTGCAAGACACAAAGTAGCTGAACTGGGTGGCTCTGGTTTACAGTCTCTCATGATGTTGCCGTCGAGACATTGGCCAGGGTTGCAGTTATTTAAAATCTTGACTGGGGCTGGAAGATCCACTTCCAAGATGGTTTGTTTACATGGTTTTTGGCAGGAGGCCTCAGTTCCTCATCATGTGGACCTCTCCAAAGGGCTGCTTGAGTGTCTTCCTTTGTGGGGGAAAATAATAATCTGCATAGGTTCATAACTAGAATGGACCTCTGTTACAAAAGACAGATTAACAAGAGAAAAATAAAGAAAAGTTTATTAATGTGTATATTTCACAAATGCATGGGAGACATCCAGGGAATGAATAGTTCTTAAAGCAGTGGCTTTCAATTCCAGTTTCTATAGCCTCTTCAACAAAACAGTAAATTTGTAGAGAAGTAACAGTGTAAAGGACTTGGAGTCTTAACAGGCAGCAACTTGGGAGGAAGGCAAACAAACGGTAGATAAAAGTTTGTTAATAATTCTTGCTAATATTAATTCCTCTCGTATCATCTTGCTGTTGTCTTCCTCTGGTATCGTTTGAATATCTGGTATCATCTAGCTGTTGGGTATCTAAAGCTGATGCCAATGGTTAACCTTTGTTCTCCCTGGTAGAGAGCAGGGAAATCTATGTAAATGTATGTCCTGCTTTCAGACAGATAGAGGGAGAGTAGAGAGCTCTCCTGCATCTGTTTCTTCTTAATAGTCTTCAGCTCAACAATCCTTCATATTTTAGGGAGGCATTTCTGGCCTTCATGAGAGAGCAAAGGGGAGACTGCAATGAATTTTATGACCTGATCCTGAAAGTCACATGCAGGTACTTCTACATATTTTTTCTGTAGAAGAACCAAGTCATTAAGTCCAGTCTACACTCAAAGAAAGAATATAAAAAATATAAAAATTGTGAACACATTTAAAACCACAACGACCAGTCTGAGGAAAGTATGATTTGATGTTGTGTGTTTTTCCTTCAGTTTACTGTTATTTTGACATGCAATTGATAAATAAAGTGAGACTCATAGTCTCTTGGGGACTCAGGCCTTGAGAATTCCATCCCCAACTCTGGCCCTGCCCTTTCCTTTGAAACCCACCTCGGGTCCCCTCTGTCCTCAGGATAAACTCTTCCACTGGACTTGGGTTTTGAGGTCCTATAGTCCCCCTGAGTCCTTGACCTCCTTCTGTGAGAGTTTAGTAGAGTTGATAAGAGGGACTTCTTAGGTAGTAGAGAAGTTAAGAAGAGAGTGAGAACTAGAGTCTCAATTTGTTAAAATAACCAAGTTGTTAGTCTCTAAGATTATGGAATCAGTAAGTTGTTTACTCACTCCAAAATATATAATAAATCTGTTTTAATCAGTCACCCCTTCATTGATGACTTAGAAATAAAAATAGAAACAGTTTAATGGAGCCTAGCGAAGCCCTAGAAAAAAGGCTCAGAGCATCACATTTTGGAGAAAGTCCTGGGATTACCTATCACACATAGGATGGCTTTACAAGATTGTGTTTGACAGATCTTTAAGGTAGGAAAGAAAATCTATAGGTTAAATGTCTCAAAGAAATGTAAGTCAAATATTGATCAGCTATACTAATCAAGGGTGTTCCAGTTATCCAAAATGTTTTTCCACTTGGCTCTGGATATTATTATTTAGAGAATTTGCCATTCTTTTCTTGCTCTAAATGTGTTCTGGAATTATTATCAGGAGATCGCTTTCCCAGGTTATGCGTGAGTTAAAGAGTCTGGGGTGGAGGTAATTGGGTGAAGTGTGATACAAAGGGAAGCCAGTTTGTCCTTAGTATTTGTTTTGGATTTTCACTTGCCATGGTTTTGTTTTCTATTGGACGGGGTTGGTGGAGAGGGATAGTTACATGTATAGGCTCTAAGTTGCAAAATATTTTGATATCAATAAAAAACGTTCCATAACTATACTGAAGAAATAAATCCTAGGGGAAACTCCAGAAAGTGAAAAATAGACCTTCTAAAGAAGAAAAGTTCAATTCTATGACTTTGGATAAAGATGCCCTTTTTTCTCAATTTGACTTGAATATGAAACATAAGATGATGGGAGAAAGAGAAAGAGCAAAAATAAGAAGAAGACTGCTCTTCTGAATGAATTGAGATTTGAAAAGAAGAGTGTGTGTGTGTGTGTGTGTGTGTGTGTGTGTGTGTGTGTGTGTAGTATTAGGCCATTCTTGCATTGCTATAATAAAATATCTCAGGGTGGTTAATTTATAAAGGAAAGAGGTTTAATAGGCTCACAGTCCAGCAGACTGTGCAAGCATGGTGCCAGCATCTGCTTAGCTTCTTGGGAGACCTCGGGAGCTTTTATTCATAGTGGTAATCAACGTAGGAGCAGGCACTTCACATGGCAAAAGCGTGAGCAAGAGAGAGAGTTGAGGGGTAGGTGCCACACACTTTTAAACAACCAGATCTCATGAGAACGGTCTTACCATCAAGAAGGCAGCGCCAGGCCATGAGGGACCCACCCTCATTATTCAAATACCTCCTACCAGGCCCCACCTCCAACACTGGGGATTATAATTCAACATGAGATGTGGCGGGTACACATATTCAAACTATATCATATACATAGATGTGCATATGTGTGCATAAAACTTATAATGCAAACTAATCATATATATATATACGCTTGTGTGTGCATATATATATATATGAAGGTTATAATACAATGGTGAGGAAGAAGCAGGTGGACTAAATTTGCTAAGAATGGGGATGTCATCTCCATCCTTCACTGGTAGGGCTGACTCCAGTCTACTGACTTTTCCTACAACTGTCTACATCTGCGGGCAGGGGAACCCTGCCTGGAACTTTGTTAGTGGGTCTGTTAGCCATCAATTTACTTCATAAAGGCATCCAGTGGTAGGTGAGGTCTATTTTTGTGGTGGTAAACCATTGGCCTTGGTGTGCCCTAATTGTGTTTGCAGTAAAATTGAAGACTATTAACAAGAGTGAGAAATCAGCTGAACGATCATAAATAATTGGTCAAATGGGTAGCAGTGCTGCCCAGTCAACATCCTGTTTGTGGTTAATGGTGTTTAGGGAGTGCCCACTGGGTGCTTGGCATAAAAGAAGTAAAAGCTGTGATTCTGAGGGAATTACCAGGCCTGATTTCCTCAAGACTCCATTGTGCTTTGCTCTGGGAGTGCTTGATTCCCTCGTGCCACTGCTGCTGCAAAAATGCCCTTCAACACTCCTACTTTCCACCCTCCTACTGCCTTCCTCTCTCCTCATCTGAGAAGCTTAATCCTCCCCTGCTCGCTAAACTTCAGCACACGGTGCCAAGTCTGCCCTTGGACTGTGGGGAGGGGAGGAGGTCAAGGTCACTGCTGGAGTGTCTCAGTCTTTATGTTTTGACCCCAAGTCTCTGTCAAGGGACTTTGGGGTGCTGAGGAAACTTCCAATGCAAACCAGATCCTCAAACCTAACAGTCATCCTCTGTCTTTCTTTCACACTAGACATCCAATCCATCAGCAGGTCCTGCTGATCCTACCTTTCAAACAGGTTCCAGATCCAGCTACTTCCTCCCATCTCCAGGGTTACTCTCCTATTCGAGCTGTTGTTACCTTTTGCCTGGATATGGAAATAATCTCTACTTTCATTCTTACCATCTTACACAATCTGTTTTCCACATGGGTACCAGAATGAACATATATATATATACATATATATATGCTTAATCACTTTCACTGCTTTAAAAATGCCTTGAAAAAAAAAATCAGGATTCATTATCTTGGTCTAATGTTCCCAGTCACATTTTCGTTTGTTTGTTGAGACAGAGTCTTGCTCTGTCACCCAAGCTGGAATATAGTGGCGCGATCTTGGCTTACTGCAACCTCCGCCTCGCAGGTTCAAGCAATTCTCCTGCCTCACCCTCTCAAGTAGCTGGGATTAGAGGCGCCCCCAACCATGTCCGGCTAATTTTTTTATTTTTAGTAGAGACCGGATTTTGCCATGTTGTCCAGGCTGGTCTCCAACTCCTGACCTCAGATGATCCGCCCACCTTGTTCTCCCAAAGTGCTGGGACTACTGATGTGAGCCATGGCATCTGTCCCTGGTCGCATGTGTTTTATTGCTGTGCTGTGAACAACCCAAGCCTATTCTATCTCAAATCTGTACTTGGTGCTCATTGTGCTCTTCTTTTAGCTGCTGCATGGCTGGTCCATGTAACCACTGAGGTCTCTGTTCCTACATCACCTCCTTAAAAAGACTTTTTTTCACCATTCTATTTAAATAACATTGACACTGTGTCATTTTCTGCACCCTTACTCTGCTTGAATTTCTTCACAGTATTCATCACTACCCAGTGGTGTTTGTAACATTTATTTATTGTCTGTCTCCTCTGCTAGAACACAATTATGATGAGGGCAGGGACTTTGTTTTGCGCACTACTGTATCCCTAGAGCCTAGAATGGTGCCTAGCATCTTGTAACACTCAAAAAATATCCATTCAAAATATGACTGAACAAATAACTCCTACAATGAAGTTGCTATATCAATGACAGGTGAAATTCGCACAGGTTGTACTTTGCAGAAATAACCCCTACAATCTTCCATCCCACGTGATTTTTTTACACTGTGACTCTGACACTCCACCTATTGAGAGGTGAAGTTTATGACCCTTCTGAATTTGGGCAGGTTCGTGAGCAGTAGAAGGGTCCCTGTTTGACTTCTAAGGCCATGTCATAAAAAGATGCTGAAGCTTTCACTTGATTCTCTGTAGGTGGCTCTCTTTTGGAACCCAGACATCATTCAGTTAGGAAGCCCAAGTAGCCACATAGAGAGGCCACATGTGGGTATTCTGGCTAACAATCTCAGCTGGAGTCAAAGACGGTAACCAGCTTCCACCATCAGACGTGTGAGTTAAGGAAGCCTTACAGACGGTGGCAGCCGTCAGCCATTGATTCATCCCCAACATTCAAATCTTCCCCGATGAGACCCTGACATTGTGAAGCAGAGACAAACCATCCTAGGAGTGCCTTTTTCAAATTCCTGTCCCTCAGAAACCATGAGAGATGATTAATGGTTTTATATCACTAAATTTTTTGATTTATTACACATAAATAGATGGCCAGGAAAGAATGAATGAATAACTACCTTCCCTGTTTCCACCCTCCCATTGCTGAGGTGTGAATAAGATGGCAGAAACTGGAGCATCCATCTTAGAGTCACAGGGAAGCTACCAGTAGATTACGGCAAAGTCATAAGATAAAAGGAGCCTGAGTGTCTGACACCATAGAGCTGCCGTATCAGTTCTGAGTGCGAAGAAATGAAATTTTGTTTTGTTTATGCCTTTTTAATATTTGGGTACTTGTTATTCACTGCAGCAGCTGGAGCCTGTATCCTGTCTCATACAAGACTCATCAACATTTTGGCCAGGTGTGACGGCTCATGCCTATAATCCCAGCACTTTGAGAGGTCAAGGCAAGAGGATCACTTGAGGCCAGGAGTTGAAGAACAGCCTGGGCAACATGGTAAGACTCTGTTGCTGCTAAAAGTTTAAAATATAATAATTTGCCTGGTGTGGTGTTGTGCACCTGGCCCAAACACTTTGGCAGGCCAAGATGGGAGGATGGCTTCAGATCAGCATGGGTGACAAAGTGAGACCCCAAGTCTTAAAATTAGCCAGTGATGGGGGCGTGTACCTGCAGTCCCAGCTACTTCTGAGGCTGAGGTGGGAGGATTGCATGAGCCCAGGAGTTTGAAGCTGCAGTGACCTGTCATTGTGCCACTGCACTGCAGCCTGGGTGACAGCATGAAATTCCAACTCTTAAAAAAAAAAAACAAAACCCAACAACAACATTTTAAGTGCCTGCTATGTGCTAGGTTCTGTGTTTTACATACGTTATCTCATTCATTCCTCATTACAATAGGTACTGTCAAGATTCCTATTTTACCAGGGGGTAAAATGACCTCAGAGAAGGCAACTTAGCCATGGTTTCACAGCTAGGAAGTGGCAGGGTTTGGATCTGAGGGCAAGTCAAAGAGATGTGAGAGCCTGAACTCTTTCAGTTCCCTTTTCTGCCTACATTAAATCAGCTGAAACTTTGTTTCAGGGAAGTGGGAAGTAAGCCTGTAAAGAGAAGAGTCAGAGGAATAACTGCCAGCAATAGCTGCTGCTTTGGCACTGAAGGGCAGGTCACGAGTCCTAAGATGCACAATGTTTTTTTCTTAGCCATGGTTGCTTATATGAATAACCATGTCTTCTTCAAACCAGAACAACAAAATACATAAATATACAAGTAATCTGCCTCAGTGTAAATATCTTTGCCTTTCTTTATCACATACTGTTGCTGGTATTTCCTATATATATAGATGCAGATATCTAAATATGTATATATTCACATGTGTACACACACATGTATGCCTGTCCACCACCTCTCATGGTGTTGCCTGTTGCATTTAGGAATGTTGCAACTCAGTAACTGTTTATGATTCAAAATCTAAAAACAATTCACTCCACAGGAGAGCTATTAGAACTGATAAACAAGTTCAGTGAAGTTGCAGGATACAAAGTCAACATACAAAAATCAGTAGCATTTCTATGTGTCAACAGTGAACAATCTGAAAAATAAATTTAAAAAGTACTCCAGTTTATAGTAGCCACACATAAAATTAAATATCCGGGAATTAATCAAAGAAGTGAAAGCTCATTATAATAAAAACTACAAAACAGTGATGAAAGAAATTGAAGAGGACACCAAAAAATGAAAAAGTATTCTACGTTCACGGATGAGTTGGAAGAATCAATATTGCTAAAATGTTTATATTAACCAAAGCAATCTATAGATTCAATACAATCCCTATCAAAATACCAATGACATTGTTTACAGAAATAGAAAAAACAATCCTAAAATATCTTGGAGCCACAAAAGGCCCAGAGTAGCCAAAGGTATTATAAGCAAAAATAACAAAACTGGAGGAATCACATTACCTGACTTCAAATTATACTACAGAGCTATAGTGGCTCTGATATCTACACCAATGGAACAGAATAGAGAACACAGAAACAAATCCATACACCTGCAGTGAACTCATTTTTGACAAAGGTGCCAAGAACATACTTTGGGGTAAAGACAGTCTCTTCAATAAATGATACAAGGAAAACTGGATATCTATATGCAGAATAATGAAACTAGACCCCTATCCCTCACCATATACACAAATCAAATCAAAGTAGATTGAAAGCATAAATCCAAGACCTCAAATTATGAAACTACTACAAGAAAACACTTGAAAAAATCTCCAGAACATTGATCTGAACAAAAATTACTTGAGCCGTACCCAACAAGCACGGGTCACCAAAGCAAACATGGACAAATGGAATCACAACAATTAAAAAGCTTCTGCACAGGAAAGGACACAATCAACAAAGTGAAGAGACAACCCACAGAACGGGAGCAAAAAAATTTGCAAACTATCCATCTGACAAGGGATTAATAACCAGAATATATAAGAAGCTCAAACAACTCTATAGGAAAACATCTAATAATCTGATTAAAAAATGGGCAACATTTTGAATAGACATTTCTCAAAAGAAGACAAGTAAATGGGAAGCAGGCATATCAAAATGTGATAAACATCATTGACAATCAGAGAAATGCAAGTCAAATCTACAATTAGGTATCATCTCACCCCAATTAAAATGACATATTCAAAAGACAGGCAATAATAAATTCTGGGAAGGATGTGGAAAAAAGGGAAGCTGTGTATACTGTTGGTGGGAATCTAAATTAGTACAATCACTATGGAGAACAGTTTGGAAGTTCTTCAAAAAAACTAAAAACTGAGATTCCATATGATCCAGCAATCCCACTGGTAGGTATATACCCCAAAGAATGGAAATCAGTGTATCATAAAGATATCTGCACTCCTGTGTTTGTTGCAGCATTGTTTACAATAGCTAAGATTTGAAAGCAACCTAAGTGTCCACCAACAGATAAATGGATAAAGAAAATGTGGTACATATACCTAATGGAGTACTAATTAGCCATAAAAAATGAGACAGTCATTTGCAGCAACATGGATAGAACTGGAGATCATCATGTAAATTGAAATAAACCAGACACAGAAAGAGAAATACTACATATTCTCACTTATTTGTGGAATCTGAAAATCAAAACAATTGAACTCATGGACATAAAGAGTTGAAGAAGGGTTACCAGAAGCTGGGAAGGGTAGTGGGGGGCTGGGCAGGGAAGTGGGGATGGTTAATGGGTACAAACATTGTTAGAAAGAATGAATCAAACCTACTATTTGATAGCACAACAGGGTGACGATAGTCAATGAAAACATAATTGCACATTTTAAAATAACTTAAAAAGTGTTATTGGATTGTTTGTGGCTCAAAGGAGAGATACATGAGGAGATGGATATTCCATTCTCCATGATGTGCTTATTTCATATTGCATGCCTGTATCAAAACCTATTACGTACCCTGTAGATGCATACATCTACTATGTACCCACAAAAGTTTAAAATTTAAAAAATAAAAAGTAAATATAAAAAAGAATAAGAAAATTTAAAAAGGACAATTCAATACAACCCTTTCATAATACTTGTTTTCGGTGGTTTGTCGCAAATGAAATAAGAAATATAAAATCTTTTTGAAAAAGGAAATCAAAATGATTCTATTTATGCCTGGGAAATATTACAAATCATGTCACATATGTTTTCATGAGAGAATCAGATAACGTCAGATAATCTTAAATTAATCCCAGTTAATCCTCAAGGTAGGAACTATTATCCTATTGTAGATTGGGAAAACAAGGCACAGAAAAGTTCAATGTTTTTCTAAAGGTCACACAGCAGGGAGTCCTTTTATGTAACTGCAACAGAAAGATGAGGATTAGCCTGTTATTTGCTTTTCAGTGTGAATAAATGTGTTGCATAAATTCTTATTCTATTTATTATATTTTCTACAGTAAAATATTGGAGATGATATCTTAATTATAGTTAAGATATAAGGTCAAAGATTTTCTTGCCGCTTCTTTTTAAAAGAGGTAAAACGATCTGAATGTGATTTAGTTAAATGAAATCTACATGGCAAAGCTAACTAGCTTCCAATGTTTGAAAATTGCAAATTACATGGAAGCAGTCTGAAGAGTATCAAAGTGAATTATGAAATGATGTAAAATAAGGAAAAACCAGACACCTTCTGGGAGGGAAACTCTTATTTGCCATGCCTAATTAGGCGTATCTGAAGCAAGAGTTATGAGAGTTGGGTGGCTGAAGGCATATCAAGGAAACTAGACTCTACAGTAAATGAGAAAGAGTTGCAAGGTCCAGTCTCTTCTCAGATGTGCAATGGATTAACTCCTTAGCCTTCCCGCCTCTTCTTGAGCTTTGGTGGTTCTATCTGGAGATATAAATGTTTCATGTGAACTTTGCTTACATTTAGCTAAAATGCAAGATTTTCCTTTATTACTGTTAATAAGAACTCTGAAGAGCACCCCAGACTTTTCTGATTTTATTCTCACCAGGTATACTCTATTTCTGGAGTTTCATGAATTCCCTTTAATTTTCATTGAGTCCATTGTGATGTAAAGAGTATGAGTTGCTTTTGTGAAACCTGAAGTGGTGTGTGTGTGTGTGTGTGTGTGTGTGTGTGTGTGTGTATTTATGGAATTATTTCAACAACAAACTACATCATAGAGACCAGGCGTCATTATCAGTATACTCAGGTTTGAATGGACTGGCGCTTTTTTATTACATATTCTACTTCTCCTTGGTTCTAACATGTGTCCAAGCATTAACGGCATCAATCAGTTGTTTATAGAACAATAAAGAACAGTTATGGATAAAGCTCAGAAGATAGAATTTTCTTGGATTGATTATTACATTATATTATTGATAAAATGTCCTGTGAAAGTTTAAATTTCATTAACTCTAGGCTTTAAATCCAAGTCAGGAATAGTCCAAAGTAAAAAGGAGAGCTGGTACAAAATTGCTAGCTACAAATTATCTAAGATATGAAAATGAATTTAGAAAAAATCTTGCTAAACCTTTCTATAGCTATAAATGTTAAAGACCACACTTTTCCAAAGTTTGTTTTATAAAAGAAAATGAGTTGCAGGTTTAGAACTCTACAATTTGGAGTATTTTGGGATTTATAGGCCTCTAAAACATGTAAGATTATTAAAGTACACTTATAAGTAATACAAGTCCTTGAGGTAGTATCAAGCACAAAAATCATTCACCACATTTCTTTTCAAACAAATCTTTATCCTGAACAACCTTATGACCCATTAATGGGTCCCCACCAGGAAGTGTCCAATCTGCTTTACCAGGGTTTATAGTCTCCTTTTCTACCTTTCTAGCCTGTAATATGTATTTATTGAATATAGACCATGTGCCACATACAGCAAGAGGCTTTAAATATGAAGACGTGATTCCTGCCCTCAGGAGTATTCAACTCTTCAGATGAGCATGTTAATCAAAACTAGTTGTATTACAGTTGCTCTTCCATGTCTGTGGATTCTGTATCCATAAATTCAACCAACTGCAGATAAAAAATATTTGGGAAAAAAGGCTGGGCCCGGTGTCTCATGCCTGTAATCCTAACACTTTAGAAGGCTGAGGCAGGTGGACTGCTTGAGCCCTGGAGTTCAGGACCAGGCTGGGCAACATAGTGAGACCTTTTCTCTACAAAAAATGTTGAAAATTATCTGGGCATGGTAGTACACACCGTGGTCCTAGCTACACAGGAGGCTGAGGCAGGAGGGTCACTTGAACCTGGGAGGTCGAGGCAGCAGTGAGCCATGATTGTGCCACTGCACTCCAGCCTGGGCAACAGTGAGACCCTGTCTCAAAAAAAAAAAAATCCGCTAAGTTCCAGAAAACAATTTGCTCTGTGCCAAATACTGTGCTAATTCCATGTGAACGAAGTGATGCGTAAGCATTGCATTAGGTATTATAAGTAATCTAGAAATGATTTAAAGTATATGGAAGGATGCGTGTAGGTTATATGCAAATACTATACCATTTTATATAAGACACTTGAGTATTCAGGGAGCTTGGTGTCTTCAGGGGTCCTGGAAACAATCCCCATGGGTACTGAGAGACAACTGAAGTTGTCTAATTATCTGTAACAAATTACCTCCCCAAATAGTGGTTTAAAACAAACATTCATTATCTCATAGCTGTTGTGGGATGAAATCTGCGCACAGCTTAGCCTCATGATGTGGCTCAGCATCTCATGAGGTTACGGTCAAGATGTCAGCAACTGTAAGGCTTGATTGGGGCTGCAGGATCTGCTTCCAGTCTCTTTCATGAGGTTGTCATCAGACCTCAGTTCCTTGCTGGCTGTTGGCTGGATACTTCAGCTCCTTAACACATAGGTCTATCCATAGGCTCCCATGTCCAAACACAGCAGTTGGCTTTTTTCCCAGGGTGAATGTTCATCTCTGTGAAACATAACTTCAGCAGTATTATAAATGAGGCAGAATACTGACCAACCTGTAGACGAGGAAGGGGAGTACTCAAGGCTGTGGATACCAGGAGGTGGGGATTATTGGGGCCATCTCAGAGGCTAGCTACCAAACAGATTTTTCTGGTTATCCCTTGTCTTGACTAGTATCACTACCATCACTCAATTTCTAAGTGTGAAAACTTTGCATTCATGTTCTAAATCTGTTCCTGATTCACCAGTACTGTTTTATCAGTCCTCTCCATCACCAAGTTACAGAATCTACCATCTTAATGTCATTTGCTTCTTTGCCCTTCTTATCTTATTATTGTTGCTTTGGTTCTGGCCCTTAGCATCTATTGCCAGGGTATTTTCAATGACTGTCTCTTTTTGTTTTATTTCTCTTTTATGCAGTTTAATTCATATGGAATTGTCATTTTTGAAGTCAATTTTGGCAGTGTATTAGTCAGCTTGGGCTGCCGTAACAAAATACCATGGACTGGCTTAAACAACAGAGATTTATTTTCTTACAGTTCTGGAGACTAGAAGTCCATGATCAGGGCGCTGGCATGGTCACATTCTGGTAAGGGCTCTCTTCCTGGCTTGTAGATGGCTGCTATCTCCTGGTGTGTTCACATGACCTCTTCCTCTTTTTATAAGAACACTAATCCCATCATGAATGTTCCTCCTTTATGACCTCATCTTACCTAATTATTTCCCAAGGTTCCATCTTTAGATACCATCACACTGGAAGCTAGGGTTCAACGTACACACTTTTTGGGGAAGGTGGGAAAAAATTCAGTCTGTAGCAGGCAATTTCAAATGGTTCAACCTAACAGTTGTCTGCAAAAGCAGTACATGTTCATGACAGAGAATCAAAAAATAAAAAAAGATGAAAATAAAATCACTCACAATTTCACCACCCAGAGATAAGTGGTGATTATATACATATTTCTGTATTTTCCAGTTTTTAAATGCATAAACCTTTCTGAAGAAACCACTCTTATCATATATTTAATTTTGTGTTCTGCTTTTTCAATTAACAATCCTTGGGCAATTTTCCATGTCACTGAATATTTTTAAAAACAATTTAAAATAGCAGTGACATATTTCATTTATTTGTTGCTTTTTTGATTGGACATGAAAGTGGTTTCTAGTTTTTAGGAAATAAGACTGTAAGAAGGAGCATCACTGAGCATACACTTTTGTCTGCATCTCTATTCTTTTGCTGTAGATTCCTACAAATAGAATTATTGGGTCAAAGGGCATAAACTTTTTCAGTAGTATTTCTGAATTTACTTGACTTACATTATTGCAAATAGCTTTTTAGACATTTACCAATTTATATCTTACCACCGGGATATTCTTTTTCTTTGATAAAAATGGTAATTTAATAGGCCAAAAAAATGTGTCTGATTGCTAACAATGACCTCCTCACTGATC
Organism: Cebus imitator; assembly: GCF_001604975.1. Taxonomy (NCBI): domain Eukaryota; kingdom Metazoa; phylum Chordata; class Mammalia; order Primates; family Cebidae; genus Cebus; species Cebus imitator. The sequence continues at coordinate 3,745,066 of NW_016107363.1, forward strand.
TCTCTGGAGTCATATCCTGCCCCAGTCAAGCCTCCACAGTGCTTCCAAAGTTATCTCTAAAATTCAAACTTGATCATATTGCTTGCCCTGTTAAAGCCAATTATTTGCTCCCCATTGCTTGTCACGTTAAGTCCCAGGTCTAGAGAAGGTTTCATCAGCTCTTTCGTAACATGGCTTTTGTCTACAGTTCCAGCCTCATTTTTAACCTGTCTCCTATATTCTCTCCTCCAGTAACATTTAACCACTTACAGTTCCTTAACTGCCTTGTTTTACACGTTTCCTTTTCACATGCTGTTCCCTCTCTCTTGACGGTCTTTCTCCACCTGGTTTGAGCACTCACAAAGTCTCTTGAGAGAGAAGGCAGGAGATGGATGAAGTGCTCCATTCTTGGAAAAGGGAGGGCTGCTGTGATCAGTGTTACACTGGGTCTTCCTATCACCGTCCCCATGGAGAAGTGTTCCAGCCCTTCACATGGCAACCACACTATGTCCTCTTCCAAGCTGCTTACATCACGATGTGTCTTCTTACAGTCATTTCTTCCAAGCAGCTTTCTAACAATTTTTGTTTATTTTCTTTGCCTGCAGTGGTATTTATGCTGTCCTTCATAATGCCAAAGATTATCTTTCAGTCCTTATTTACCTGATTCTGTCTTCTCGAATGTTTCCTAAAGGCACCCTGAACCTTTATAGGACTTTCATTTTGATGTCTAATGCAGTGCTGTCACTTTCTTTGTATGGGTAGATCTAGTATGGAAGTATTGTTTTCATCACCTTGGTTAAACATTTCATGTCAAAAGCGCTTTTGAGGACACAAAGTAAATTGCCAGTACACAAAATAATGGCAGAAAGATAAGCAAAAACATGTGTTGTAGAACATTCTCAACTCAGGGCATCGTGAATGGTAAAGTGCAGTAATGGGAGACTCCCATTCATTGGCCGAGAGCAGCTGGTGTACAGGTACACAGGGCTGGTGACAGGTACACCACACCAAACTGTGTTCATGTTTATTAGCTATATGCCTACAAAAAACTCAAGAATTTGGAAAATTTTAATTTCTAATACACTTGAATAGATCATTATTACATAGGTATTTTCATACTTTTAAAGAAACTATTGTAGAGATAAATAGCTTCTTAAAGAATTGGTGCTGAATAGAGCATTGTTCAACATGGCATGTGTGATAGAAACCACATCCTGTTTGTATTTAAAACTGTGCAAGTTATCATCCCCTCTAGGAAATGTCTTCTGACACTTCCTTTCCTCTGTGCCTCCTTTTATATGATTGATTTATATTGATTTTTGATTTCCTGAAAGGTTGAGGTGACTCTATAATAAATTACAGTCATGTACTGCATAATGACATTTTGGTCAAGAACAGACACACATATCTGAGAGTGGTCCTGTAAGCTTGTAACACTGTATTTTTACTATACCTTTTCTAAAATTTAGATATGTTTAGATGCACAGATATCTACTATTACAGTTGTATTACCATTGCCTACAGTATTCAGGACAGTTACCTGCTGTACAGGTTTATAGCCTAGAAGCATTAGACTATACCACAAAACCCAGGTGTGTAGAAGGCATTACCATTTAGATTTGTGTAATTATACTCTATGATGTTTGCACAATGATGAAATTGCAAAAGGACACATTTTTCAGGATGTATCCCCATTTTCAATCAATGCATGACTACAGATACCGTCACCATGACCAAACTTGATTGAATCAAGTAGTCAGAGTTGGGTGGGATCTTAGATGTCATTTTGACCAACCTTTCACTCAGTAGAGGAAGTGATTGAGGGTCACATTGTGTCAGCTAGGATGGCTTTCATTGTTAGAAAAGTTATCCTTCATGTTGTACAGAAAATTCCCCTCAGTGATAAGGACTTGTTGGTCTGACTTTTAACACCAAAGAGTGAATCCAACCCCTTTGTCATAAAGTAGTCCTTCACAGGTTTGAGCCCAGCAAGCATTTGTTGTTTTCACTTTCTCAGGCTAACATCTCCAGGTCCTTAGATGACTACAGTATGCCTCTTGCACAGTTGTGGTGCAGATGGAGCAGAGGCTGATCGGGCTTTAGGTCTGGAGAATTTCCAAATCACAATAGAATGCGATAGTATTATCCCTTTCATTTCACTGTCCCATTCTGAATAGCTTAAGAGTTTATCTGTCAGTTGAACTTTGTGGATTAGTCAAGACGCCTTTGGCTGCCAGTAACAAAAACCTAATTCAAACCAACTTAAACAAGAAAAGGCTCATGTAACTGGCAAATCTAAGGGGTAGCTTCAGGCAAAATTGGATTCTGGGATGCAGTGCCAGCTGGGCTCTGTTCCTTTCTTCATCTCTCCTCTCTGTTTGCCCTTTCGACTTAATTCCTGGGTGGGCAAGATAGCCTGCAGCCCCATACTTGTATCATCAGTATAGCTTGTGATCGTGGAGAAAGAGGGGCTTTTAAAAACATCTCTCTGACAAAAGCATCTCAGGATACTGGCTCAGTTTGGGTCATGCACCCGTCCCTGAACCTTTGGTCCAGTTTGTTTTCTGTGACTACTCCTGCTTCTTTACCACCCCCCCACCCTGTAGTCCTCCCAAATGTAAGCAGGAACAAATGTGGTCAGAGCCACCAGGATTGACAGAGATTACAATGGAATGGGGTGAGGGCGGGTTATCCAAAGGAAGCGATCCTGGGAAGACAAGCATATGTCCAACAAGTTACTTAACAGGCTATTCTGGAGAGGCCACAGCTCAAACATTCAACATCCAAAATGCAGAAATGATATGGCTTGACAAAAATCAGAGGCAGTGGTCAGATGGAACACCTTTTTATAATATGTAGGCAATCTGCAACTCAAAGTTTACCTAACAGTAACTTACACAGCATCAGAACTCGAGCTGTATTTTATTGAGAAACTGCCTACAACGTGCTTAGATTATTTTTTTTAAGTCACTTTTCCTGAGGGGCGTGCCGTGTTGATTTATAGTCATAAAATTCATTTGCTTACATATGTGAGTTATACACTTCATTGTTTGAAGCCAGGTCATACATTCTGTTCCATTTCTAAATCTATTCCGATTTGAAAGATTCCCTGTTGTAAGACTCTTCTTTATGATATTTTAAAAATACGTGGAGAGATGGAGGCTGAGCTAGATTAACGCTGTACAAATCTGATTAACGTCATCTGCTCTGTTTCAAAGGTCAGGTACACACAACGAATTTACTTTGAAATTATTTTGTTTATTTTGTGGGCATATACATCATGAGCTTTCTAAAGGTCAAAAGTAGAGTTTGTTCGTGGATTCTAAAGCAATCTGATTTCCATTTACAGTATGCTTTGGTGACCCTAAATGCAGAAGCAGGCCCAGTTAAGTCATACTTCAGTTTGTGTTTGGTTTAATTTTCTCCTGAAGAAAATCCCTGCTAGATTAAGGCAGTGCTGAAATATCATTTTCCCTAAATTACTTTTATCTTCAACCAGGTTCATAAGAGAATGCTGCTCACAAATGACATCTGAACTCTGGATGTTGGCTTCGTGCCCATTTTATTTTCAAAGCTGTGGAAGCATCTTAGTCAGCTAGCTTCTTACCTGGAAACTGGAGCAAGGGTCAAAAAAATTAGGACTCCTGGGTTTTATTAACATTTACCTGGTAGGGATCCTGAAGCTTTATTAATTAATGTTTGGAAAATCACTGTGTGCTTCGTAGCGAAGAGGCTCCAATAAATTATACAGTCTTATTTACTATTCAAAAAAATCAAGGGTCTAGTTACATATACAACGTATTTTTTCACTAATTATTTTAAAGCTTTTTTTTTCCCCTTGCCGTGTGTACTTTACCAATATAAAAAGAAAATCTCTCAGAGCATTTCGTATTCATGTTCATTAACATTCCAGTGGAATAATAAACCTCAAAACGATTCATGTATGAATCAGTGAGGCATGGTTAATTACAGTTTTCAGCCACATAACCAATAACATTCACCATGAAACGTGGCGTCTGTTAAATACATTGCTCTGAATTTTTGTTGGGGGAGAGTGGTAGGAAATAGGGAGGTTGAAATTGCAATTTAAAAATGTCTAAATATTTTAGGGCTTATACATTATAAATATCTTTCGGGCAAGTATTTATCACAAGTATGACATTCTGTTATCAAAACAGGGAAAAAAAAACCCTACGGATTTACCATGAAAACAAAACAAAACAGAATGCCACAGGTCCTGAGAATGGGCCATGTTCTATAAGGAAACAGAAGAAATTTCTTGGAACATTAGGAAATATGATTTACCATAAAATTTTAAAATGTATTTTATACTGAATTTTAGGTATGAATTTCCTACTCCTTACAAAATTATCTTGATACTATAACTCTCTCTAGTCCACAAAAGTACTTAAAAGACAAAAATTTGAGAAGCATACAGAGACACAAAGCTGAATATTTCATTACTAAGAACTCTAATATAGAAGTAATTGTATAATGCATATTCAAAATCTTTTCTATTACCTTTTTTGTTTAAAATATTTTCCCTGATATTGTTACTGCCTAAAGACTACATCAATAAAAACACTGATATCTATGTTAAAAAATTTTTCAACTTGCATTATTTCAATAACATAAATAATACATGGTAAAGAAGTATATTCAGCCTGATAAAAAGTACAGTACAAGATACTCCAGCCACTAAAGCATCTCACTCTTCCAACCTTTGTTCACAGCAATGAACAATGAATGACGCGCTCCTGGAATTTTTCCATACATGTACAAATAGAGGTTCACAATTCTGGATCTGCAATTTTGAAATCCAAAAAGCTTGAGAGCCAAAATATTGACCTGATGTAAGGCTATATTTAGTGTTTTCTTATCCCATATATGTTTTGTTGCAGACATATTAACGTGTTTGATGACAGGGTGCTGTCACAAGGCTGCTCTAGAAGTGTTATATACCAAATGGTATAGACATATACCTTTCTAAAAACCAAAAAATTATTAATTTCTAAAACACATCTGTCCCCAAAGTGAATATGAGCCTCAATAATTACGTGGGTGTGTAACACACAATCCTTTTAGGTTTACACGAATGGATCATACTATATATACTGTCTGATGGCTACATTTATGGACTATTTTAACATTTTTCCTGGAAATCTTTTTTTTTCCTTTTTTTTTTTTTTTTTTATACAGAGTCTTGCTGTATAAAAAAGAGTCAGGCTGGAGTGAAGTGGTGCAATCTGGGCTCACTGCAACCTCCGCCTCCTGGGGTCAAATGATTCTTCTGCCTCAGCCTCCCGAGTAGCTGGGACCACAGGTTCATGCCACCATGCCCGGCTAATTTTTGTCTTTGTAGTAGAGACGGGGTTTCATCATGTTGGCTGGGTGGTCTCGATGTCTTGACCTCGTGATCCGCCCACCTCAGCCTCCCAAAGTGCTGGGATTACAGGCGTGAGCCACTGCGCCCAGCCATTTTTCCTGGAAATCTTATCATGGCCTACCAAACCCTTGGTGATCTGCCTCTGATTGTCTTTGACTTCCTTTTCCATTACTTTTCTTCTCATTCACTCTTCTCCAGCCCCACGGGCTTCCAGGCTATTCCTCTATCACGCCAGCATAGTGTATCTTAAGGACGTGTTTGTATCTTAAGGACTTTACATTTACTGTTCTGTTTGGAACTTTCTTCCACAGATTTCTTCATGGCTGCCTCCTATCCCCACTTCACTGAGATCTTTGTTCAAATGACACCTCTTCAAAGAGGCCTTCCCTGACTACTCTATCTAAACGAAGACCACCTATCACTTTCTAGCCTCTCATTTTGCTTTTTTACCCCAGCATTTATCAACACCTATGATAGATTATAAGTTTATATATTAGTGTATGGCTTGTGTACTCTTTTAGAGGTCACGCAAAGGTAGATTTTTTTTTTTTTTTATGATTTACTCACCATTGCATCCCTGGCACCTAGTACAATGCGTGGCATATATTAAATGCTCAATAAATATTTGTTTAATGATTTTCCCCCTTTTGCCTCCAAATTAAGCTATTTATTTTATAGTTACAATGCTCTCAATTGCTTTTATGGCAAACTGAAGAGTTACCTTGGAAACCCTCATGACCTTGTTCTTGGGACTTTTCTGGTTTCTTTCACTACTATCCTACTTCCAATTTAGGTGGTAGACTGATGTGTTTACCCTGCCTGAGCTCTGGCGCTTGCCATGTACTGTTGCCTCTGCCTGGAAGCCCCCTCTCTTCTTCACTATAGGTGGCAGAATCGACGCATTCAGGCATCAGGGCATCACACTGATTTGCTCATCTATTTACATGCTTACAGTATTCACTACTGTACCACTTCAGAGACTGTGTCTCATTCATCGGTGAATTCCAGCCTCCCACAGAATGGCTCACATAGTAATCCTCCATATATAAAAAAAGCTGAACTGAATTGAAACTGCACTCTCCTCTACTGTATCTTTTAGTTTTTAGAAAATGCTTTTAATGGGTCTTATCTTCTAGAATGATGAAATGTTTTTAAAGCTGCAGTGAAACCAGGGCAATAAGTTTAGAGCCATAATTTCTTGAAAGAGAGTGATGAAAAATCATAGCTTATCTCTTAGCCACCCTACTGAGATCACAGCTTGGACACTGAGCTTAGTTTTATGTACATTACGTTCTAGGTAACTGGAAGATAATTGCAAAAGATGGCACTAAGAAGGATTAAGTGTGATTATTTATGAGGCATAGTTAAAAGGAGACAGCATGCATATGTTCACTAGCTATAGGGAATAGACAGATCTCTAAATATCTGATGAACAAATCTACCCAAGGAATATGTTTAACACAGAACAACAAAGGGAGAAATAAGATGAGAAAATAACAAAGACAGGTGAAAAATTTAGAAAATTTTTAGCACATCATAAGATGGCTAAACCAGAATTCTCCAATGGTAGCCAAAAAACTTAATGATCACAGGTTGAGAAGCGTGTGAAGCAGAAGAATGCATTTGGGTATGACTGAGTTTCCCAAGCTTTCTATAGTTTGTATTGCAAAAATAATGCACTATTTTTTCCTTTTTCTAGTATAATATTTTCATATTAGATATTATTTTTTCAAATAAATCCCAAATTTATAATAAATTACAAAAAATTTAAAGATCCTTGTCTGAAGGTCTGGATTATGACCTGTAACATGTGGCTAAGATGAATTTTGCAAAGGGTTGACTCTTTGACCTCTACAGCCTTTTTAGTTTTGAAATTCTGTTTCCATGGTAAAGATTTCCTTGTAGCCCCTGTGTGCTTGAAAAGGATGCTGTTGGAAGTGTTTGACTAAAGCCAAAGAACATTATGTGACTCCCAGTTTTTCTACACACAAGGACGGCCCCAAGCTTCATGATAATGGCAGGTTATTGTGTAATTATCAGTGCCTCTTACCTTTATGATTTAGTTGAATGATATAAGTGGTATAAATGTCAGGCTCTTCTAGTACTGACCCTGTTTGCTTTTTGTAGCCATAATATTGTCATTTATTGACCACATATTTATTGAGTGCCCACTACTGAATAATACAAAAACAAAGTTCTTTTTTTTTTTTTTTTTTGAGATGGAGTCTCGCTGTGTCACTCAGGCTGGAGTGCAGTGGTGCAATCTTGGCTCTCTGGAGCCTCTGCCTCCCAGGCTCAAGTGATTCCCTGCCTCAGCCTCCCGAGTAGCTCAGATTACAGGTGTGAGCCAACATGCCCAGCTAATTTTTGTATTTTTAGTAGAGATGGGGTTTCACCATGTTGGCCAGGCTGGTCTTGAACTCCTGACCTCAAGTCATCTGCCCACCTTGGCCTCCCAAAGTGCTGGGATTACAGGCGTGAGCTACCATGCCAGGCCTGAAAACAAAGTTCTTACCTTCATAGAGTTTACCTTTTGTTTGGAGGAGACAGATGATAAAGAGACAAATAAATGAGGACTATAATTTCAAGTAAAGATATTTGCTATGAAGAAGTGCTATAATGGCACAATACTTTTTTTTTTTTTTTTGAGACAGAGTCTCACTCCATCACCAGGTGCCAAGCTGGAGTGCAGTGGTGTGACCTCAGCTCACTGCAACCTCTGCCTTCAAGCAATTCTCCTGCCTCAGCCTCCCGAGTAGCTGGGACTACAGGCATGCACCACCACGCCCAGCTAATTTTTTTGTATTTTTTGAGACGGGGTTTCACTATGTTGGCCAGGATGGTCTCGATCTCTTGACCTCATGATCCGACCGCCTCGGCCTCCCAAAGTGCTAGGATTACAGGCATGAGCCACCGCGCCCGACCCCACAGAGTTCTTTCACAAAATTGTCTTCTGCGTCTAAAAGTCACCCAGATCTTGATGCTACTTTCTTAAAATATCCAAGGCCTTTACTCATGTTTCAAGATCATAAAATGAAAAACACTGTGTTTTCAGCATGTTTCTTTAAATTTCCTTTGCCTTTTTTCTGAATCTTCATTTTCCCTGCTGTTACAACACCCCAAAGCTCCCAAATCATCCTCCTTAAATGCTCAGAGAATTCCTATTCCCCAGGTAAATGAGGTTTTTGCTATTGTTTGGTTTGTATGTCTTAGTGATGATTTAGAAAGTACAATCTATCTTAACTGTTCATGAATGATACAAGGTGATAGGCTGCTTGGGTTTTTGTGTTTATCTACTTAGTTTCTGATTTATTCTTATTCTGTTAGTTTCAGTGACATGAACTTGTAAACCAAAGCTACTGTAGCAGATATTATTGGTGGCCTGCCAGTATGTTATATTCCCTTACTATTTCCACTCTGATTCTTAATTCCTCTATCTCTGCGTTTCTGTGGCCACTGAGGCAACTGTGTCCACTCTTGGAGCATGGCAGACAAGCTAGGGTCTCAACAACCCCTAAAAGCAGTCCCCAATCATTGACTGATGGTAGTTGGTGTTTAAACAACCCATTTCTCTTGTTCTCTTGGTGGAATCACTCAGCCTAAGGTACATGTTCCGCAATGTTTCCTAGAGATTCCTAGGAGGATTAAGTTCTGATTGCCTCTAGCACTAGTGTGCCAGATAAGGCATCTTTCTGGTCTTCTTTATTGCACTTTCCTAGTCTCTTAATGGTGTTTCCTGCAATAACCTCCTAAATAAAATACTTGCTCTTGAATACCTGTCTCCAGATCTGCTCTTTGAGAACCCAAAGAAAGGTGATCATTAATTCAGTCAAGTTGCAGATCAGACAGTAACCTGCCACTGACTGTCTTGGCAGTCAAAGGTCCTGAATCCAAGGCAAGTGCCATGTCTTCATGCTCTTTGTGCATGTATCTGTTGCTGAAGGACACAGCTGACCTTGAGCCCAGCAGTCAGCATTATCCACAGCTGAAATAATACCTATGTGCTCATATTCGGCTATCTGACAACAGTGTAAGAATCATTAGACACCACTGTTTAGATCCAAAATATGTTCATGACATTTGCCTTTTGACTGCTAAGTAGAAGATGTAATGATTATAGAGTGATACTTTCTCAAGAGGAGGAAAGTTATTGAGCTTTCCAGTTTCATATGCTTCAGATTTTCTTCCACGTTTAGTCTGGCAGCTGGCTGACACATGTGATGAAATCTCTCATGTCGATCAGCTTGAGAATAGCTGGGACTGCTGAGCTAAGTCTGTGCTCATAAAAGCAACAAAGAAGTATTATATTACAGGAAATGACCCCAAATTGACAGAAGATTAGACTAGGAAGCCTGAACAGGGGTTTTAATCTCTATGCACAAAATTAGTCTGTACACATATTGATCACATTCCTGCTGTTTTAACTATAATTTTTTTCAATTTTACTTTGTTATTCACAATTTGATAATATATTATGTAGTCATGGTGTCTGTGTGATGAACTATAATCCAGTGTGACATTCTCTGAGACTCAAGCTTCCAAGGACATCAGTATTTCACACCAGGACACTTTGTAGGGCCTTGCTACTCCACATGAGATTCAAACATCAGAAATAATGAGAGATCTAGGACTCGATATAATCGCTTGCCTGTGATGAATTAGGCCAAAGAAAAAAGTGAGAGACAGAGAAAGAAAGGAAATGGTGCTAAGGAAAATGGGGATATATCTTAGTGTTGAGATAATCTAGCCTGGCTATGGTGACTCCATTTTAAGCAATCCTGTTGACTCCATTTTGACCACTCTGAGCTATGTAGGGCACTCTGTTCCTGAAACTTTGTAGCCTGAGGCACCTGGTATTTTGTAACCTATTTCTGAGAAACAGGGCCCACTGACCCATACAACCTGTACCTGCAGCTGTGTAACTGTCTACGCCACATCTTGCTTGACAAACAACTTTAAATAAAATCTTTGTTGCTAGGTCCCCCTCCCCTAACCTGCTCTTTCAGCTTCTTTAACGATTTGCTTTCCACCTCCTAACCCATGAAAAGGTATAAAAATGTTGACTGTCTTTTGTTTGGGGCCGAGAGGTTTGAGCAACAGCGGATTCTCGGACGCCGGCATTAAACGGACTCTCAACAAACTCAGACAGAGTGTGGCGCTTCTGTTTTAATCTCGCTTTGGTATAACAGTGTTTGTCCGAGAGTGACTGCTCTTTGTTTCTCCTGGTGTCATGGCAAGAGTCAACAGCCAGGAATCTAGTCCCTGCTTAGGAGCCGCATGACCTTGTGAAAATTATTTAGGTGTTCTGCAATTTGTAATTGCATTTATTGCAAAATTAAGTTTACTTTTCATACGTCACTAGACCCAGGGCATTTTGAGGTTAGGAATTGGGTCTGAATCAACAATTTCTCCGGCACCCATATGGCATCTGGCACAGAATACACCAATGATGATTTTGGATTAAAAAGGGGAGCAAGCACAAGGAACCATGGTGGTCAGAGACGAGTTGATCTGCACCAGAGAAAGGGAGACCAGAGGAGAAAGGTCACTCTAGATTTCGTCCAATTATTCAAAATACAGTGTATTTACTATGTGCTGGGGACTTTTCCACCCGCTAGAAAGACTACAGCGACCAAAACAAAAACCCTCATCTGCACGGATCGTGTATTCTACGTGAGAAAGATGAAAAGATAAATAAGTAAATTTTATACAATGCTTGGTAACGACAAGTGCTAAGGAAAAAAACAGCACAGTTAAAAAAGAACGGAAAAGGATGGGGCACTTGTGCAATTTTGTTAGGATGCCCGAGAGGGCTGAGCGTAGTCGTAAACGATCACATCATTTGATGGATCAAGTTAGGGATTGCGAGTCTGTGTTTCTGAGAGACCCATAAAGAAAAGAAGGCTTAAGGAATTAAGAAAGATCCAGAGTGGGGAAATGAAAAGAAATCCAGCCAGTGGGGAGTCGTGAAGGGATAAGTCAAGCGCGTTTTGGCAGGAAGGAAGAAAGCAAAAGTGCGGTACAGCCTTTCATTACACGTGAAAAGAATCATGTTTCTTTTTCTATTTAGAAAAAGCCAAAGATTGTGCAATTTATCCTAACCCCCTCCACCCCCCTCGCGCCCAACTTCTCTCTTGTGGCCGGTGTTTCGCACACCTGAATCAGGGTTACAGCCACTATGGCTTTCAATTGGCCCTGTGCAGGCGCATGCTCTGCGCATATTGGCCTCCGCTCCTGTCCCCAGACGAGCGGCCATCTTGGGTCCCGCCCCTACCGCGGGGTCTTGTGGGAATTGCAGTCCCCGCTCCGCCTTGTCCCGTCACTGGACTTTTTGCCCTCAGTTCCGGTCTCCCTCAGGCGGCCACCCAGTGGGCACAAGCCCAGGCGGCGCTCTGACCCCGCGCTTCTTCCCTCTGCCTTTCATTCCCAGCTGCCAACATCCTGGAAGGTAGGGGCGGGGGGGGCAAGCCCAAGTGGAACCGTGTTTCTGGGGCGCCGGTGTGGGTTTCCACGCGCGTCAGGTCATCATCCCCGAGCCCAGTGGGGCCGGCGCCGCTCACGGGGCGGTGGGCTTCTGTCCCGAGGACTCTTCCGCCCCACGAGCGTCTCAGGGTGGTAACTCGGGGTCTCCAATTCCCAAGCACCGGCCCTAGCCCTAACACCTTCCTCCTCCAACGTATTTATACGTAGAGAAACTGAGGCACGAGGCCACGCCAGCGGGTCCAGGCACGTCCCAGTTCTTGGCCCTGTGGGTGTAGTCGGCACCGTCATTTTTGGATGGTTCGTCAGTTTCATAGACAAGTAGCAAGAATCCGTCCCCGCAGGTTTGTGTCAAACACGCAGCTTTGGGTTCCCCTAAGAGGGTGCTGAACACGTGCCCAGGACGGGAGCAAACTGGAGTAGAGAGAAGGCAGTATTTTGGGAGAGAATTTTACATTAGTGTTTCAAAAACAGACCAAATAGGCATTGAATTTGTTGTGGGAGAACTCATCAGTACTTGGTCGGACGTTCTTACACCTATTTTATGGTTTTTTTATTTTTTTATTTTTACTATCATAAGGGGGGATTTTAAAGGTATATCCAAGTTGGGGGGTGGCGGGGGGAAGGAGGCATGTTAGTGGAACTTGAGATACATCTGCAGTTCTCTGCAGGCTCAAATTCTACCCTTGCTGTGTTACCTTGGAACAGCCACTCGAAGCGCTGATCTGGGAAACAAGGAGCTCAAGGATCCCAGCTCAGGTGGCCCAAGGTTGTTGCCTGAAGCCAAAATCTAAATTGAGGTCATGCTTGTGAAAGCTTACCACTTGCAGATTTACTGCCATTACTATTCTGGTATCTCAGAAACGGGATGGGACCAGTAGAAAATACCCCCAGTGGTTGTTTTGAGAAAGCTTCTGACCCGGGCTGGGCCCAGACTACCATCAGCTGTCTCTACTCGCACCTGTTGTTAAGCCGGATCTATCTGAACCCTCCCTCCTTGGCTTCAGCTTGCGCCCGGAGGCCTGGGCAGCGGAGGCTTCTGGGAGTTGCAGTCCCCCCTCTTGTTTCTGGTCGGGCAAGTACTCCACCTCCCGGCGTGCCATTTTGCACGGCGAGATGTCTCCTGGGAGTTGAAGTCTCTCTTCCCTCTGTTCTGTAGCGCAGCGCCTTGACTCGGAACTACAACTCCCATTTGGCTGTGCGTTCATGGCTGCCGGCCTCTGTGTCCATCTGCTGCGACCTGGACTAGAAATATTTAGTAAAGAAAGACGTCTTGGGTTCTTGTGTGTGTGTGTGTTTTTGTTGTTGTTATTGATTGCATATTAGATATAGGATTGTTGTATATCGTGTTCCAAGTGTTAGTAAATGTGCATGCTTCCAAAACCACTAACACTTGACCATTTAGAGCATGTTCACATGACCTCTTTTTAATATTAAATTTCCCATTTGTATATGATAAAAAATCTTGAGAAGATAGTCCATGATTGCACAACTATCAATAAAATATATATGTTATATTTTAATCCTCTAAAAAGCTATATGAGAGAATTGTTTTTATATAAATTTTACAGATTAGAAAACTAAGCCTAGGAAAGCTAAGTAACTTGTTCAAGCTAAAACACTGGTAAATAAAAGGACTGGGACTGTAAGCCCTTCTGCTTAACAGTCTCTGCTTAGAGAAAGACCCTACCTCACAGAGCTAAGGGGGAGTCCAACCTTTCTGGCTACAGAATTTGGAATATTTTCATTGTATCATGTTGCCTCTGTAGTTTGACACTAAACGTTAGAGTTGCAAAAACCTTTGAGATAATTTAATTCTAGGGCAATGACCTTGGAACACTTCTTGGCCTATAATAAAGATTCCACAAATGCTAGCTGTATATAGTTTTATAATACCTTTATGTTAGAGATGAGGAAAGCAGCCCAGGTGGTAAAGCAGTTTGCCCAAGGTCACACAGTTGGTTTGTGTCAGAGATGAGACTAGACCCGAGCATCTTATTTTCAAGTCCAGGGTTATTTTCATTCCACCAGCAGTTAGCTAGCAGGAACACCAGATGTGTAGCTCTTTAGATAATGGTTTCTCCTCTAATTTGTTCTTTCTAGGCCACAGACCAGGACCAATTGTTGTAAAGTATCTTATTTATTGTTGGTAAGGTTGTAATATTTCATGAATTCAACAAATGTTTTTTGAGCTTCTTTATATGGTCATCTCTCTTAAGGTGCAGGGACCACATAGATGATAAGGACTTAATGGGTTAGGTCTGGAAGGACCTTATAAATGATCTAATCTAATTCTCATTTTATAAATGAGGAGAGTGAGGTACAAAGAGGCCTACAGTCTTCATCTCATGTCCTCACGTCGAAAGCATCCTGTTTCTGCAAGAAGGCAGGTTTCTGGAGTCCTTATAGTAGTGTAGGTAACCCTTTCAGGTTTATGGTTTTCTATTTGGTATCTTTGTCTTAGCCTTTTTCCTGCAGCCTTTGATAGAATGCTCTAGGAAATGTTTTTGTGTCCCCATCTTTATTTGTGTATTCATGCAACTTCAACATGCTCTGTTTCTATTTTGGAAATTAGTCTGATTTTGGCTCCCATTACTCTTTTCTCTTTTGTTCTTTCAGAGACTTGAGAACAAATTCTGGCACTATGTTTACATTCACATGTTAAAATCTGACCCTCTAATATGAACTATCAGAAATCCAACAAGTCGTAACTTTCATTTTAGAAGTCATATTGGCTCTTTCAATTATGTATGCATATATAATAAGATAGGTAACTCTTGTCTCTTCTGTGTGAAAGATGATTTCCATATAGTTAGGTAATAAAATAACAGTTTTATGAATTATTGGCTAAGCATTCCTGAAACAGTCTATTTGAGAAGTTCTCCTCATCACCCCCATGGCCCCACCCCCACACTCTCCCAACTGATAGTCTGATCATTCATCTTCCACCACAGTGCCTGACCACCAGTAGACACTGAAAAAGTACTTGTGGAATTGCATTCATAAACACCCCTGTTCCCACATCTCTTCGTTGAATCTGTTTACTCTTTTAATGTAGAAGTGTGGATTTGAAATATTAGATGTAGGAGGTTACTTTGCTTTCAACATGTACATTGCAGAGAAAAATCTCAGCCTTTGAGATCATTCTCCAATGGGTTGTCTCTTTGGGAATGTCCACATCTGTGACTTCTCAGATGAGAAAGTGATCTAAGTAGTAAGACATAGCAGAGAAGCAGTAGAGAGGTTGCCTGGGGGCCTGTGATTTAATTCCCAGCTCTGCCTTTTAGACAGGTCACTTAGCTCTTGGTTTTCTCTCTGTAAAATAGAGATAATAAGCATTTCTACCTCACAGTGATGATGAAGAAGAAAGTGTGTTTAAAGCTTTGAGTATGTTGTCAGGCTCTTAACAGCTTGCAGTCAATAGATAAATATAATAGCTCTTATTTTTGTTATTAATGTAAGCCTGATATATGAAAATTCACATTTTCTCACGATTTAAAACTTGAGGCAAGTATTTATACTATAAAAGGATTTGCCATTTGTTTTCTTAGAGTAGCATGGTTGGTCATCACATTTAAAATATGAAGTTCCTCACAACTCTTGATAACCTGTCTTGTCAGTGCGGTGACACTCTCTTGTATGGGCAGAGAGATAGTGAAGCTTTTGACTTGGTACTGCCTGCTGAGAGGTCCCTGATCTATGGTTCTACCTATATATTAAATCTTCGATTTAAAAGCCACCTGTTTCTGTCAGTGAGGGCTTCTGTCCACCTCTAGAAAAGACTGGGCCTCTGCCAGCAGCCTCAGGATTAGAGTGAGGCAGTTGTCATCCAGCTGGTGAGTGATCCTGGGGTGATGACCATGGGGACGTGGCAGTGCTTCTTTCTAAAGCTGACAACTTCAATAGCCATGAGGTTACTGATAAGGAGGTGAGTTATTGAAAAGAAGTGATGCAGGGAACAAGGAAGGAGAAACAGGAATGGGGATCACAGCAACAGCAGAGGTGACAGACAAGGGAAAAGCGGAGGCCTTCAGTATCCTGCCCATGTTTTTATTCAGCACATTTATCTTGCTCCTAACTCTGTGCTAGGCACTGCATCTGCACTGGTGAGGGCAGTAAATGGGGCTGGCAGGGAGGTAGTGATGGGGTGAGTGAGGGTATATTCTCAGCAGGGAAGAACCTAGTAGAAGGAAGGAAGGAAAGAAGGAAGGAAGAAAGGAAGGAAGGGTGGGTTGGCATTTGATGAGCAGAAAGGAGGTCTGCGTGCCTAGGGGATGAAAATCAATGGCTGGATGAGGTTGAGAGTAAGGCTGCAGAGGTGAGCCTGATGCAATCTATATATATTTTTTCCTTTAAAAATTTTTTAAAAAAATTTTACTTTAAGTTCTGGGATGCTTGTGCAGAATGTGCAGGTTTGTTACGTAGGTATCCATGTGCTATGGTGGTGTGCTGTACCTATCAATCCATTATCTAGGTTTTAAGCCCTGCATGCATTAGGTATTTGTCCTAATGCTCTCCCTCCCTTTGCTCCCCATCCACTGACAGGCCCCAGTGTGTGATGTTCCCCTCCCTGTGTCCACGTGTTCTCATTGTTCAACTCCCATTTATGACTGAGAACATGAATGTGGTGTTTGGTTTTCTGTTCCTGCATTAGTCTGCTGAGAATGATGAGCCTGAGTAATATTATTCAGAGTCCAGTTACCTGCATTTGGACCTTCTTTTAAGGGCATTCAGGAAACTGCTTAACAGTCTTAAGTGGGGAAATGAAATTATTGGATTTGTTTTTATGAAAGTATGGATACATAGCAATGTATTATATTATTGAAGATTACCAAGAGTATAGATTTTAAGTGTTCTTGTTTCCAGAAAGGAGTCTTCATACAGACCTCTCAGGGTTCTTGGATCTTATGCAAGAAAGAATTCAGGGCAAGTCCGTAAAGTGAAAGCAAGTTTATTAAGAAAGTGAAGGAATAAAAGGATGGCTATTCCATAGATGAAGTAGTTCCAAGGGCTGCTGGTTGCCCGTTCTTATGGTTATTTCTTGACGATGTGCTAAATAAGGGGTGGATTATTCATGACTCCTCTTTTTAGACCATATATGGTAACTTCCTGATGTTGCCATGGCATTTACAAACTGTAATGGAGCAGGAGGGACTATAGCAGCGAGGACGACCAGAAGTCACTCTGGTCGCCATCTTGGTTTTGGTGGGTTTTAGCCACCTTCTTTACTGCAATTTGTTTTATCAGTAAGGTCTTTATTACTCGTATCTTGTGCTGATCTTCTGTCTCATCTTGTGACTAAGAATGCCTTAACCTCCTGGGAATGCAGCCCAATAGGTCTCAGCCTTATTTTACCCAGCCTCTGTTCGAGATGGAGTTGTTCTGGTTCAAACACCTCTGACACTCTCACCACAAATAAATGGTAAGTATTTGAGGTAATCCATATTAATTAGCTTGATTTAGCCATTCCATAGTGGTTTTATACCATAAACATATACAATTTTACACCATAAACATATACAATCATGTTTTACACCATAAACATGTACAATTTTTATAAATCAGTTTTTAAAAAGTATGGATGCGGTATGGATAATGAATTTATCTGAGATAATAGTTGAAGAGGAAAAACCATGTAGGCTTGTGCTTTTTTAATTTTAATGTACATACAAGTCTCCTGCTGATCTTAAAATGAAGATTCTGATTAAATAAGACCTAGAAAAGATCAGAGATTCAGTATTTCTAACAGACTGATGGTGCTGGTCTGGATCATCCATTGAGTAGCAAGTACTTAGGAGATCCTTCAGTGATCTGGGTGACAGATGATGTGGTTAAGAGAATGGACTCAATAGAGCAAAAGACCTGGACTTTAATCTTGGTTCTGCCACTTTCTATGTATGTGACTCTAGAGAAAGTGTCCAAATCTCTCTGAGCCTCAATTTCCTCATCTGTGAAATGGGGGTGATAATTTCTATTGCAGAAGGATATTTTCAGTTTTCAATGAGGTAACCCATTGAAAGTGCTTAACACAGTAACTGGTACTCCATAAATGGTAGCTTATGATTTTATTCTTATCATTATCAATAAAAACATAACTTTATGCATCCTGCTCTGTTTCCTTATCATATTTTAAGTACTAAGAGGACTAGATTACCTTCAATTCTACTGTTTTTGCTTAGCTGTCTCATATGATGTCGAATTTCTTCAATCATCTGTGAAAACGAGTATTATAGAGTCAGGGGAGGAGAAGTCTCTTTTCCTCACCCTCAGGTTCTTGGTTGAGTCCCCGTAACAAAAGACGGATTAACAAGAGAAAAGCACACAGACTTATTTAACGTAAGTTTTATGTGACATGGGATTCTTCTTAATGAAATGAAGACCCAAAACTGGTAAACCTGTGTATTTTTCATGCTAGATTTGATAAGAAGTAGTAGTTGTGTAGACGTATGATTGAATAAGAATGGGAGGAAACATACCAAGACCTGTTTGTTCAGATTCTCTGTATCCCTTTGTCTTCAGTGATAAGTATGTTCTTTTACTCCAGGTATGGTAAGTGAGGAACCTTTCACAGGAGAGTCTTAGACCTGCCTCAGGAGAAGGCCAGTTAATTCTTCCTAGGTTTTATGACCTGCTTCAGAGGACAAGGGCAGAAGTCAGAAGGTCAGAGGTCACTCTCTGACCTTCCTTCTGCTGTCTTCTCAAATTCCTTCAGCTTACAATATTTGGAGGTAGTATGTCCTGAACCCCATCATGGGCAAATAGCTATATTTCAGCCTATGCAATTGAGTCTTTCTAAATCTGATGGACAGAAATCTGGGATCCTTAAATTAACACATTATATCTGATTATTACGATGGAAATTCAAGGTACCTGGCCTCCTAATGTAAGTTTATTCCTTCATTATGTATTTTTAGTCTGTTTGGATTGCTTTCCAACTAGTGGCTCCCAGACCTGGCTATAAGTTAGAAACACCTGGGGCTGGTCCCATCCAGATAACTGAAATAAGAGTGGGAAGGGGAGCAGGTGTTTGTTGTTGTTGTGGTTTTACATTTCCCAGCTGATTCTAAAGTGCATTTAAAATTGAAAACCACTGATTCTAATAACACAGCATTGTGGAACAACTCCCAGCTAATTCTAAAGTGCATTTTAGATGGAAAACCACTGATTCTAATAACACAGCATCGTGGAATGAATCAGGTATAATCCAAAAGGTAAAAGGTCTGGGTGAGGAATGAAATATCTAGAAAGTAGCATTTTGAAGGGTTTGGAAGTGAAAGAAAAGCGCCATCACAAAGCTGTCATGAAATTTGATGAACGAACTATAAATTGTGTACTAGTTACCTTTGAGATAAACTACCAGGGACACTCTTCTCCCCTACCCCCTGTGTATCTCTTGCTGTGCTTATCTAAGAATTTTCATTATACGAATTTCAGGAAGTGTTTCTCGTCCTGTACTTAGTTTGTCTCATTCTTTATGGCTGGGGGTGTGGTGGGGGGCTATAATCTTGTTAAAACTGTGTTCTAAAGAAACTCAGTAACATGCTTTCAAGATCTATGGCAGTGTTACTGAAAAGGTTTAAACACTTGTTCAGATAAAATACCATTCACTTTTACTGGTAGTATTCTTACATTCTAATTAAGTAGCTTGAAATGAACCACTGAAGTAAACCTCTTCTAGGAAGGCTGCCTGTTATAAAGTTTCCTTCTTACCCCAGTCTTTTCCCAACTCCATTTCAAGGCAGAAGGATAATTAAGCTAATCTGATTACACACCTTTAATTTTCTTGATAATCCATAAATGTGGTGATTGTGAGGGAGGAAAGAAGTGAAGACTCCAGAGAGGTGGGTAGGTCTGGGGGCTTATATGTTATGTGGAGAAGCAACTAGACAAAGTGAAACCTCCTTTGTAAAAATTATGACAGTGAAAGAGATCTGACCTAATCGCATCTAACTTGCTTTTAACCTCCAAGCTGTCCTTGTTCATTACTGTGCGAAGGCCAGACTAACTTTGGGAGGATCTTAGTTTATAGTTTACCTTTGGAACAAAGATGATAACAACCCTTTCCCAAAACAAACCCCCTAGGACTAACAAATTAGTCCCAAGATTAGAAATTATGGTTTAGGAGTCGTGGAACTAGAAGCCACAAGATTCTAAACCACCACCCAGTTGCTCCTAGGGATTGTTCCTAGGGATAACATCAAAATCTAAGGTTGGTGCTGGATATATTTTTCTGACTTTGCACTTGATGGATCAGATGGCACCACCTGCATCGATAAACTGTCCCGTTTGGTCTTGCACCCCCACCCGGGAACTGACTCAGCGCAAGAGGACAGCATTGACTCCCTTTGATTTCATCCCCAACTTGACCAGTCAGCACTCCCCTCTACCTGGCCCCCTACCCACCAAATTAACCTTAAAAAAATCCCAGTCTCTGAAATTTTCAGGGAGACTGATCTCAGTAATAATAAAACTCTGGTCTCCTGTTCAGCTGGCTCTGCGTGAATTCTTTTTCTGTTGCACTTCTCTGTCTTGATAAATCTGCTCTATCTGGGCAGTAAGCAAAATGAACCTATTAGGTGGTCACAAAAGGAAAACGGGATTTAGGCTTCTGGGGTAGGGGGATAGATTGTGAAAACATGACTAGGAAAATGTATGGTAAATGAAGATTGTTTAGTAAGGTTTGTTTATGCAGGTAAGAATTCTTCTCTTTCCGGTAGGGAAAGGGGAACACCTTTATTTATAGAAAATATGTCACCTTTACATAGGAAAATCTGCCCTACTTTTAGCTAGATGGAGGAGGGCAGAGGTTTTTGTTGTTGTTGTTGTTGTTGTTTTCTGAATATGCAGTTTCTTACTTGACTTCAACTCAAATAACCCTTATGCCAAAGTGGCATATTTTAGGGTAGCATATTCTGATCCCCTTCCAGACTCTTTCCTTTGGAAAGTTGTTTTTCCCCTCATAGAAAATACATACACTTATGTTTGAGTATTTATATTTAAACCCTTATAGCAAGGGTCCAGGAGCCTTCTTGGCTTGAATATATATTACTCAGCACTGTAATTTCATTTTTCTGCATTTCCTGAACCTTTCTACCCACCAGGATGTTATTTCACAATGTAGTAGTCTTACTTTTCTAATCTATTGACTTCATAGAGAGAAAAAGAGAAAAGATTGGAAAAACAGTGTTTTTGCCAGTGTTTAATATAGTTAAAAATCACATATTTAGGGGTATTTTGTGTGTATGCCAATGTTTTCTTTTAATGATGAATAAGTGGGAATAGAGAAAATTGAGAAACTGGTTAAGAAATTCACAAAAGGTACATATTGACAGGATTCTGGAACTGAAAGACTCTTTCTGGAACTGAAACACAAAACTCACTGCTGTCTTTGGACTCCACATTAACTGAAGGACGGTACTTGCTTGGTTGTGTCAGTAGATGTTTAATTTGTGCCCAGGAGCAGGAGTTTACCTATGTGTTTGGAGCCCTGAGGACAGGTGGAGGGAGGGGTCGGAACCTGCTTAGAATAAGATTGTTTCAATCCTGGAGCACTAGCGATTCCAGTTCAATCTCTTCTAGAAACGATCCTGGCAAGAAATCCAAGGAAGAGCAGGAAAGCAAGAGGGAGGTAAAATAAATGCAGAGTGTGGGAGAGGTAGAAAGACAAAAAATGGCGGGGTGGAGAGAGGCAGAGAGAGAGGGGAATATTTTTTGTGTTTACAGCCACTTATTTAAATAAAATTAGTCTCTCCCTGCCAGTTACTACATCGTGAGAAAGTGGCAGGTCTAATTCTCGCTGAATGTAGTCTACCACTTTGTTTGCCTGCCTGGAAGCATAGACTATGTAGCACTCCATATGTCACTTTGGGACACCTTAGATAGATGGGTAGTCACACTCTAGCATAGCTAAAATTGAGTTACCAAGGCCTGTACTACCAACCTTCCCAATTTAATTGGTCTGAATGAGACCTCCTCTAGTGATTCTAACTTGCAGCCAGGACCAAGACCCACTGGTTAGAAAGCAATCCCAGTGGGTGACAATTATGTCAAGAAGCGGACACTGTAATTGGCTACATAAATTTCTATTAGAAGGCAGGGTACCTTAAACTACCATCTTAGTAATCAGATATAACATGTTACCTTAAAGATCCCAGATTTTTTTTCCCATGAAGTTTAGAGAGACTGTATTGTATAGGCTGAAATACATCTATTTGCTCATAGTACCTCAAAATTTACAGTGGATTGAAGGAGTTCTAGCTTAGGTCATATGCCTACCACTTGGAATTATTTTGATGGCCTGTGGAAGAGGGTAGTGTGAGTGGCCAGGTATGGAGCAAATGCCTACCTCTGGAGAGGAGAGGTTCACCCAGAGGAAGTGGGGCAGGGCTGCCACATTCTCAGCATCAGAAGCCACCATTCATACCATAGTATATGTGTCTGGTAACCTGTGGAGTGGTGCCGTGCAAAGCCTGTAAGGCTGTACACACAGAAAGGCCCTGATTAACAAGAGGTGCCAATACCTTCAGAAGAGGGATGTGACACTAGGAATACGAAAACAACAGGTGGCCACTGTATTTTGAAATCCCAGTTGCTGGGTTCTGCCAGCTTAGAGGATGAAAACAAGGCCAGGAAGCTTCAGATAAATATACAGTTGAGGCCCTCTCTTGGCTCCTCTGAGCAGGGGATAAAGCTTTCTCTAAGCTAAGGCTTCCTCTAGCCTCTTGAACTTCCAGAAGGCAACAGGCCAAGGTTTCCCTGGCCTAGAGGAGTTAGCTGTGTTTGGCTTCCTGGTGCAGATGGAACAACTGGGTCCAACTCCTATGGGTCGAGGACTGCTGGCACTATATGCAAGGGTCCTGGTGAGGCCAGAAGTGTTTGCATTTCCAGCAAGCTGCCAGATGATGTGTATGCTGCTGGTCCATGGGCCACACTTGGAATAACAATATTTCAGATCTTTGTGGCCTCTGCTAAGTTGCCATTCTGTTTTAATGCAATGAGTAGTATTGTTTAGAATTCATGTCTATCTATATATAATATATAGATAATTATATTATGAGAGTGAACTTAGACAAGTTGTTTTTCTTTGCAGTTTTCTCTTTGTAAGATGGAAATAATAGTACCTACTCCACAGATTGTTAGGAATTAAATGGGATGATCTATATAAAATACCAGGAATGCCCTCATGGAGTCTAGTGAAGGGGACAGATAACACATAGGCAAACACCTGTAATAATATGATGTCAAGTACAATAAGGAAGAGTATAAGATACTGTGATAGTAAGAGATGGGTAACCTATTGAGATAAAATAGCCAGGGAGGAAGAGCTGAGAATTGATCAGAGATCCCAAGTCAAGGATGAGATGGAGCTGACCATATGAAGAGCTAGTATTAACAGAATAGGTTCCAGGCAGAAGGAATAACCTGTATGAAGACCTTAAGGTGGAAAAGAGCTTAACACCATCAAAGGAGAAAGAAGGCCCCTGTGGCTGAACCATGGAGAGGGAAATGGAGATTGGCATCAGATGAAGCTGGCTATATACATGGGGCCCAGGGCCATACAGGACCTTGAAGTCAAAGTATGGAATTTGAATTTTTTTCCTCTGGGTAATGCTCCTGTTCCTGGATCTCAGTATTGTGGTTGAATCTGTGCTGTTTGCTGTCCGGACCTCTCTTCCACTCGCCTGCTTCTCCACTGAGCACCTACTTCTAGACTTTCTTTTTCCCCTCCCTTTGGCCAGAACATGAGTTACAGTCCTGGCTGATGCTTCCCTAATGCCTACTATCTCCACAGGCTACTTTGTTACCTGTTAATACACTCTCTGCACCCTAGGTTCCATATGTATAACCCGATTCCTTCTCATTTCCTTCACCAGGTTGTAATCAGAGCCTCTGCGATACCGGCTTCTGCCCCCTAATGCGGTATCAGGTCTGTATCCCTCCTGATTTGACTCCTCTGCCATATGGCAGTGGAAACCAAGAACAAAGCCCTAGCAGTAGGGGGTCAGATGAACAGAATGAAAGGGACTGAAGAAGGAAGAACAGTTTAGGATCTATTAATTGGTGGAAAGAAGAAGAGATACGTG
The DNA here is from genome assembly GCF_001604975.1 of Cebus imitator. Taxonomy (NCBI): domain Eukaryota; kingdom Metazoa; phylum Chordata; class Mammalia; order Primates; family Cebidae; genus Cebus; species Cebus imitator. The sequence continues at coordinate 3,768,994 of NW_016107363.1, forward strand.
ATTTTTATATGTAAGAATCATGGCTTCAAGAAATTCTTAAAAAGAGCTTGAAAGAAGCTGGTTGGATTCATCTAGTCCACTCTCCTCTATTTGTTTATTTGAAAAACTGGCTCTAAAGAGGGGAAATGGCTTGGTGTGGGTCACAGATAGTGCTATTGGCAGGATGCTGACCTTTCTTAGTCTCACATAGGTTAGCTCCCGTGTCTTTTGCTTCCTTAACTTTTTATACTTTCTACAGTTTTAATTTAACCTTTGATTTTTAATCAATGCTTCTCTTCCCTTTGGACTATAAGCTCTGTGAAGGGCAGTGGTAGTGGCTATTTTGCTCATGGTCATCTTCTCTGCACCTGGTCCCTATGCAGGGTAAGTGATTTATGTCAGGTTCCTAACAGAGAATTTCGTGTTGGATTTTGCATTGTACCATACTACTTCTGGGCCATTTTCCATTACTGATTATAAGTCATTTCTCTGGTTAGCTGAGTCTTGGCTGCATGGGGAGTATAGGCAAGTGAAATCTGTGAAACTGCAGACTTCATCCCCTTTGACCATTTCTCTCAATTTGTGTAGCCTCCCATTTGCTCCCCATCAAGGAGATACTGCTTTGTTTATTGTGTTAATGTTATCTATCTTCTGTCTCTAGAAAGTTAGCCCTATGAGGACAGGGACAATTGTTGGTGCTGTTCATTGATCTGTCTCCATGCATAGAACAATGCATGATCTATGACAGACAGAATGATGTGTGACTCATCATAGCCAGCAAGATCTGAAAGGCTGGGTTGTCCTGAAGACTGTTGCTCCATGCAGATGGGTTCTTTATACTTTACAGAGAATAAGATTTTTCAAATGCTGGGGAGTGAAGGAGGGACTCTTTAGAGAGAAACTGTAAAGAAGAGCCCATTATCTGACTCTGAGGACTCACTTCTGGCTTTGCCTCTCATTTGCTGTGTCATCTTGAGTGAGGTATTCGGCTTCTCTGAGCCTCACTTTCCTGTAAATTGGAGATGATAATACTAACTAGCTCTTAGAGCTGTTGTGAGAATCAAGTGAAATAATTGATTTCAATCATGTTCTACACAGTGCCTGACACATACTGAGCACTCAATAAGTATGACCTGAGATCAGTGTCATTAAACCTGGAATGTTACTCTATTGCTGGCTAGCAGTTATACATGCATGTCAGTTTTTACTTTATAAATCATAACTAAACCTTTCCCATGGTTCTATGTTATTTGGTGAAGTTTCATATTCACCTTGACCATCAAATAAATGTAGAAGTCATCAGTTTGGGCTATGTAAAGCTTACTGAAAATGTTGATGAGCAACAACCCAGGATTCAGCACAAAAAAATAAATGCTGGTTGATGTTAAAGACAAGAATATAAATCAGAAAACAAACACATCCGCAGTACTGTAATATTTAAATGCCTTCTCATCAACACTTAAGATTCTCATTAGTCCAACATCAGAAAAATGATAAATATTAATATTTGTCATCAAAGGAAAGCTTAGAAATCAAAGCAGAGTAAACAACTGTTGTATTTCAAGGATTATATAATACTGAAAGCATTTTTAATTAAATACCCCAAAACTCTATTTTTAAAAAACTTTCTGCATGAGATGGTTTATTTTTATCTAGTACACAAACTAAGATGAATGTACATTTAATCAGAAAAAAATACAGGTGATTAGTTGAGTCAGATCATGTTCTCAAAGATTTAGGTTGTGTTGTATTTTATATCTGCAAAAGAGACCCGCATATGTCTTAGGCAACTCTCCATCTCCATTGATCTCTAATTCTATTTAGGAGGATTGCATTGGAAATGGGCCCTAGGTAGATCATGAAAGGGCATGGGTGCTTCTTGTCTTCACTGTGGATTCTCTCCTGAAGAGTATCTCTCTCTCTCAGGTCATGTAGCTGCTGCTCCGAATGGGCCAGGAAGCACATGCAGCAGTCCCAGGGTCAGGAAGCTGCTGAGGGTGGGAGGACAGTCTGCGGCCATCAATCTGAAGCTGTCAGGTTTTCCCTTCCTGCTTTCATAGTGTCTTAGATGGCTGACTCAACATGAGATGGCCTCATCATGTCAACTGGCAGTTGGGAGACCTGGGTTTTAGTTCTGGCTCTCCCACCACCTTACCGAAGTCTCTTTTCTCTGGACTTCCCTTTCCACATCTATAAAGTGAGGGCTTGGATCATTCTGAAGTCCTAGTCCTCTCCAGCATTCTGTGACCTGGGTAGAGTGCTTCAGGGACCTGATGAGCCCTTTTCCCTGCCCTCTGCAGAAGGGTAATTCTGGAGTGGGTGCCTTTGGAACCAGTCAGAGCTATAGCTCATCTTAGGTAACTCATTTAAGTTCTCGGTTTCCTCATCTATAAAATGAGAATAGTGCAAGATGGTTGTCAACACGAGATGACATTGGGAAAGCATCTAGAGCTGCATTTGGTAGGTCACAGGGATTGAATAATGATGCGGTGTTATTACTAAATACTATATATTATAACAATATATATTTACAGTTACATATTTATGTTATTATATACTATATATTATATATAATATATGTCACAACATATATTATGTATTATAACAAAAATATATTATTGTTATATAAATATAGTCAATATAATATATTGTTACATACTATGTTTATATCTTGACTTAGCACTTTCCTGGCTCTTTATACCACAGTTTTCTCATCTAAAATTGGGGAGAGCAAGAGAACCTATCTCACTGGTTAGTTGTGAGGATTAAATGAGATAATACATAAAAACACATAGGGTACATTCTGGTACATAGTAAGCACTAATGGCATGTTAGTGATTATTTTAGCTGTGATTTTTATTATTAGTCACAATACCTTGCTTTCTGTGAAAGCACTGGACAGGACAAGGTGAATGGGGTAGTTACTTTCTCTAATACACATGCTGAAGTAGATTTCCAGTGGTCTAAAAAACCCAGCATTTTCCCTAAACATCTTGTTTATTATACGGAATGCTAAGTAAGTGACATTGAATCTGCATTTAAAAGTCAAGTAAGTGTCTGTATCCAACATGGGTTCTTTCTTAGAGACAAAGTCTTGCTCTGTAATCCAGGCTGGAGTGCCCTGGTGTGATCTCGGCTCACTGCAACCTCTGCCTTCTGGGTTTGAGCTATTCTCCTGTCTCAGCCTCCCAGGTAGCTGAGACTACAGGAGCACGCGACTACATCCAGCTAATTTTTCCAAGAGGGGTTCTTAAACCGGGATGCTGGGGCCTCTTTCAAACCTAAAATTTCAGGTCCATGATCTATCTGCATGTAAGAATTGACAGCAAATTAAAAGAAACTTTACTTTTTTTTAAAAATCAGATTATTGTGGGCCAGGCACTGAACTAGGATCTTTGCATAGATTTTCATATTTTATCCTCTTAGCAACTCTATGGAGTCGATACTCTTATTATCCTTGTTTTACGGATGAGAAAACTGAAGCTCAGAGAGGTTAAACAAGAGGTCAAGGACACCCAGTTGGCAAGTGTTGGGCCTGAGATATGGACCCAGGCCATCCAGCTAGGGAGCTTGAGCTCTGCTAGCTAATCTCCTTAGGTAGCAAAAAGGTCAGACCTACCTGATAGCTATGTTCCTATAAGATGAAGTCTAATGGATGAAGACAAGGATATAAATGGACTTGCTTTTTATCAATGATGTAGTAAATTAGCATTCATTTTTATTGTTTTCAAGATGATTCTATTTCAAGTGAGGGGATGAATTTCAACATAGATTAGACTTATTTATGGAAGCATCAATATTTTTCTCAAATTAGCAGTATTAAAACTGTAATTATGGAATTTAAAAATATGCTACATTTATACAATGCAAATTTATTTGGAAACATAAAATTTATTTATCATTTTCTGTAGCTTAGCTTGCAGCTGTTGGCATGTCTATTTTTAAAATACAAAAATAAATTGTTTCTTGTTAACTCTGTTGGATCTGCAGACAGGTATTAGACAAAGTTAGTGTGGATGAGTTCAACATCTTGGTCAGAGGGCCCAGAATATTCTATAAGAAGGCGCTAGTTAGAAGAACTGTTCTTACCAATAGCATAAGAAAATAAATTTGGAAGATTTAAAAAATATAGAAGTGCTCAAAAAATAAAATAGTGTTGCATTTCACCAATTCATGATAGCACTATCAGTATTCCAGTGTGATAGCAATATCAATATTTCTAACAGAAAACTAATACATATTTCTACATTTGGATAATACTTTATATGTAGTTTTGTTTTTGGTTTTCACTCATCAATTTATTGTATGCATTTTCCCATGGCATTAATGTCTACAGAGTACTCCACTGTTAGAACATGACATTATTTTTTCATCTATCCCAACTGGGTAACCTAGGTGTTTCCAACCTTTTTGTCTGATGTATTTGCATGTATGCATAATCACATTCATGATTTTTTTCTTAGGAGACATTCCCAGAAGTGGAAATGCAGGACCACATTGTAAAGCTGTAGGAGTAGCTGCCTAGTTTTCCTTTGCTGTAAGCAGTGCTCCCCTGTGGACCTAGAATCCTCACTAACAGCTTCTCTTGGGCTCTACTTCCCAGGAGCTTCAGAGAAGAGAATATTGAGCCAGAAGCTAGTGGGGCAATTAACCATATCAGTCTTCAGTTTCTGCTGGTTGATCAAAGAAACGTGTTAGGTTACCTGTACCAGCCTTAATGTGTCATGTATTATTTAATAGGTTACTGTGTTAGCTTCAAATGCTTTCAGCTGCAAGTAACCTGCTTAAAAAGAATAGAGGTTTATTTCTTCCACATAAAAATAAGTTAAGTCCAGAAGTGGTTGGCTTTGGCTTTAGTTCAGCAGCTCAGAGATGTCAAGGAGAGTGTATCCGTGCAGTTCTTGGCCTTTCCATAATGGCCACAGAATTGCTGCAGATGAAGCAAGCATCATGTTTGTATTCAGGGAGTCAGGGAGAGGTGAGAGAACTGAGAGATGAATGAGACACATTCTTGATCCTGGGAGTTGTTACCCTGATTAAAAAGGGAGTACTTTTTTCTCATATTACAGAAATAATATATGTTCATTATAGAAAATATATTTCACCCATAATCTTGCCACTCAGGTAATCACTGCTCTCATATTGGTGTCTATACTTGTAGTCTAGTTATAAATGCACAAATATACCCCAAAAATGGGATTCTCCATTTATATACTGTTTTGTAACTGGCCTTTTTAATCAACATGTAGTTCAGTGCCTAGTACCTGGTAGATATGCTAAAGAATTTACTGAAAAATTAATGAATTATTTTAAAAATATACTATGAATGCTTTTCTATGCCACTGAGTATTCTTCTACAGTATACGTTTTATGGTATAGTTTTTGACAGCTGCATATTGCTGAATTGTTTAGATGGTCCATAATTTCCTTCACTGGTTCTCTATTATTTTACACGTAGATTAAAAAAACGTTTAACTATGATAAATAATTCTGCAGTGAATGTGTGTGTGTGTGTGTGCATGTGTGTGTACACAAATCTCTTGTTATTTTCTTAGATAACGTCCATTCAGAAGTAGAATTACTGGATCCAGGAATGTGCCGGTTTTAAGGACCTTGATGTATACCACCAAATTTTCCTCTCCAAATGTGTCTCTACAACGAGCAATGAGAGTGATAATCTTTTAGCTCTTTATTTTTACGAAACACTACAGAAAGGTGTAAAGTGAAATTTTGTTCTTGCTCCTTTTCTCATACCCTCATCTTTGTACCCGTCTCCCTTAAGGTAGCTACTTTTAGTAGCACACAGGCAAATATGTATTTATGTTATTTTCCTTCCTTTGTTATATAAAAATGTTATGCAATACACATTGTTCTGTACCTCCCTTTATGTGGTTTGACTGCTATATAACGTTCCATTATGTGAATATTCTATAGTTTTACTTACCTATTCTCCTGTCTAGTCTTATTTGAAGCCTGTGTTTTTTCAGCCAAACGGGGCCCAAGTGAGCCTTCATATTCTGACCCTGCAGCTATGCCTAACAGGAGCAGGCAGCTCAATTTTAATTTCTTAGTCCTGTGGTCTGGCCTACTATATATATAAGCTGACTGCCTCCTAGGGCTTAGTTGGCAGCATCTGAAATATTCTGAATCTTCCAAGAAGGAAGAGAATTTCAAAGATATGTTTCTCCTCTTGAAGACCCACTGGCTGGTCCTCCCCTAGCTTTGATTGTGAGAGTTTCATGTTCTAGGTTAGGTAGAGAGCCAACCCCTCCTCCTCCAAGCGATGGTGAACATATATGAGAAATTATGTCCTACCTACCTTTTAAAGAATTTAATCTCACAGAGTGCTGGGTTCATTGTATGTTTATGGAATATGTTTTTCCTTCTTTTTTTTTTTTTTTGAGACACGGTCTTGGTCTGTCCCCCAGGCTGAAGTGCAGTGGCACAATCTCAGCTCACTGCAACCTCCACCTACCTCCCTCGTTCAAGTGATTCTCGTGCCTCAGCCTCCCAAGAAGCTGGGATTACAGATGCACACCACGGTGGCTGGCTAATTTTTTGTATTTTTATTGTAGAGACAGGATTTCGCCAGGCTTGTCTTAAAGTCTTGGCCTCAAGTGATCAGCCAGCCTTGGCCTCTCAAAGTGCTGGGATTACAGGCATGAGCCACCATGCCCGGCCCCCATTGTATGTTTAATTTTCACATCTGGACAGTCTTCTATTGCCTTATTTGTTAAAGGCAAATGTCAACTTTACTTTTTTTTTTTTTTTTTCTTTTTTATTGGTTCAGAAGGGCAGAGCCTTGTTCCAAAAGCCCACCCACCACAATCACAACCTAAGCACGTACTTTCGTCATTCAGAATTTATGCCAGTTCAGTAATAGAGGATACAAGAGATAAGGGCACACCCCTGTATCACAGTTTTATTTTCCATATGTATGGCTCATGTCGTTCCCTGGAGCTGAAATTGCATGATCAATATGTGTCCTGTATTACAGGGCTAAAAATCCCCTTATCAGTAAAGCCTTTCCTGATCATCCTAACTAATCCCTCCCTATGTTTTCTACCTCAGCCTTTCTTTTTTCCATAGCACTTGTTACAATTAGAAGTTGTCTCTTTGTTTATTTATTGGCTTTTTTCCCAGCTAGATAGTATAGTATACTCTGTGAAGGGAAAAACTGGATTGGCCACCAGACTCCAGTGCCTAGCACAGTGCCTGGCATATAGAAGATGCTCAGTACATATTTGCCAAACAAATGGTTCATAATAACTGCCAATATGCTATGTATAAAAGAAAGTTGATTATATTTATTGAGCTTGAATCTGACTACATTAAACAACATCAAGAAATTTTAGAGTCCAGTGAGCTTTTTTTTTTTCTCCCCAAAAACAGGGACTCACTCTTTTGCCCAGGTCGGGATGTATGATCATGGCTTACTGTAACTTGAACTCGTAGGCTCAAGGGATCCTTTCACCTCAGCCTACCAAGTAGCTGGAACCATAGGTGCATACTACCACTCCTAGCTGGGTT